>NC_139512.1:60736398-61336398 GCF_947247035.1 Vipera ursinii
TAGTCCACATTAGTAGACAGTTTGTTGTAAAACTGATGATAGTCCCAAGTATAACTTCCCAGATGGATATTGATTGGTTGAGAACGATTGTCACTCCTTTGGTGTTCCAAACATTTTTCTCTTGGCCTTTTTACATGTTCAGGTAATTGGTGAGAATTCTGCAAGGTAGAAAAGTTAGCTCTAAGGCCAACATATATCATATTGCAGTCTTAATTAAAAGATTATCTTTATGGGGTTTTGCAGCATTTCATTCCATTCTGAGGATTCTGTAATTTAGTCAGAACCATGACATTTGACTACAACCAAAATAAAAGTTTTCTAAATAAATAAATGTAATATTAAACCTTCAGACTCAGCTTAGGTCACAGTAGATGCAATAAATTATTTTGCTTAATTTTAATTCTGCTTCTGAAAATATCCATTATTTATATTATTTATATTTATGTTATTTAAATGAGTTCTATGCAGGCTAAGAATTGGGCTGATATTAAAACTGGCAGACAATCACTGGTAATTTTCACTAATATTCTGTAAACCTCTTCTAAAATCGATGCTTCACAGTTGGAAATAGTATCATTTTCTTTTTTAAAAAATGAAAAGCCTTTTCTGATGTTTTCGCTCATGGAAAAGTGACTGCTCTTTAATCTGGAGGCCTCGGATGTAAGGTATGAGATTTTTCAAAACATATATTTCCAGTGGAAATTCCTCCATAAAATGTTTAGTAAGAAGTCTTGATAAATTCAGGGAGACAGTAAATGGAATTTAAGTTACAGTTGTTTCGTAAATATATTTTCCATATCATTCTAGATCAGTTTGTGATTGAGAAAGTCTCAAAATTAATAGCAAATTTTATTGGGGAAAGGGAAATATATATTTCATAGGAAAATGACACAGGAATGATCATTTGTTGTCCTGATCTAGAGCAAACATTGATTTGCTGTTTATTTAAAAAAAGAAAATCCCAAAAAAGATTATTGATCTAAAAACATATATTTGTATTTCATGTATTTTGCTACTTTTGTTGGAGTTCCATGTAAATTTAGAAGTTTACAATAATGATAGCATAATAAATTACTGATGAGAATTACAGTATTGGTGGCACCTAGAGGTAAACACTGGGAATTGCAAGGTTATTTAATATAAAAGAAATGAGAAAAAGCAGAAAAAAACTCCTGAGATGATTTGGAATTTTGCATAAGGCATCCTCTGAAGATGAGTTTACCAGCTAAATTAAAGAATTCCCTGGCCGAGCATCAGACATAAAGAACATATCTGATTTTTTTCCCCTAGTTTTATTCTCTTCAGACAATACTTGGTCATTCACTGTTTTATTTAATCATTTGTTTTTCTCCAGCCAAATATTGGTTGAGATGAATATTATGTAAATAAGCCATATAACTCTGGGTATTAGCCATCGTGAGAGGGTGGCTTGAACTTCCATCTGCTGCCCCTAGAGGTGAGAGCTCTATGGGGCATGCTATACCCAGAGCGGTTGTTCCAGACTACCATCCCCCTGAGAACTGGCTCTGCGACCGTCGTGAGAGGACGGTGGTGGGCCTGCCCGGGCGGTTTAACCAGCTGAGTGGCAGCGGCTGGACGGAGGCCTGGGACACCTATCTAGCCTCTGAACAGATCCTCCTCACGGACTATTATCTATGGACTGCCTGCGATCCGGACTGCTTCTTATGCCTTCCTTTAAATATTCTTCCACGGACTTGTTCGCCCTCAGGGGTGCTCCCCCTTCCTGGGTGTGACCCGCCTTTCTAGCCGAGTATAACCTCGAGGAAGGGCCCATTTATTGGGACCCTGAGAGTTGGCTGGGCACGGGTAGGGGCCTTCGACGTAGACCTAACAAGAGGCCCCTGATTATTTTCTTGTCTAAATTTTTTAGGGGGTTAGGGAGGCGGGAGGGTTCTTTTGGTTGTTTGGACAAGGGGGGCGATCCAACAACCTCTGTTCAGGCCAGTGCCGATGTAGATCGCAGGGGGGAGGAGCGGGGGTCGGTTGCCTCCGGGACTTCAGGGCTGGTCGTGGGGTTACCTATTCCCACAACATCAGGGAATGGCAGCAGATGTAGGAGCAGAGGGCCGTATCGATTTCAGGGAAGGCCTCTCCGCTGCTTACAAGCGGTGAGGCACTCCGACCCTCTGGCTCTGCCCCAAGGTCCCGGGAGTGAGGGTGTGCAGCCTCCCGAGCTCCGGCTGGTGTACTTGAATACCAGGTCTGTCGCTAATAAGGCTCCTCTCGTCCGCGACTTGGTCGAGGGTGAGCAGGCGGACCTGGCTTGCATCACGGAGACTTGGTTGGGCCCAGAGGGCGGGATTCCTCTGGTTGACCTTTGCCCACCAGGTTTCCGGGTGCTGCACCGGCCTCGGGCTCAGGGTAGGGGTGGGGGTGTGGCTGTTGTTATGAGGGAGACCTTGTGTCTGCGGGAGGCCACCGTTCCCCAGATAGTCGGGTGTGAGTCTCTCTTTCTGAGATGCGGCCCTGGTGCGCAGTTGGGCTTGCTGCTGGTGTACCTTTCGCCTAGTCACGCAGCAGCAGCCCTGCCTGAGCTGCTCGATGTCCTCTCTGGGCTGGTGATTGAGTTCCCGAAACTTATAGTTTTGGGGGACTTCAATCTACCATCGCTGGGAGGATCATCTGAGTTGGCTCGGGAGTTCATGGCTTCCATGACGGCCATGGACCTGACGCAAGTAATTTTGGGACCGACTCATGAGGGAGGCCATACCCTTGACTTAGTTTTCTTATCTGGACGGTGGTTAGATGATCTTGGTGGGGGCTCCCCAATTATTATGCCCCTGTCATGGACCGATCATCATCTCCTGCGGCTGGTCTTCCGTTTTGCCACCCCCCGCCGTGGGTGTATGGAACCAATTAAATGGTACCGCCCCAGACGCTTAATGGATCCCCAGAGGTTCCAGGCGGCGCTGGGGTCTCCACCTGCCTCCCTTGCTCACAGCTCGGCAGATGCCTTAGTGGAAGCCTGGGAAAGGATGGCCACTGAGGCTCTTGACCGAGTTGTACCCCTGCGGCCCCTGACCCGGTGCAGATCCCGTCGAGCTCCATGGTTCTCTGCGGAGCTCCGGGAGATGAAGCGTCGGAGACGGGGCCTAGAGAGCGGTTGGAGATCCAGCCGATCCGAATCCGACCGATTGCGACTAAGAGCCCACATTAGGTCTTATCTCTCTGCGATAAGGGAGGCGAGGTAATAATCGCCCGGCCGCCCTGTTCAGGGTGACTCGCTCCCTCCTAAATCAGGAGGTGAGGGAGGACCCCTTGCAGGGTCGTGCCGAGGAGTTTAACCAGCATCTGTCGGACAAAATCGCTCGGATTCGGACCGGTCTGGACTCTGACTGGGCAGAGTCTGGCGATCAGGACACGGGCAGTCTTGTCGATACCACCTGGGATGAGTTTGATTCTGTGACTCCGGAGGAAGTGGACAGGATCATAGGGAGGCTGAGTACCACCACATGTTTATTGGACCCGTGCCCTTCCTGGCTGGTTTATGCAGCCCGGGAGAGGACACGCAGCTGGTTCCAGGCAGTTATATCGGCTTCTTTGAACGAGGGTAGCTTCCCCGCCGTCTTGAAAGAGGCGGTGGTGAGGCCCCTCCTCAAGAAGCCTGCCTTGGACCCAGCTGTATTGAATAACTTCCGTCCTGTCTCCAACCTTCGCTTTCTTGCGAAGGTTGTTGAGAGTGTGGTGGCACATCAGCTCCCTCTGGTCCTGGATGAAGCGGATTATCTAGACCCGTACCAATCGGGTTTCAGGCCCGGGCACAGCACGGAGACGGCATTGGTCGCGCTGGTGAATGATCTCTGGAGGGCTCGGGACAGGGGACATTCCTCTGTTCTAGTCCTATTAGACCTCTCAGCGGCTTTCGATACCATCGACCATGGTATCTTGCTGCGGCGTCTCAGGGGATTGGGAGTGGGAGGCACGGTCTTATAGTGGTTCTCCTATCTCCAGGGACGTTCGCAGTCGGTGTTGGCAGGGGGGCAGAGGTCAACCGCGAGGTCTCTCGTTTGTGGAGTTCCTCAGGGGTCGGTCCTCTCGCCTCTCCTGTTCAACATCTACATGAAACCGCTGGGTGAGATCATTCGTGGTTTTGGAGTTGGGTATCATCAGTATGCTGATGATACCCAACTTTTCTTTTCAACCCCAAACCACCCCAGTGATGCCCTCAACGTGATGTCCCGTTGCCTGGAGGCGGTTCGGGTCTGGATGGGGAGGAACAGACTTCAACTCAACCCCGACAAGACTGAGTGGCTTTGCATACCTTCATCCCGGGTTTATTCGGATATTCCACCTCTTGCTATGGGGGGTGAACTATTACCCCCCGTAGATAGGGCTCGCAACTTGGGAGTCCTCCTAGATTCACGGCTCACCTTGGAAGACCATATAGGAGCTGTGACTAGGGGGGCTTTCGCCCAGGTTCGCCTGGTGCGCCAGTTGCGGCCCTATCTTAGCCGGGATGATTTATGCACGGTCAGTCATGTGCTCGTGGCCTCTCATCTGGACTACTGCAACGCTCTCTACATGGGGCTGCCCTTGAGGACCACCCGGAAGCTCCAACTGGTACAGAATGCAGCCGCGAGAGTTGTGTTGGGAGTCTCCCGATACTCCCACGTTACACCTTTGCTCCGTGAGCTGCATTGGTTGCCAGTTGCCTTCCAGGTGAGATTCAAGGTACTAGTAATGGTGTTCAAAGCTCTCCATGGCATGGGGCCGGAGTACCTCAGGGAACATCTGCTGCCGGCATCAAGCTCCCTGCGCCCTGTGCGTTCCCACAGAGAGGGCCTCCTCAGGGTGCCACCGATCAGAGAATGTCGATTGGTGGCCCCCAGGGGGAGATCCTTCTCTGTGGGCGCTCCGGAGCTGTGGAATCAGTTACCGGTAGAGCTCCGGATGGCGCCCGATCTTCGCTCCTTTCGTCGCGATCTCAAGACGTTTTTGTTTGTACAAGCCGGCCTAGCCTGATGGGTGATTGGTGGGGTTTTTTATTTTTTGTACTCTTAATTTTATCTTTGGGGTTTTATAATTGTATATCAATTGTTTTAAACTTGGGCAATCATTTAATTTCTTTTTAATGTTTGTATTTTGTATTCTACTTTTGCCCTGTGAACCGCCCTGAGTCCTCAGGGAGAAGGGCGGTATAGAAATATTATTAAATTAAATTAAATTAAATTAATAATGGCAATACTTATGTGGATCTTTTAAAGTAGGAGTGTGGAAAAAGATAGAAAATTCATTAAAAATGCTTTAAAGACCGCCAAAATTGCTTTTCTTTTATCCTCATAAAAATATGTAACAGACCTGACCTGACCTGAGTGTGGCATTTTGGGGTCTTCTACTGTAATTAAATGGGCAGCACATAAATTTAATAAATAGATAAATTAAATCTGAATTCTGTATTTAGGACTATAATTTGAATATAATACCAACTTGTAAGTAATAGCTGAGCACACAAGCATGAAACCATATTTTGTTTTTTATTTCTGTGATTTCCTAAAGAAAACAATTCATTTCCTCTTCTGTCCTTGTTGCAATAGAGATGGATATGAAAAATAAACTCTGGGTTTCCAGGATAATTATCGGAAGCACACCACCCAGCTGACATGGAAGTAAACAAGTATAGAGCTAGGCCTTCCATGATCCTCATTCAGCTCTTTCCCAGTCACTAAAATTAGGAAAGAGCTACAAAGTAATGCTTACATGAGGAGTTGAACGGTTCTCGTCCAAATGCAGCTGCTGTTATACTAAATTATACTAAGGAACCAAAGCAAACAATATGATGCATTAATAGGGGTATCTATTAATAAGGGTACCTTCTATAAACTGATGTTGTTTTCTGCCTGCTTTTAAATTACATGTAGCCCTTGACTTTTGACTGGTGGCTTAACTTTTTAAAGTTATGACAGGTGTAACAAAAGCTACTTACAACCCATTCTCAAAATTACCACACATATACCCCACAATCACACAATTGCAGTTTGAGCTCTTGGTAACCAGCTTGCATTTATGACCAGTTGCACATCCCTCAGTCACTTAACAACAATTTGCAATATTTTTTGCTGTTTTCAAGGAGAAAATGGCCAGAAAAAAACCACCATTGGATATGCTGGATTCAATTAATGATCACATGGTTCACTGAACAGTTGTGGTGACTTGCTCTACAGATGTCATAAAAACAGCCATAACATTCTCATCGTGTGATGCCTCAATTTAACCACTGCAATGACTTAACGACTGATTTCTGGTTTCCACTGTAGTCCTAAGTACAATATGACCATATAAAAATATTTAGTTTCTCTTTATCCAAGTAAGGACATTTTCCTTTCTTAACTCTCTTGAGAATATTACAAGCTTCTAATAATTTTTTGCAGTGGAATTATGTTTAAACCTAGGTTAATCTTTGCTACTGGAATCTATGATATCTCCTTGATGCTGTCTGCTTCCTAATTACATATGATTTTGAGAAAGATCATCTTTGTACCACTAAATAGCACTTTCACAGTGACTAGTGCATGCTGACTGGTATTCCCAAATTCTAAATGTTAGAAATTTTCAATTTTTCCTAATAGTGGCCTTGTTTAAACTAGGCTTTAATGCCACATTCCTGAATTTGCCAGATATAACCCAGAAATGAATGGGAGCTGATATCCCAACATCTGGAGGGCGTTACATTGGAGAAGTTTGCCTTGTGTACAAAATTCAGCAGTTGCCTATGTATCTGCAATGCTGAACTTGATATAGTGAGTCATCCTTTCCTGCAAGGAATTAATAGAAGTCTGTGGTGTGCTAGATGGATGATTTAAGAGTAAACATTTCCAGCAGATTCTTCATGTGTTAAATCACTACACATTTGCTGACTTTGGAGACTGCTCAGCCTGGACCTCATCAGTAACCAACTCTTTTCTATCATCGCAATGCATTTCTGGCTTCCAGCTGGTGAAAACAAATAAGTAAAGACATGGGTAGTGATTGTTTCCTTCCCAAGTAGTCAACAATTTTTGTGTTGATCCTACTTAACAGTTCTGTCCTCCGTAGGAGACGACAGCATCCTCAGAAGAGAGAGCTCTCTCTTGAGTCTCCTGCACTGCCTGCTTTGGTGTTTTTTTTTAACCACATCAGGAGAGGCATCCTTTAACAGCAACAACAACAAAAAAGCTGCTGCCGCTGAAAAGAGCCAATTCTTCCTGCTTCCTAATAGGGCTATAATTTCTAATCCCACCTACCCTATCATAAATTTTAAAAAGCCCATATGATGACGAGATAACTCTGGGCATATACATTTTACAAAGACTTCCTCTTTGCAGATGCTTACAAAAGAGGCTAGCTAACAGGAAAAAAATGTGTTTTTTTTTAAAAAAAATCCTTATGCTTAGGATATTTTTGTAAATACATTTACAAAATATATCTAAGGGAACACCTGCTGCCGGCATCAACTTCCCATCGTCCTGTGCGCTCCCACAGGGAGGGCCTTCTTAGGGTACCGCCGGTTAAGGAATGCCGGCGGGTTATTCCCAGGGGAAGGGCATTCTCTGTGGGTGCGCCGGCCCTTTGGAACCAGCTTCCCACAGAGCTTAGGACCACCCCCGACCTTCACTCATTTCGTAGGGACTTGAAAACTTGGCTTTTTGAGCTGTCTAGCCCAGACTGAGGGGTTTTAATTATTTAATTAATGGGGTTTTAGTTAAGTTCAGGGATTAATTTAATCTTAGTTTTAATCGATTTTAATTGTATGTGATGTATTTTAACTTTTAATTTTCCCTGTAAACCGCCCTGAGTCCTACGGGAATAGGGCGGTATATAAATTTAAATAAATAAATAAATAAATAAACAAACAAACAAACTTTTAAATTGGTTTGGGGTAAGCACTTTGGCTGCAGAAAGGAGTCATTAGTGTCTGTTACTGCACAGGTTCAGGCCACTCATTTCACTAATGACATTAAATATATGTTCTTCAAGACTCTTGTGTCCTGCAGTTAAAAAGGGAAGGAAAAGGTATAGAAAGAACTCACACCATGCCATTCTGATACTTAATATGGTGGTAAATAAAAATGAAACTGCCCTGCTCAAGGGTCTCTTCTCCAGAACAGGCAACCTATCTGTAGGCTGCAGTATTTTTGTCACCAAGAGGCCATAAGGTGGTGTCAGTGGTGATACAGTGAGCCTGTTTTAGGGTTTTTAGCCCTATTTTAGGACTGTTTTTAGCCCTATTTTAGGGGTGAGTAAAAGAGATATTTACCAAAGTAGGAACATTAAGGCTACTAATTGGTTTAATGCAAATGTTTTTCTTCTTTCTTTACCAAATAGATTGTGCTATTGTTATTTAGCAATTTGATGCCAGATTTAAGGGCCTTTAATTGGACTCTTGGAATGCAGAACAGGCAGAAGCCATTGATAGAGCACAAGGTATTAAGCCCTCTTCTTGAGAGAATGTAAATCAGTGTGACTTAATTTTCTCTGTTACCATGTTTCCCCGAAAATAAGACCAACCAGAAATTAAGCCCTAGCATGATTTTTCAGGCTGCTCATAATATAAGCCCTACCCCCAAAATAATCCCCAGTTAAATTGTCAGCCAGACAGGCGCATTTATATTAATTAGTATTGTGGTTTCAGAGAGGGGGCGGCATGGCCAGCTTGACGTCACTCGTGTCAGAGGGGGCCAGTGGCACTCAGACCAGGTTGCTCTTTAGCCAGGCCAGTGGGTAGCGGGAGCAGGTTTCCTTGCTGGCCGTTTGGCTGCTGCGTGACCTGCTACCTTACCCTTTGGGTGCTGCCCTGCTGCTGCTCTCATGGCCCCTGCGAGCCAAGCTCCTGGCACACCCCAGCCTCCACCACCCCCACCTGCTGACCCAGCTGCTGCTTGGACACTTCTAGGCCACGGCAGGCTGCTGCTCTTCGCCCTGCTCTCAGCCACTCTGCTGGGCTTCTCCTGCCTGGCATGAGGGGGAGTGGGCCCAGATCTGTGACCTCCAGACTGTTCCCCTACTACTGTCCTGCTAGGGCCCCTTCACCAGGAGCCACCAGTGGAGCATCACCGCCTTACCCACTTCTGCCTTCGGGCTGCTGAGCACCAGCCTGCGCATCTACTTGGTACGGCAGGTGCTGGGCTACAGGTTGAGTCCAGCGCTCTTCGGGCCCTGGCTGGCACTGCAGCTCTCATGCTGGCTATGTGAAGCAGGCGTGGGGCTGCTCCTGGTCACCTTTGGACTCTACCTCACCTGCGTCTGTTCTACTGCCGCTGCCTCTTCTTTAACCCAGCCTGTCCTGCTGCCAAGCCCTTACTGCTGCGCGGCTTCACAGGTGTCTGGCAGGCAGAGGGAGGCAGCTTCACGCCACCCGCCTCGCCTCACCTCGCGGCGGCACCAGTCTGCCAGACATGCCATGTGGCTGCCTCCCTGTACCTGCCAGACACCCACCAAGGCTGCATAGGGCAGGGGAAACATATGCCACCCTGCCTAAGGGCAGCCGTCCCCAAAATAAGACATTCTCCGAAAATAACCTCTTTTAGAGCAAAAATAGATATAAGACCCAGTCTTATTTCCTGGGAAACATGGTTTTTATAGTTCCAAATGACTGCATTATGGAAAAGTGAGGGCCCAAATACACACGTATATTTCTTAACTTCAAAGTATAGCACTAAAAATCTGTTACAAAAGTAAGGTACAGGGATAACACCAAGATGCTTGTTAGGCTATACATTGGTTGGATTCTACATGACAGTGAATCCAGTAATGTAATCAGTATCATTTTGCCATGCATGAGAAACCTAAAAACCATCTCCATATGTATCATAGAAATTATGTTGCTATATAATTTGCAAATACTTTGACATGATTGATTGAGTTGGAAGGTTACAAAGCATTCACAGGAAAAGTTATTATCAGGTTCTGCAAGAAATTTAGCTGAAGAGTCTCAGAACAAAATTAAGTGAAATGAAATGCATTGGTTGAATTGGTAAGAGCTGAAAATTCTATCACTTGTCTTAATAGTCAACCATGAATTCATGTAAATGAAATAAATGGAAAGAAACGAATAGAACCTTCTAGGTGTTAGGCACAAGAAACCAGGAGCCAGGATAGAGTTCAAAAGCATTGCAAGTTTATTCCATGCAACCTAGAGAATCTGAATTCCTAATAGTCAGTGCAAATTAACACCAGATAAGAGTCAGTGGATTTCAAGGGGATCTGGACTTAAGTAGGAACTCCAGACTAATGCCCCACCCTTGGGCTCAGCCTAGTCATCTCTTACATCATGTGGGACATTTGCCGAAACGTTTTGCAGTATTTAAAAGAGCACCTTATTCTTTCAATATCTAACGTGGGCAGTTGTGTAAATTTGATTAATAAATAAAATGATATAACAAATTATGTAATCATAAAACTAATCTTTACCTGCAAAAAATCCAAACTCAGTAGTGTTACCTTTATTTAGTTATTAGTTTAAAAACATTATTTCAAAGTGTTGGCAGTATAGTTTAGCTGTTAACAATTGGACTATAGGGAAATCTGTCCTGATGTGTTTTTTCCTGTAATACAGGGGTCTTCAAACTTGGCCCTTACTGAGGAATTCTGGGAGTTGAAATCCACAAGTCATAAAAAGGGCCAAGTTTGAAGACCCCTGCTCTAATCTAATCTGGAAAAGATTAGTAGAAATTGTACTAACAGTAAAATTGTTACATATTACTATCCAAAACTCATGTCAGGCTTTTGTGATGATCAGTTCCTTGCAATGTTGTACCTATTGAAAGGCGTTAGATACTGGACTCATTGATACATATTTTGATCAATTAAAAATATCTAGTCAAAGATTGTTTGAAAATACCACGTACATATTGTGTTGCAAGATGTTTGAATGTGCATTAGTCAACCATATTTACAGTTCAGCTTTGAATTCCTGTTTAGAATGATAACATTTCGTGTGTGTGTGTGTGTGCGTGTGCACATACACACATGCACACAAACACACAAAGGAGAATTAAGTCTTTCTTATCCTTAAAGATAAATTAGAGTGGATTGGGTTGAAAATTTCAAGTCACTTGCCAACAAATAAAGAATATTCATTTGATAATAAATGAGTATCTTTGGCAAAATAATTTACAATATCTTTGATAGGAGTATTCTGTGATTTCCTATTGAGAATATAGCTAAAAGCTAGGTGCCAAGATGGTCACATAAAAATAGTTAAGTTGATTCAAAGACAAAATAAAATATACTAATTAGAAGAATAAAAAATAGTTCTTTTCTAAATTAACCATCATGTATATAATCTTATTTTTTGTCATATTTTACCTTTATGCCAATGCACTATTTTATGAGGAAAAAGAAGAAGCAATTTAACTTAACCCCAAATTTAAACATTCTCAATGAATGTATACAATTTTATCTATTGCCTACCGAAACAGGGCAAATAATATTAGTAGCAGGTGCCTCCTTCAGATTTGACAAACTATAAGATAGCCTGACTGCAGCTCAAATCTTGCAGAAGGAAAGTGGCCTTTGTTGGCAGTACGTGCTTCAGTAGAGAATGTTTAGCAAACACATTGGGTTTACAGAAACTGATTATTACCTGATGTAAAGATTTGATGGAAAATTAATTATATTTTCAGACAAATGCAAATATTTTTTTTAAAAAAACTTTTTATATAGTGCTGAAGCACCTAGCATCAGAAACTGACCCCAGGGTCATTTTTCTCAAAATGGTTACTGTCTACAAAAGTGCATTTTAATTTAAGATGATTAAAATGAAATATCTCAGTTGAGCAGGGAGGATGGAATTTTATTTGATTCCTCATTCACTGTATCTCTCCTGAAGCTTTTCTTTGGAGAGTAGGTGGATCCTACCGAATACTGCAAGAAGTCCTATTAGTGAAAAAAGAATTGGACTATGGGCAGAAAATTATTTTTTCTTCATTTTCACAGAGAAGAGCATTCCATTCTGTTCAGACCACGCTGCCATTAAGCAGTTTAATATCCAACCCGGCACTCAGAAATTAGAAGGAATTAGTTTGTATGAGAAATGATAATAAAAATAAAATTATATATACAGTCCTAAGCTCCTTATTTAAAAGTAAACATTAGAAATAAATGATTACTTAAAAAGTAAATATTCTGAAGTAGCTTGCATTAGCTTGAAAAATTGAGATCAAAAAGGGATTTTTTGACACAAACAATAACTCCAAATGGCATAAATATAGATATAAAAATCAACTCAAATTAACTTTATAGAAATAATTCTGTTGTGAACGCTGTGACAATGGATGTTCCCGCACTGACAACTGAGGGAAATTGCAGCCGTTTTTACTTTGCTTTCAGCGACCTTTTTCTGCTGTTTAGGAATCAGATGTAGAAGGGGGGATGGGGAGAATGCTTGAGCTCAGCTAGCCATAATAATAATAATGCTGCTTCACGGGAACTCAAGGACACAAACCGATAACTTTTTGGCAGGCCTAGGAGCTGGAGAGGGAGCCCGCGCTTCAGGCTAATTGGAGAATGTGATTTATGACTGTTTCAGGGAGGTGGGAATTGCAACTTGTTCCTTTGTATCTGGGGGAAGGGAATTTAGTTTTGGGTTCAACTATGTAGTGCCAATACTGTGTATCCTAATAAAATGTTCTTTAAGGAAGAATTCTTGCCTTGAAGTTCTTTTGATGGGTTTCATTTATTGGAACCATGACATCTATATCCACTTATCTTGGGGTAAACCTTATTTTGCATATTTGGGTTTCTGCATAGAAATTTATTATATTGGGGAATTGTATAAAGAAAACTTGAAAAAGAAGTGTTGGAAGAGGGAAAATGTTTGATTGTTGGATACAATGCAGTAGTAGAATTTAGAAAAGAATAGAGAGATTTTCCTGATAATGATCCACTATTCCTCGTATGGTTTATTTTATTTGGAGGTCACCCTATATGATTTCATATTACAGAGTGGGAAACAAACATTCTCTCCCTAGATTAGGAGTGTCCAACCTTGGCAACTTAAAAACCTCTGGACTTCGACTCCCAGAATTCCCCAGCCAGGTGTTTTTAGTCCACAGGTCTTAATGTTGCCAAGATTGGATTTTCTTGCCTTAGAGCCTAAAGCCATCTTTGTTAGAATTACTGCAACAAAGTCATTTTCATCAGGTGAAGTTAAAAAAAAAATTCCATCCATAATTCTCACAAAGTTTTCGCTATGCTACATGTTTCAGAAAATAAGACGTTGCATTTTAACCACGTGTGATGTGTTTCAGGAAACAGCATATTACATTCGGCAGCAGATAGCGTGACAAGTGCAGTACAGAAAGCAAGCCAGGCTTTGAATGAGCGGGGTGAAAGATTAAGTCGAACTGAAGAAAAGACAGAGGACATGAAAAACAGCGCTCAGAAGTTTGCAGAAACTGCACACAAGGTATTCCTTTAAGTTTGTATTATCACATTTATTCCTTCTTTTTCTGTTGTATAAACACTCGTGAAACAAGTAACATTCAATTTAAAACAATAATATCAGTATGAACCAGGTTGCAGGGAGATAACTTAATATGGATATGAAATATTTTCAAATATCATCTTTATTTTTTCTTATAATTTCAGAGAGTGCAGAGCAGTTGTACAAAAGAACTGTGACAGGGTCAAAGTCCAACTATTGGCTTAGTTGGCACTGAAGGAAATATAATATTGTATTAGATATTGCTCCCTCAGTATTAAGATCAGCTGATATGGCCCCACATCAAATCAAATTGCTTTTAAGAATTTTCCATCTTGACACAAAATACAATTGAGCCTGTGGATTCATCAGATCTGTTCTTACGTGTAGTTGTCATCTGAAAATGGATAGGTTCTTGAATTTAAAGTTGTCCTATTTCAAATGGATTTGTAACTGGCTGACAAACCATGGATATCTCGGCAGCTGTCTGCTCTAAGAAAAACTGATTGCTGCTGAACATGCTTTCTTTTAAGAAAACTTATCCACTCTAGTTTAAGTGGCCACTCATATGATCCTGAAATTCCTCAGAGTACAGTTTAAAAATCACGGCTTCATAATAAACAATAAGAATCCTAAAGAATGGGGTAATAGCGATAGCCGTTCGTAGGCTTTATGAGATACTATTACTGACTGAGAACATTTTTATGGAATAATTTAAATTATGGATAGGTCTGGGTTTAAACTATTAAGGTGCTGTTTTATAGCATTCTTCTTCATGTCATTCATTGTTACATTGTTTTCTAAGCTGCATTGAAGTAGAATATTGTAAGCTACAACCCAGGAACTTACAAATATCAAGCATTTTACTTCATTTCACTGCATTATATTTTCATAGATGCATAGAGTTTGAAGATATCTCAGTGAAAATCTATTCGAACCCCATTGGTAGTGCAGGAGCCAGTACAGCATCTCTCACAAATGACTGTCTGCATATGTTTGAAAATCTCTAGCAATAGAGACCTTACCATCATACACGTTTGACAGATCATATATTGTATTGTGGGCAGGACAATCCTTCTGGTGTCTAGCCTGAACCTGTTCTCTCATACTTTTAACTTATTGGTTAACTTTTTAACTCCTGACATCTGGGTCAATACAGAATAACTGCCTCCTTTGTGTTATAATTCTTCAGATATTTGAAGCTATTGTTATATCTCTCCCCAGTCGTCATTCTAGTAGGCTAAACCTATCTACTGTAGATCCTTTTAACTGTTCTTTATAGGACTTGGTTTATGGTTCATGGTAGCTGTCCCCTGAACTTGTTGTGACTGGTCACTGTCCTTTTTGAACCATGGTTGCAGACGTAGACACAATGGATCCACTACATATGGTGGTAAGTTTTCTATTGCTAGATATTTTCATATGGGGTCTTACCAGTACAAAGCAAAATGGCACAATTACCTCTCATGATCTCTGTGTCTTTATTAATACATTTTCCTTTTTAGAAGCTGCTTATATTACCAACTCATATTTGATTTGCAACCACCCCAGATCCCCAGAGACCTTTGACAGATTTTCCCCATCCTATATTTATGCCTTACATTTTTGCCACTCTGATATATAACATTGTACTTATGCCTTTAAGAATATAAGCAATACCCTGCTGGATCAGATCCCTGGCCAATTTAATCCAGCAGTCTGTCTTCACAGTAGCCAACTACCTGCACAAATGTACCCAATAGTCACCTCACAGATAGCCTTCTGAGGCCATCACACTTCCATCAGGGTTAATGACATGGATCTCCATGAATAGATCCAACCCATTTTTGAAGCCAGCCAAGCTGATAGTTAGTGCCACATCTTATAGTTCTAAATTCCAAAGTTGAATTATACGTTGTGTAAATTCCATCCTATTCATTTCAACCCAGTGTTCAATCAGAATAGAGCTGGAGGGGACCTTGGAGGTCTTCTAGTCCAACCCCCTGCTCAAGCAGGAGATCCTATACCATTTCAGATAAATGGCTGTCCAGTCTTTTCTTAAAAGCCTCCAGTGGTGAAGCCCCTACAACTTCTGAAGGCAAACTGTTCCACTGGTTAATTATCCTAACTGTTAGGAAGTTTCTACTTAATTCCAGGTTGCTTCTCTCCTTGATTATTTTTCATCCATTGTTTCTTGTCTTGCCTTCTGGTGATTTGGAAAATAAGTTGATCCCCTCTTCTTTATGGCAGCCCCTCAAATACTGGAATACTGCTATCATGTCACCCTTAGTCCTTCTTTTCTCTAGGCTGCAACCATTCTTCATATGTTTTTGTTTGCAGGCGTTTAATTATATTAGTTGCTCTTCTTTGCACTTTTTCCAAAGTCTCAACATTTTTTTTTAAATGTGACCAAAACTGGATGCAGTATTCCAGGTTTTATAAAGCAGTACTAATACTTCACGTGATTTTGATTCTATGCCTCTGTTTATACAACCAAGGATTGTATTAGCTTTTTTGGCTGCCGCCGCAGACTACTAGTTCATGTTTAAATGATCATCCACTAGGACTCCAAGGTCCCTATAACAGTTACTGGTTTTGAGCCACGTTTCGCCTATTCTGTACTTATACCTTTGGTTTCTCCTGCTTAAGTGTAAAACTTTGCTTTTCTCCATATTAAATTTCACGTTGTTGGATAGGGCCCATTGTTCCAAGTCTGTCAAGATTTTTTTGGATCCTGAGCTTGTCTTCTGGGGTGGTGGCTATTCCTGCCAGCTTAGTGTTACCTTCAAATTTGGTGAGTTTCCCTTCTATTCCCTCATCTAAGTCATTTATGAAGATATTGGAGAGTACTGGTCCTAAAATGGAACCTTGTTGTACCCCATTGCTTATTTCCCTCCATGTAGACATAATACCATTAAGGACTGCTCGTTGAATATAGTTTGTCAGCCAGTTACAAATTCATCAAATCTATGTTGATTTGTTTGTAACTTTACTTTTTTTTCTAAACTGTCCCTTCCAGCATTGTGCCATTAGCAGCATCCATTTACCTTCATCATTAATTATAATATTATAGAGCCTAGGACAGGGATGTGTGGTGCTCTGCTTGATAATTCCTTCCAAGCTGAAGTTGTGGCATTAACAAGCACTTATTGGGGGTAGTCCTTCAGATAACTCGGAGTCATATCACACAAGTATCATCTAACCAATATTTTATAGTTTTGCTAAGAAGATTATCAGTAAGGTGCTCTGTTGGAGGCTTTGCTGAGATCCAGGTACACTATCTCTAGGGTAATTTCGTGATCTACTAAGCCAGTAACAAAAAAGGGAGATAAGATTAATCCGGTGTAATTTCTTTGCAAGAAGCTATCTCTTGCTTGATAATTTGTTGAAAGAACTTTGTAGTCTTCATATCTGTAGATTCCTAACTTTTCCTTTCCCTTTTTAAAAATGAGAATATTTGCTCTCCTCCACTCTTCTTGGACTTTATGAGTCCTCTAGGAACTCTCACAGGCATCAAGAGCCATTCTGCTCTTCTAGTTCCTTCAGTATGTATTTCTAATATATCCTCAGAACTCAATTTTTCCTTTCCCTGATTTTGCGTAAAAAATTGTGTCTTAGAGCAGACATTATTGAAGAAGGAAGGGTATTTCTGTTTCCACTGGCCTTAGAAAACTTCATAAATTGGGATAGTATTAATTAAAATTTCCCATCCTCAATGATAGGAATATCTCCCTCGACAGCCGAAGCAATAAAAGGAAATAAAGGGGGGGGAAAGATCCTCAATGAAAGTGCTGTTCTCTTCTTGAATTTTTAATATTTACAGCCAAGTCTGAATCATAAACATTGATGATGAGATGACAACCCCTCAAGCAATATGGCATGTGTTTAGATGGGTAGAGATAGAATTGGCATTTACTGGCAAATGTCAACATTTTATTAATAGAATTAACATTATGAAAAAGTAGCCAAAGTGTGTCACTTGATATTCCTCAAGCATCTAAAATTACTGATTATTCATATAATAAAATACAGTGGATAATTGAATCCTCCTGAAGGGCAGGATGATGGGCCTGTTTTCCCTATATGGCCCCTGTATGTTCTCATACTTTATATTTCATTGGCTTGTGTCATGTGCCAGGGAAATGAATATGAAAGTTTATTGCAAGCTTAAGCTGTCTACAAGAACCTGAACTACTAACAGTCAAAGCAAATTGGTGGCAGATAAGAGTGTGGAATTCAAAGTGGGTTGGACTTAGAACTCTTGTGGGCACGAAGAGACTCAAGGCAATGTTTGATCCCTCCCTTGGGCTCAGTCATCTACCACATTCTGTGTGATGAGGCCACCCTTTCAGATAACAAAAGACCTATCTATGACTGTTATCTCTAGTTTCTTATTTTAATGATTAGTTTCATTAGTTTCGGTCTCTCCACTCTTTATCCCCATAGAATTTTCTTTTTAAGCACTTGGAGTAGAACCCAAGTATATCTTTCCATTAGCAGAAGCAGTTTCAGCTACCAGAATGGGACATAATTTTGCCCTTTCTTGTACCTTTTTAAAAATATCATGGAAGTGGAAAGCTGTTCTGGAGAGTTCTAATTCAGGGGTGTCAAACTCAATTTCATTGAGGGCCACATCAGCATTGCGGTTGCCCTCAAGGGGCTGGGTGGGTGTGGCCTGGGTGGGCATGGCCTACTGGGTGGGCGTGGCTAGAGTGCGTATGGCCTACTGGGTGGGCATGGCCAGCTCTACATCGTTCGCATCAAGGGTGCCTATGGGGGCCTGGGCAGGAGTGGGACAGATCTGAGGGTCTATGGCAGAAGGAGGGTCTCTGGGCCAGGGCCAAGGCAGTGGGGGCCATTCCCTCACTGTTTCCAGGATGGCTTCGCGGGCCACATGAAACCACTTCGCGGGCCGGATCCGGCCCCCGGGCCTTGTGTTTGATATGTCTGTTCTAATTCATCTGGGGAGATGTAAAGAAAAATCCTATTGAATTAATAGAAATGTGATACATAGCGTAACACAGATGCAACATGTAATCCAATCCAGTAATCAGGTTTGAAATATCTTAGCTTTTCACCATATTGTTGGTTTATTCACTGGGCAATTGTTTTTTCAGTACATTCTTTCATATTTTCACTCAAATGTATCAAAATACATTTGTCAGAACTATTCTTTGAATGCCCCCAGAGTTATATTAATTGCAATGCAAATGATATTTACTTTGAAGTAAATTCAAATATCAGTTATTATGTTTGAATAACCATCATTAAAATAGTAGAAAATCTTGGCTGGCTGTAGGTAGCAAAGAACAGTTGTGGTTGTTCAGTCGCTAAGTCGTATCTCATTCTTCGCAACCCCATGAACCATAACACAGCAGGCTCCTCTGTCCACTATCTCCCAAAGTTCGCCTAAATTCATGTTCATTGGGTCGATGCCATTATCTAATCATCTCATCCTCTGTCATCTCCTCCTTTTGCCTTCAGTCAGTTCTTCCCAACACCAGGGTCTTCTCCAATGAGTCCTCTCTTGTCATTACGTGGCCAAAGTATTTCAACTTCAGCTTCAGTATCTGTCCTTCCAAAGAACAGTCAGGGTTGGTTTCCTTTAGGATTCACTGATATGATCTCATTTCAGTCCTGGGGACTCTCAAGAATTTTCTCCAACACCACAATTCAAAAGCATCAATTTCTTCAGCGCTTAGCCTTCATGATGATGCAACTCTCACAGCCAAAGATTACTACCAGGAAAACCATAGCTTTGACTATACAGACTTTTGTCAGCAAGGTGATGTCTCTGCTTTTTAGTAAGCTGTCTAGGATTGCTTTCTTCCTAGGGAGCAAGCATCTTTTAATTTCATGGCCGCAATCACGGTGTGGTGGCAATACTGATATGAAATATATTGGCAACTGAAATACCCAATTATGAGGCAAGATTGTTGGTTCCAGATAAACATGTATTTGCTTCCTATAATTATAATTCCTATCATTTAGTTATGGATATTTATTGAAGAAAAACATTCAAGATCTGCAAATACTTTAGAACATTTTTGAGATGCAGATTATTTGAAATACATCACACAATTCATAATTAAAATAACAGAGCTAGGTGTTTCCTAGTTTTATTTTACAGTCGCAGAATATAAAAAAAGAAGAAAATCCATTTTAGACCAACTTGATGTCTAAATAGTGTGTCCAGGCTTCTGGCACAAAAACTAGAGGAGAAATACATGTGAACAGGATACAAGCTGTGCCTGTATCTTACACTGGTTTAGAGTATTCTGTAGGCAAAATTAGTAATCATCAGACAGAAATGTCAAGCTGCAACTAAGATTTCCCCAAAATTTATGGTAGGGGATCTTGTAATACTATAACTGACTCAGCTAGGGCTTGACCACAAGCCTTTTTCCTCTTTATGTTAGTTTGTGTGCGTGTGCGTGTGTTGTATATTTGTATTGCCTTACCAATCTCCCTGGCAAAAAATTCCTAAAATTAAAATGTTTGCAAATTATGATATGGACATTACTTGGCTTAATGAACATTTCCAATAATAATAATAATATTTTGTATTTGTGTTTTTCTATAACTAAGAACTTGAATGATTTTTTTAAAAAGAAAAATATGTATTCCAATGCTTCATTCTATTCTACCTCCTACTTGCTTCTGATTTAAAAAATAAATAAATTATTCCAGCTTTTGCTTACTTTTGAACATTTTAAAATGACTTCAGAATCACTGTTGCAGAAGTCAATTATTTATACAAATTATTGGCTTATGTGTGGTATGAAATATTTATCTGTGAAGTGCCTGAAAGTAAACCTGTACTGGAAAAAAGACTGAAAATTAATGTTATTTTTTCAAAAAAAAGAAAGAACGTAAGATAATTGTTTTTATTTTTTTCTTTAATACTGTAGTCTATTAAAAAGCCTTGCTTCAAAAGAAATAGCAAAAATGCTATGAGACATTTTTGACTCCTTGAATCACACTCTTTAAATGTTGTAATGAGATCTTAGATTGCTTTATACTAGGTGACTGCATGTCAAGTTAATTTTGCAGTTAAGTAGGGGAGATGTGGTGAGAGATATTTCCTGACACCTCTCAAGAATAAGCTGTGCTGTGTGCATCTAAAATAGCCAAATGAACCCTTGCCAATATAACTGAAGCTGATAATTGAAAAATGTAGCTGTTTACTTGCCATCTACTCTGGTTATTTCAAATATTCTCCAAGTAGAAGAAAAGGGAAAAAATGTAGTAGATGGGAATGGCTCTTCTTTAGCCTACATATGGCCCGGTTTCATTCTCAAACACCTGAAGATGGAACCAACAAGACAAAAGAAATGGTTGACATCACTTACTGATGCAAGTAAATACAAATATATTTGCATTGATATTTCCAAGAATTTATACAAGGATTGTGCTTTAAAAACATACCAGGCAACACAGCTAATACTGAATTAGATGGCCAATGATATTATATACAGCTTGGTAATTATAAGAAGCATCCCTTCAGCTTTAGTGTTACTTTGAAAAGACTCCAGGCCTATTCTCAAGGCCAAATATTAAAATATGTGAACACTATATTATTTCCATCACTACTGCTTGCAACACAGGCAACTTGGTTAAGAATATGTCCATATTTTGAATTCTTTTGGTAACTGCATTCAAAAAAATCCTCCTGTTCTGTACCAGCCTGCTACTGGCCCTGCAGAAAAGGCAACCCCTTTATAAACGGCAAGAGGCTGGAATGACATCTGCCAAATTTATTACAAACAAGACACGAACCATGATACAGGAGCTTTGAAACACTATCTGAGCAGTTGCTTTCAGCAAACCAGCCCTCCCCAAACATTCCCTTTATAAAGAGTTCAGGGCGTGGCCTCTCTCTGCCTCCTTCCGAGAAGCCCCACAGCCTTCCTCTGTTTACTCCTACTTGACTGCCTCCTGCGTCGGGCGTCCTTGAACAGGGCCAGCTGTGGGTCATCTTCATCCACACTGTCAAGCTCACACAGCTGGGTCTCCATGGTGACCAAGTGGGAGGGGCCTGCCTGAGGGCTATCATCAGCAAGATCTTCAACCCCCTCAGCAAGGTCTTCAACACCCCCCTCCTCCTCTGATTCGTCCGACCCAACTGCCGAACCCACAGGCTGACCCTGAATCACAACACCTCCCAAGTTTAGTTTGGGAAAATGTGATTATGACAAAATGTTTTTTCCCCTTTCCTTGAATGGTTCCAAGGATTGAATCAGAATAACAATAACAGAGTTGAAAGGGACCTTGGAGGTCTTCTAGTCCAACCCCCGGTTCAAGCAGACAAATAGCTGTCCAAACTCTTCTTTAAAATCTCCAGTTTTGAAGCACCCACAACTTTTGGAGGCAAGCCATTCTTCTTACTAATTGATCTATCAGGAAATTTGTCCTTAGAGCTAAGTTCATTCTATCCTTGATTAGAGTCCATCCATTGCTTCTTGTCCTGCCTTTAGGTGCTTTGGAAAATAGGTTGACCCCCTTCTTTATAGCAACCCCTTAAATATGGGAACACTGCTATCATATCATCCTTAGTCCTTCTTTTTATTAAAGTAGACATACCCAATCACTGTAACCCTTCTTCTTTATTTCTTATATGAATCAATCTGGTATGATGAAGTATCCAGAAGCTGAAACTATGGTTTATGCTAAGTTTGCACCACAGACTTATATGTAATTTGGGTTAAGTCTGTGCTCGAACAAGAGCAAAGAAAAACTACACTTCCTTGCTACAATATAGTGTTTCTTTAAGTTAGAATTGGCTTAAAGTATCTAGAAGCCAATGTGTTTTTAAATAGCACTTCAGATTGTTATAGATTCGGTATTGTTTAGCACTAATAATGTATCTTTCCTTGTTTATCCTAATTCATTTTCAGCATGTTTGAACTGCCATTCAAACAGAGTAGAGTTCTCGACTTATGACTACAGTTGAGCCCAAAAGTTCTGTTGCTAAGTGAAACATTTGTTAGGTGAATTTTGCTCCATTTTATGACCTTTCTTGCCACAGATGTTATGTGAATCACTGCAGTGGTTCAGTTACTCATATGGTTGTTAAGTGAATTTGGTTTCCCTGTTGACTTTGCTTGTCAGAAGTTTACAAAAGGTGATCACATGACCCTGGGACACTGCAACCGTCATAAATATGAGACAGTTGCCAAGCATCTGAATTTTGATCGCGTGACCACGGGGATGCTGCAATGACTAAGTGTGAAAAATGGTCATAAGTCACTTTTTTCAATGATATTGTAACTTTGGTCACTAAATGAATCTGTAAACCAAACTAGGTGCCTTACTTTTATTTCAATATCATTAGCTCTTAACATTATAGGCAATACAGACTTCCCACAGCAGGAGTAAGTTTAATTTTCATTACATTTTTGCAGACGTGATTCTATTTTTTTTTTATGTATTAACTGTATTTTTAATGGGCATGTATTTAATTACTTTTTAACTTTTGTAATTCTGTGTTTTATTCTTGCCCTGTACACCACCCTGAGTCCTTCGGGAGAAGGGCGGTATAGAAATATTAATAAATTAAATTAAATTATTTTGCTTTCTATTTTCAATATTTTTCAAATCCTAAGAAATCAAGAGTTGTGGCTAGAATTGCAAATAAGTATCTTAATATGTTCTCTTCTTTTTCCCCCTCTGCAGCTTGCCATGAAACACAAGTGTTGAAAATGGCTGTATGGAGATCTTTCTGAATGGAACTGCAAAAATAGGATTGCCCATTTTTAGTGAAAAATGCAAGTCTGTGTCTCTTTTTTCCAACAATTTGGTAATCAGTAGTTCCAATTATCATGTAGGAAATTAGTGTTCCTACTTTTTCTATTGCTAGGCCATTCAGTGTCTGTCTTTTTTTAATATTTAAAATGAGATGGTGTTAATATGTAAATTGGACCAAAGGATATACTAAACTGCACTGATCTGCAGGAATCTGTTGTTCCCAATGTTGTGTAGGAATACAATATTTTAGCTTCAAGAAAGGTGATCGAGTCACAGTAAAATCCAGTAATTGTTATAAAGTTGTTTCTTAGAGCAAATTTTGAAGTAAAAGTGTTCAGAACTTTTATCCCTGGGCAACAAAAATAAGTTGCTGTGAAAAACAGCTTGACTTCTCAGTTCTGCCATTTTTAGCAAACTTATTTTGCACGTGTCATCACTAGCATGGTGAATTTGAATTTGAATTGTCCATCATGTTGTCAACACTATTTTAAAAAAAATCTTTTTCTTATGCTCTGAGTTTATTTTAATGTTACCAAAAACACGTTAGAAATGTTAAAGAAAAGCTGATTAAATCTATAAATACTTCAGTATTTTATCTGGAATCTAAAATGTCCTTCTAAATAAACATTATATTGAAACTGTTTCAAGAAATAATACACGCACAAGCATTATAGTGAGTTTTTGGAATTTTTCTATTGATAAGCATGCTTCAATTTTATTGTTCAAAGTAAGACTTTCTGGAGTTTTCCTTAATAGTGTAATCTGGGCCTGTGAAGACCAAAATTCAGTCTAATCTTTGCAGTCATTATATATCCAGATTATGGATCATAATCATACATTATAACTAACATTATTTACAAAAATATCATTTCCTCTTTTCATTTTATAAAACAAACGTTTTCTTGTTTGCCAAAAAAAAATCCCTTAAAACAGATTTTTACGTGCACTGAAGCCATCTGGATTGTTCCTGGTTTTCATCTTTCCAATGTTAGTCTGGGAGAGTTCGCATAGAAAATTCAGTTATAAATGGTTATGTCAGATTTGTCAACACACAGTAATTGGAGTGGTAATGTAGAAGCATTAACTTTCTTTGTGGAGATGAAGCTGATTAGGAAGCTTTTTCTTCTTTTAGCACTGAATTTATGTCAGACCTGAAAAGGTGAATGCACAAACAATGCTTAAATATTTTTACTACTCTATTCAAAGTATCCCCAAAACTGCTTTATATTGCTGTTATAATTGTCACCCATGAAAAAAATATTAGACCCTGTAGGTATAAGCTTTTTTGGGGGGGGGACCTAGACATTTGAATTTCAAACACTGAAAATTTCAAGCGTTCAAAAGTTTTCTGGGAATGTAATGTAATGTAACGTAACAGGCTATGCATGTCATGATTCTATCCAGAATTTTAGAGATTCATTTGTAAAATTCTGGATAGAATTGTGGCATGCATAGCCTGTTACATTCCCAGAAAACCTTTGAAAGCTTGAAATTTTCAGTGTTTGAAATTCAAATGTCTAAGTCCCAAAAAAAAAGCTTATACCTACAGCGTCTAACATATTTTTCATGGGTGACAATTAGAACAGCAATATAAGGTAGTTTGGGGGATACTTTGAATAGAGTGGTAATTATTCTGACTCTGACATTTAATGATTTATCCTGATTTATCACAATAGTAATGCGGGACTTTAATTACCCTGATATCAACTGGGAGACAAACTCTGCACCAAGTGGAAGATCAAACAGATTCCTGACAAACCTAGCAGACAACTTTCTCTCCCAAAAAGTAGAGAAGGGAACTAGGGGATTAGCCATATTGGATTTAATTCTCACAAACAGAGATGAAATGATAGAAGGTGTTGAAGCCACAGGAACCTTGGGGGGAAGTGATCATGCAATATTGGAATTCAACATTCTGGAGGCACAAGCAATAGAACACAGCCAAACTAGAGTCTTGGACTTTAAAAGAGCTAATTTCAATAAACTTAGAGAGACCATGGGAAGAGTTCCATGGATGAGAATCCTAAAGGGGAAAACAACTCAAGAAGCTTGGGAAATTTTGAAAAGTGAGATAATAAAGGCCCAGTCTAGTACAATACCAACAAAGAAGAAAAATAACAGCTCTCAAAAGAAACCAGCATGGCTGCATAAAGAACACTCTGATAAATTGAAAGATAAAAAGGACAAGTATAAGAATTGGAAAGAGGGGCACATAACTAAGTCAGAATATCAGCAAATAGCCCGTGCCTGCAAAGATGAAGTGAGGAAAGCTAAGGCTCAAAATGAACTAAGGCTTGCGACCAAAGTCAAAAATAACAAAAAATGCTTCTTTCAACATATAAAAAAACAAGAAAAAAGTTAAGGAAATGATTGGTCCATTAGTGGGGGAAAGTGGCAAGAAGGTGACAAGCAATAGGGAGAAAGCAGAACTATTTAATTCGTTTTTTGCATCTGTCTTTACACAAAGGGAAAAAACAGTCCAACCTACCCAAACCAGTGCCATAAAAAACAGAATAGAAACGCAAGTTAAGATAGGCAAGAAAATGGTTAGTGAGCACCTGTCCAGCCTAGACGAGTTCAAATCACCAGGACCACATGGATTACACCCCAAGGTTCTCAAGGAACTGGCAGACGTGATCTCAGAACCACTGAACTATATTTTTCAAAGATCCTGGAGCACTGGAGAACTACCAGAGGACTGGAAGAGAGCTGATGTAGTTCCCATCTTCAAAAAAGGGAAAAAAATAGATCCAGGAAACTACAGACCTATCAGCCTGACCTCAATACCTGGGAAGATTCTGGAAAAGATAATCAAATAACAAATCAGCGAACACCTTGATGCAAACGAAGTCATCACTAAAAGTCAACATGGGTTTGTCAAAAACAGATCATGCCAGACAAATCTTATTACATTCTTTGACCAAGTGACAAAACTAGTGGACCAGAGGAATGCTGTAGATATAATTTACTTGGACTTCAGTAAGGCATTTGATAAAGTAGATCACAACCTACTACTTGATAAGATAGAAAAATGTGGGTTAGATAGCATTACCACCAGATGGACTCATAGCTGGCTGACAGGCCGTACTCAGCGTGTGGTCCTCAATGGAACCGCATCTACATGGAAGGAAGTGTGTAGTGGGGTGCCCCAGGGCTCTGTTCTGGGCCCAGTGCTTTTCAATATCTTCATTAATGATTTGGATGAGGGGATAGATGGGGAACTCATCAAATTTGCAGACGACACCAAGCTGGCCGGAATAGCCAATACTCCAGAAGATAGGCTTAAGATACAGAAGGATCTGGACAGACTCGAACACTGGGCACTATCTAACAAAATGAAATTCAATGGTGAAAAAAGTAAGGTTCTACACTTAGGCAGGAAAAATCAAATGCATAGGTATAGTATAGGTGGTACCTTGCTCAATAGTAGTAACTGTGAGAGGGATCTCGGAGTCTTAGTAGACAATCACTTCAATATGAGCCAGCAGTGTGCTGCAGCTGCCAAAAAAACCAACACAGTGCTAGGCTGCATTAACAAAGGGATAGAATCAAGATCAAGTGAAGTACTAATACCACTCTACAATGCTTTGGTAAGGCCACACCTGGAATACTGTCACCACGATGTAAAAAAGATGTCGAGACTCTAGAAAGGGTACAGAGAAGAGCAACAAAGATGATTAGGGGGCTGGAGGCTAAAACATATAGGGAACGGTTGCTGGAATTGGGTATGTGTAGTTTAATGAAGAGAAGGGTGAGGGGTGACATGATAGCAGTGTTCCAATATCTCAGGGGCTACCACAAAGAAGAGGGAGTCAAGCTATTCTCCAAAGCACCTGAAAGCAGGACAAGAAGCAACGGATGGAAACTAGTCAAGGAGAGAAGCAACCTAGAACTAAGGAGAAACTTCCTGACAGTTAGAACAATTAACCAGTGGAACAACCTGCCTCCAGAGGTGGTGAATGCTCCAACACTGGAGGTTTTTAAGAAGAGACTGTTCAGCCATTTGCCTGAAATGGTATAAGGTTTCCTGCCTGAGCAGGGGGTTGGACTAGATGACCTCCAAGGTCCCTTCCAACTTTTATTTTTATTTTTATTTTTTATTATTATTATTATTATTATTATTATTATTATTATTATTATTATTATTATTATTACTATTGTTGTTGTTGTTGTTGTTGTTGTTGTTGTTGTTATCCCCTTGCTGAGACCCCTGTGTCTGGCCTGTATAAGCAGATACTATCACTGTTAAGAGCCTTTGCCAGATAGCAGAACTCATGAAATTACCTTTTAATCATCCAGAAAGACCTTTATTTGCATGCAGAGACGATTACAGCAGACAAGGTGTGGTAGATGATGAAATGGACGGTATTTCAAGGTCAAAAGACAGTAATGATCCTACTGTCCGCATGTATGGTGGAAGTGAAAGAACGGAGTTTAAGAAGAAGGAGGAAGTACGTCACAAATGGGAAGGGTTGGCTGAACAAATTAGCATAATGATGTAGTTCCCCAAATTAACATTTATTTTTATTTATTTTAATTCCATTTATATCCCGCCCTTCTCCGAAGACTCAGGGCGGCTTACAAGCTTAGCAGTAACATAATGTTGTAGTTCCCCAAATAACTACATGGTGGCAGCACAATATGCACTGCATAGTACTTTATGGGTGATGTAACAGCACAGTAATTGTTATGGGAAATCATTTTTATATTCTCTCATGTATGTATAATTATGAACAAAGTGGGGGGGAAAGCAATTTTAGTATAAACGAAATCATTACGGAGAGAAAGCATCCAATTAACTGCATATTGTATTCCATCATAATGTAAACAATTTAGATACTCTAGTTATCTTTGAGAGCTACTCTACCAACTGACAATAGCACAGGTTTGATAACCACACAAACTTCCATTATGCTATGGTCTCTGTAGCATGTAGCATGTGAGCTACATTTGATTGTAAGTTTACTTAGAAGTTATTTTTATTTCCTTTGTTAAATCATTTTTAATGTATTGTCATTATTTATTTTGCACATTAAAAAAAATTCATCTCAGTGATGAACTTGGCTTTTTGTCAATGCAGGGTTTTGTTTTGTTTTTTCACATGCCAAAAACTAAAACTCTCAAGTCATTTCATCAACTTGATACATCAGAAACTAAAACCTAATTTCTATTTCTTACTATTAAGTAAATTTGAGTTACGTGATATTTTCTTAGGATAATTAGAAACAAGTGTGCTTATACTGAAAATAAATGTGATTAAAATGTTCTCCTGAAAAATGATGATGTAATCAGTCATAGTGTTAGATATTTGTGTATATAAATTATACAGTAATTCAGATTAATATTTCATATGAAAATGTATTTGTAAAAAGTAGCAAGATCAATAGTTTCATTATCACCTTTTTAAAGTTCTGCGAAGAATAAAAATCACAAGTTACTAGTCCTAAGATACCGTATTTTCCGGCGTATAAGATGACTTTTTAACCCATGAAAATCACCTCAAAAGTTGGGGGGTCGCCTTATACGCCCAGTCGTCTTATATGCCGGAAAATCAGTGGGTGGCGTTTGGCGGGAGCCGGCAGGGCAGTCCTGCGCACGCGCGCACTCCCCGGCTGCTCCTTAGCAGCTGGGGAGTGCACGCGTGTGCAGGACTGCCCTGCCGGCTCCCGCCCGACGCTCTTCCCTCTTGAGGCAGCAGCTGCCTCAAGAGGGAAGAGTGTCGGACGGGAGCCGGCAGGGAAGTCCTGCTCCCGTCCTACGCTGCGCTTCCGCCGGGCGGTGCTGGCCAAGACGAGCCAGCAGGCAGCCGCCGTGAGCGCGGCACTGAGGGGCAGCGGCAGGACGGCCCAGCACCTGCAGGACGGCCAGCAGCCCCACGCACAGCAGCAGCCGCCGGCTCAGCAACAGGTCCGAGCGCAGGAGCCGCACCGCCAGGCTGCCCAGGCTGCACGCCCAGTCCAGCTCCATGAGGGGCAGGGCGGGAAGCCAGCCGGGAAGAGGGACCGGGAGCCCGGACCGAGCGCGCCTCGGCCGATGGTGAGAGGGAAGCGGCACATGAAAAAGAGGCTGCGGGCAGAGCTGCCCCGCCCTGCGCCGAATGGAAGAAGTTCAAGGCCTGGGGGGGGAAGCAGGAGGGGCGCCGGCTGTGGCGGGGTGGCGGCTGCCCTCCGGCGCTGCCTGCCGCCCGGGAAACGCTGCGTCAGGGGCCGGCAGAAGCGCGGGAGCAGCGGGAGGGCCGGCGGGGCCAGTCGGCAGGGCATGTAAGTATTTTCCGGCGTATAAGACAAAAAACCTTGAAAAACTTCTTAAAAGTAGGGGGTCGTCTTATACGCCAGAAAATACGGTAGTCATACCTGCAAGATCAGCCTCATTCTGTGGCTAGCAACATGTTGTGCAGTAATGTGAAAATATTTAACAGAATTTGCTCTTTAAATGAGTGAACCTAAAGCACATTTTATTTTAATATGCCAAAATTGTCAATATTTTCTGTTGTCCTGAAGCCATTTAATTTTTATGCCACACTAAAATAAACATAGTTTACTCCATTGCTATATTTCATAGACATTATTTTTGTCATTTATAATTTTAATCATTAATTAAAATATACGTTTGTATCAATGACAACAACCATAAGGCAGTATATAATTCCCATACCTATTTTTACAGCCATCTAGAAGGACCCCTACCTTTGAATTTCACATTTCATAATCGATCAAGTTAAGTTTTAAAATACTGTAGTTGTGTCAATGCTTTGGGAGGCTCTTGTACCACTTCTGTGTTACTCCCTCCCAGGACCACCATGCTCCCCATTTGAAAAAGGGCTGAATGTTTCTCCTCACAGACTCTGCCATTGTCCACACACAACTATCACATTCCCTGTGGCCCTCAGATGCTAGATATATCTCTTAGCGAAAGGGGAGAAAAATAATCCTTATCTTTATTATTTGAAGAGGTAGGATGGATGTGAATTATAGCTACACATGTTGAATCCACATGCATTCATTTTTTGGCTTACATTATTTTAGGAAAAGACAGCTCTAATCAGTTATGTATAAAAGCATATCTTGAATGGATAAATTAGCTACCATTACTGCTAGGTCTCATTGCCATAATTTACCTTAAGATGGTCATTGCAACTATTGACCTTATTGGTTTCAAGTAGCTTCAAACTCACCATAATGCACAAAAGTACATGAAGTCTGGCTGATTTCAGTTTTTTCTTTGCCTTAGATCCAGTAGGGCCAAGTTTTCTGTGGTTACTAAACAAATAGTGTAAGTCTGTGTCTACATTTCTTATTTAAACTGGACATGGGCCATTTACCTGGACCTCTAAATGATCTCTGTGGACAATGTGCAAAAGTTATCCTCTTCTGCTTTTCATGAGTTACACTCTGTGCATAGACTAAAATGTCACCATGATTTTATTTTACCTGTATAGTATACAGAAGGCAACTTATACAAGGAGGGCCTGCACACACACACACACACACACACACACACACACACACACACACACAGGTTAAATGCAAAGTGAAGTACATCTGCACCTCAGCAAACGTGCAAATTGCCTATGTTTTTTTATGTTGTGCGCACGTACATATACTTGTATCTCATGTAGCTTTTCTTGTGGGACCTTAGCTTTAATCCTTCCTTCCTTCCTTCCTTCCTTCCTTCCTTCCTTCCTTCCTTCCTTCCTTCCTTTTGGCAAAAGTGCCTAATAAAATACTAACATATTAAAGGTCCATAAGGAATCAGCCATTCAAATGAAGATTTCATGGTTTAACTTACTGTATATATGCCTTAACAAAATGATTAACACAATGCTGTTTATAGGTTTTAATAATTATTTCAGAAAGGTGACTGACTGTGAAGAATGTAATTCTATTCTGTGGCCTGATATGTGTTCAGTTTTTTGTAGAACAACTTTGTTGTTCAACATTGTCATATTTTGCATTGCATTGTTCAGAATTGTTTTGTTTTTCTTGAATCTGTATTGTAAACATTCATTTTGCTGAAAGTATATTTAGCCATATTCTACAGGCACATTATTAGGTTGTTTCATCCATATACTTTCTCAAAAGTTAAAAACACTGCAGCTATAATTGTTCCCAGGACCTACATCACATTGCTGAATGTTGAGGATGCAATTTACAGTCCCACTCTTAGCCTAGGACTACTTGGACTCATGGATTGAGATGCTGGTTGTATACAATTTTGGCAACATTATAATTTATTATATGCAATATTTTGGTTTCATTGTACTGTATGTAATTCATATCAAATTGTACAATTACAATTCAGTTTTCATAATAAATATTTTATTAAATATGTGAATGTTGAATTTTACTTATAAATGTGTAATGAAATTAGTTTAAATTGTGAACTGGATTATTGGGGAAAATGGTAGTTATAAATTGGCAAGTATATACAGTACATTGCAATCATCTACAAAAACAACTTTCTGGGCTGAAAGTCACACTTGGCTTTTTAATGTCATGATAGGAGACACATTCTCAAGTATAGTCTTGGTAGGATGAAAACTAAGGATAAATATAAAATTAAATCAAAATATACAGTAGTTTATGTAATTTCTCCACTATTCTCAGTTCCATTAACAACTTTAGTGCAATTAAAAACTTTTGTTAACGTTCTGATATTTCCAAGAAAAGTTTTTGGGGGTTTGTTTGTGAACATGGGAATTTGCAGGAATCAAAATGGCTATGATAGCAAGCAAAGCACACACATTGCACACAGGCAAAAAAATGGAACGGAGCTTCCATCTTGTGGTCACATGCAACATTCCGACATGTTTTGACAGCCTATAGATGCCACGGGACATAAAACCTCTATTTCTGCAACCCTGAATTAAACTATGGCATGTTATGGGACAGTTTATTTTTTTCTAAGTATTCAGGAGTCTTCTGGACCAGCGGCAAGCACTTTCAATCTTTGAAAACTTTTTGTATCCTTAGCTCTGAAGACCATTCTCTATAATTTTTTGTTAATTGTTATTTATATGGATTTTTAAAAATCATGTTTGCTGGCCAAAGATTCTGAGAATAGTAATTACAGTAATAGAACACAAAAAATAAATACATAAATAAATAGGCTTCCATAACATAATTTTCAGTCCTCACAGTCTTCATCTAAGGATTTGTGGCATTTTTCATTGTTCTTTCTTAAAATGATAGAATCAACAGGCTAGCTTCTTAGATCATGGTGGGGAGGATACCAGAATTACAATACCTGATGTTTTATAATAGGGCTTTTGCATTCATTTTTCATTGAAAAATACAGTTCTAGCAAAACAATCAACCCCCTGCCTCCCCCAAAAAGAATTTAGTGAACCCTGACGAGTTTGATACAGGAAGCAGAATATTTTATCATTTTGAGTCCATTATGAGAAAGGACCTGGGAATTATTTGCTGGTACAACCCAGAAATCAAGACTTCAGTGGTTAACATTTCTAGACCTGTGGCCAAAGTGCAACAGACCATACAGAGAAAAAAATGTTTGCCTTGACAATTACACAACTTTTTTTTTGTTTCAAGGCAGTTCATCTTTCCACAAATTTGCTCACTCTCTTCTGCTGTTTTAGTTGATTTGGAATTTGCAGTTTATGATTTGTTCCACCATTGGGACAAATAATGGCTATAATTTTCCTGGTATAATTGAGTTCCTCTGCTTTCTTGCTGCCATAACATCTCTGCAAATTGTACTTCTGGAGATGGAGCCATGTTATATGACCTGAACGCAGAAGCCTATAGGTCTCTGATGAGAGAGTTATGTGGTTTCAAAATTAATGCCAATCCCTATAAGGCTGGGAAACTGAGCAAATAAGATCCACTTGGATTTCTGGAAAAGGCTTTATTGCTAGTAGTGTAATACAACAGAATCTTAAAAGCCTGCTAAAACAATTATTCAGATCATCTTAAATATAGCTTAGTTAAAATGGAGTTAATCTGCATCTCTTTCTCACCCTAACCCCTCATCTGGGGGTTGAGGTGTCTGTTTTGCAATGACACTGTTACACTCTCCATGTTTGACATTCCACTGACAGTTGCCTCTCTTCACAAGAAACCATTTGCTGCATAGTTGTTCTGGCAATATGCCAAAGTGGAGCTGCCCTCAAACTTCAGACCATATATTAGCAGGAATAGATTTTTTTTAAACAAGTTTTATTAGTTTTCAAATTACAACCAATATATTTAGAAAGCATCATGATACCTGGGTAGTCATCAATTGAGTAACAGAGTTTTCAGTACATAGTTCGGGTTACATTTCATAGCATCCTTCTCTATTTCCCTCAACATTTTTTATTTTTTTTTAATCCCATTTATATCCCGCCCTTCTCCGAAGACTAAGAGCGGCTTATCTAAGCACAAATCAAATGTGCTTAGCAATAGCCTTCATTCTATGTATATGCCTGCTTATTAGGGCTTTCGCCCCCCCCCAAGTGGCATTATTACAAAGTCAGCTTATTGCCCCCAACAATCTGGGTCCTCAACATTCAATACAGAAACTTAACAAATTTCTAGGAATAGCATAGTCAATTAAAGAAGATTTTGTCAATCCAATTTCGATAAGGTACCGTATATACTTGAGTATCAGCCGAATTTTTCAGCCCACTTTTTGGGCTGAAAATCCACTTCGGCTTATACTCCAGTGAACAAAAAAAAAGAACTTACCGAGGACTTGCGCGCGCGACTTGTGTGTGTGTGTGTGTGTCAGACCCGCAGGAATGGCTAGTAAAGGTGGCGGCAGTCCGGCCTGGCCCGAAGAGGAGCCGAAGGGAGCAGCTCTGCAAGCCCCGCCGCCCCCTTCTCTCAGCTTCCTGGCAGCACATCCCGCAGGGGAGGTCTGCTAGGGAGGTGGCCGTCCGGCGTTGTTTTCCCCCTCGTGCGTGTGTGTGTGTGTGTGTGTCAGACCCACGGGAATGGCTGGTAGGGAAGCGGCATTCCGGCATTTCCCCCCTTCCTGTGTGTCGGGCCCACGGGGCTCGACACACAAAAAAATGCAAACGCCGGACTGCCACCACCTCTACCAGCCATTCCCATGGGTCTGACACACACACACACACACACACACGGAGGGAAACAACGCTGGACTGGCACACACACACACACACGCACGAGGAGGGAAACAACGCTTGACTGAGGAGGGAAACAACGCTTGACTGCCACACACGCGCACGAGGAGGGAAACAATGCTTGACTGAGGAGGGAAACAATGCTTGACTGCCACACACACACACGCGCACGAGGAGGGAAACAACGCTTGACTGAGGAGGGAAACAACGCTTGACTGCCACACACACGCACGAGGAGGGAAACAACGCTTGACTGCCACACACACACACACACACACACGCACGAGGGGGGAAAGAACGCTTGACTGAGGAGGGAAACAATGCTTGACTGCCACACACACACACACACACACACACGCACGAGGAGGGAAACAACGCTTGACTGAGGAGGGAAACGCTTGACTGCCACACACACACACACACGCACGAGGAGGGAAACAATGCTTGACTGCCACACACACACACGCACGAGGAGGGAAACAACGCTTGACTGAGGAGGGAAACAACGCTTGACTGCCACACACACACACACACACACACACGCACGAGGAGGGAAACAACGCTTGACTGAGGAGGGAAACAACGCTTGACTGCCACACACACACACACACACACACGCACGAGGAGGGAAACAACACTTGACTGAGGAGGGAAACAACGCTTGACTGCCACACACACGCGCACGAGGAGGGAAACAACGCTTGACTGAGGAGGGAAACAACGCTTGACTGCCACACACACACACACACACGCACCAGGAGGGAAACAACGCTTGACTGAGGAGGGAAACAACGCTTGACTGCCACACACACACACACACGCACGAGGAGGGAAACAACGCTTGACTGAGGAGGGAAACAACGCTTGACTGCCACACACACACACGCGCACGAGGAGGGAAACAACGCTTGACTGCCACACACACACACACACACGCACGAGGAGGGAAACAACGCTTGACTGAGGAGGGAAACAACCCTTGACTGCCACACACACACACACACACACACACGCACGAGGAGGGAAACATCGCTTGACTGAGGAGGGAAACAACGCTTGACTGCCACACACACACACACGCACGAGGGAAACAACGCTTGACTGAGGAGGGAAACAACGCTTGACTGCCACACACACACACACACGCACGAGGAGGGAAACAACGCTTGACTGCCACACACACACACACGCACGAGGAGGGAAACAACGCTTGACTGAGGAGGGAAACAACGCTTGACTGCCACACACACACACACACACACGCACGAGGAGGGAAACAACGCTTGACTGAGGAGGGAAACAACGCTTGACTGCCACACACACACACACACACACACACGCACGAGGAGGGAAACAACACTTGACTGAGGAGAGAAACAACGCTTGACTCCCACACACACACGCGCACGAGGAGGGAAACAACGCTTGACTGAGGAGGGAAACAACGCTTGACTGCCACACACACACACACACGCGCACGAGGAGGGAAACAACGCTTGACTGCCACACACACACACACACACACACGCACGAGGAGGGAAACAACGCTTGACTGAGGAGGGAAACAACGCTTGACTGCCACACACACACGCGCACGAGGAGGGAAACAACGCTTGACTGCCACACACACACACACACACACACACGCACGAGGAGGGAAACAACGCTTGACTGCCACACACACACACACGCACGAGGAGGGAAACAACGCTTGACTGAGGAGGGAAACAACGCTTGACTGCCACACACACACGCGCACGAGGAGGGAAACAACGCTTGACTGCCACACACACACACACACGCACGAGGAGGGAAACAACGCTTGACTGAGGAGGGAAACAACGCTTGACTGCCACACACACACACACACACACACGAGGGGGAGAAACAACGCTGGACTGCCGCCACCTCTGCCAGCCCTGCAAGCCTCTTCCGGGGCAGAGGGCGACGGCGGCCGCAGCGACCGGAGAAGGGAGCCGGAGAACTCGCAGCAGTCCTTAAGGCGTTGGTTGTTATGACTGGGCGAGAAGCGCGCGCGCTGGAAGGGGCTGGCTGGTGGGCGCTGCCTCAGCGCCTTGCATTCCTTTGTTCTGCGGAGGGGCGGGGGGGAATAAAGGCGGCAGGCAGCGCTCCAGTGAGGGGGAGGGGGAGGGGGAGAAGAGGAGAACGTAAGCCCTGCTGGCTCGGGCAGGAGTAAATAAAGCTGGATAACAGTTGTTTTGTACGGACGGAGCGAGAGCAGAACAAGCTGGCCGGAGGGAGGGATGCGTCTCCAGTCACGTAGCATGTGTACTCGCGCTGTTCAACGTGGGGAATGAAAGGTGGGAGAGAGGGTGGGCGGAGAGCTCCTCCCTGCTTCCCTCTCCCGGCTCCTTTTTGCCTTGCAAAATGGAACTGGGTTAAGCCAGCCGAGAGCACGCGCTTTCCCCCTCCCCAGCCGGCCTGAGGGACCCCTGCCCCCTTTGTGCTTTTTGCCTTGCCGGAATGTCGCCAAGGCACTCGGCCGACTTGCCCTGCAGTCTGCGTCTCCTTGGAAGTCCAATACCTCTGGAAATCTCCACGTTGGAGAAGCGGCAGAGGCTTGCAGGGCTGGCAGAGGTGGCGGCAGTCCAGCGTTGTTTCTCCCCCTCGTGCGTGTGTGTGTGTGTGTGTGTGTGTGTGTGTGTGAGACCCGCAGGAATGGCTAGTAAAGGTGGCGGCAGTCCGGCATTTGCATTTCTCTGTGTGTCAAGCCCCGTGGGCTCGACACACAGGAAGGGGGGAATGCCGGAATGCCGCTTCCCTACCAGCCATTCCCGTGGGTCTGACACACACATGCACGCACGAGGGGGAGAAACAACGCTGGACTGCCGCCACCTCTGCCAGCCCTGCAAGCCTCTGCCGCGGCAGAGGCTTGCAGGGCTGGCAGAGGTGGCGGCAGTCCAGCGTTGTTTCTCCCCCTCGTGCGTGCTTGTGTGTGTGTGTGTGTGTCAGACTCACAGGAATGGCTAGTAAAGGTGGTGGCAGTCCGGCATTTGCGTTTCTCTGTGTGTCAAGCCCCGTGGGCCCGACACACAGGAGGGGGGAATGGCCGCTTCTTTACCAGCCATTCCCGTGGGTCTGACACACGCACGCATGCATGAGGGGGGGAAACGCCGGACTGCCGCCACCACCAGCTGTTCCCGCAGGTCTCACACACACACACACACACACACGCACGAGGAGGGAAATAACGCTTGACTGCCACCTCCCTAGCAGACCTTCCCTGCGGGATGTGCTGCCAGGAAGCGTGGCAGCCTGATGAGCGGACCCTGCGAACCGTGGACGAGCCAGCTCCGGGATGCTGCCAGAGTCAACGAGCGGCTCGTCCTGGCACAGAATATAGATATGTTGCTAAGAAGGGGCCAAGCTTATACTTATACTCGGCTTATACTCGAGTCAATAACTTTTTTCAGTTTTTGGGGTAAAATTGGGGGTCTCGGCTTATACTCGAGTCGGCTTATACTCAAGTATAAACGGTATATCTATATCTTGTTATTAAATTTTATCTAATTTTGATGTTAATTATAGTATCCAAGTTTAACCTTTAACATCCCAAATAGTATTCACAACCCAAAGTTCCCTTATTACACCAAAAATTGTATCATCTAACATACACCCAATATTTAAATAGCTAGCTTTTATCTAATAAACATTGTTTATTTCATATCCTAATACAAGCTACCAATCAGAGAGTCTATATTTATCAATCTACTTCTACTTATACATAACCAAAATTCTAACATCAAACATAGGATCCGTAAGCCAAATTTCCATCATATCAATATATAAATTTATAACATTTGAAATAAGCTTAGTAAATATTTAAACACATTTTAATTCTATCTCATGAATATTTTCTATTTCAGATCCTAATAAGTCACTAATTACTAACAAAATGACCTATGATAATTCTCTAGGAATTCATATTTTAAATCTAACTCTAGGTTTCTTTTTTTGCCAGTCGGGTTTCCAGACCCAGGGCTTTAAATTGCCAAGTAGGTCTTCATTTGCTCGTGTATATATTATTTGCACCAGGGGAGGCCATCCAGCCATCAGCAATATACAAAGGTTGAACCATTTATAGTCATTATATTGTTGTCATGTTAATTCCACTCTCTTTATTTGCTCTGACAACTCTGTCTGCGGTTCAGTCTGGATCTTCTTCCATCTGGGTTGATCTGTTTTGAGTAGAAAATCTTAACCAGTTTTATAGTTAGTAATTGACTGTCCAAGCTTTCCACAACTTATCTTTGTTGGTCTTCGGCTTCTTCTACATTGGCATCACTAGCAGGAATAGATTTTGATGGCTTTTAGCAGAATCGCTTATTCAAAAGAAAAGTGAGATGACTAATGCCTTTTATAAGTCTATAATATATGCATTAACAGTAGAGGCTCAGTAGGCCATATGGAGGTATTATACAATACTTCTGTGCTTTTGTGCCTTAGAGATAACCAAGAACTTCCTGCTTTATTCAATCAACCTATGTATAGTACTAGCTGCTTTGTATTCTCACTTGCATTGTTTAATTGATGAACTCCATGAAGAAACCCTTTTAGTTTGTACAAGAAGACACAGAGCCAAGCACATTAAAAGAAAAACCTTGAGGGTATTTCCAGTCAAGTCTTTTCATCATGCAACTATTATCCTGTCCAGATGTCATCTTCCATTGTTACCTATCATGTATTTACCCTTCTTCCTTCCTGCAAAATAAATAAATACATACAATGTGTTATGGAAAAAACATGGAATTGCCATGTAATGCCTTAATTAGTTCTATTAGACTTCCATCTGGAAAACATCATATCATTCTGTTACATAGAATCTGTTCTCCTTAAATAGAAATATATGTCAAAATGCAATATGAAATGTTTAATGTGACATGTTTCCCAGCAAGCAAATATGATATGAAATATATGATATTAAATAATTATTCTTTAATGTATCAGTTGAAACTTCAGGAATTAAGAAGTCAGTCACATGCAAGTGAAATGAGTAATAGCAATAGCACATAGTCCTATATACTACTTCATAGTGCTTTACAGCCCTCTCTAAGTGGTTTACAGAGTCACCATATTGCCCCCAACAATCTGGGTCCTCATTTTACCAACCTCAGAAGGATGGAATGCTGAGTTAACCTTGAGCCGGTCAGGATCAAACTCCTGGCAGTGAGCAGTATGTTAGCTTGCAATATTGCATTCTAACCACTGCGCCACCACAGCTCATAAATTCAGCTACATTGATTCAATAAACAAGTAAATCTTGTCAGAAATTTTTGAGTCCATATGTACTGTATAGATGCATATGATTGAGGCCTTGCATTGCAATAAATGTTTACTCAGAAAAAGCCAGCCTTATTATTTCATTCAGACTTATCAGGTAAATGGATGTACAATTTCAGCCTTAATTACACTGAAGCAAGAAATAAATTAATCCCACAGTGCTAAATTAACTCCATGCCGCTAGCTAGCACAGTCATTTTTTTTCTTGTCTTGTAAAAATTCTTCAGATGAGGCTTCCTACTGAAGCTGTAAAAACAATTGGGTTATCACCTTTCCCTATTTAATTCACTGATCTGTTCTCCATTGAAGTTCTGTGGAAATATGGCACAGTAATTTAACTGTTGTGAATGACATCTGAAACAAGTGCAGTAGGAAAAACTGCTGTTAGGAAAATCAGGTAAGTTTTCCTGACCCCAAATACAATTTATAACACAGCTATAAACATTCAGACACAAAGAACATTGACTGGGGCACTAAGAGATGGGAACAATGCTAGGAAGCAAGGCCATTGGGAGAGAATACCTAGGGAAACTTAACACATTAGTATTAACTCTTATTCAGAGAATATCATCTCTCTAACTCGGTGAGCTATTTTCTCTAGTGCCAAACTTACTTCATTTTTCTTACCTCATCCCCACTTTCCCAATCAAGCTACGTATATTGCTGTAACCAGTAACTACATATATAGTACAGTATGTGTACTATGTATATTACAATTAGTGAAAGTGTAATAACATTCCATCCCTGCCTTTAGATTTTGCTTCCACTGCCTCTGATACTATAATAAGCAATTTGTGCTTCAAAGGAAGTATATGCTGATCTCTAATATAAACCGAGGAGTTATTGGGGAGGTTTGTGAGAGATTTCTCCTACATTACTTTAATCAGTGATAGGGCTGCATCACCAGACTATCTCATTTGAATTCGCTTCTGCACCAAATTCAATATCAAATTTTCATGAAAGAAACAGACAGTGCTAACAAAACTCAGAAGTGAGAGGTTTTCCTGCAGACTGACTCATTTATTCAGAGAAAAGAATTAATGAAAAGACTGGTTGTAAAATATGAACAACGTGCAGTATGCAGTATATCCAGGGAAGTTTCAAAGTATGCTAACAGAGATAACATCTAATTCCTTCATCTGTGTTTTATCATTTTTATTATTCCCTTGTTGGAATGTGGAATATTTGTTTGCAAAGCAGACATTGTTAAGGAAATGGAGAATTTGGTAACTAAAATACCTAGGAGTTGTAACCACAACATCAAATAACACCAGATTGAGAAAGACTATGGTATAGTTATTCCCCAATTTAAAAACAGCAAGGATCAGAATGAAAAGTGTGTATCATCAATACAGTCTCCATCAAGCAAGTTCACAAGTTTTAAAAGTTTTTCAGTTCTGAAACTGATTTTGTCACAAGTAAAATGTGCTGTCCCATTTAACATCTAAAAAAATACATTTATTTGGATCTCAAAATCTAATTTCTAGCCTAATGTAACACCTTGTTACATTTATCTATTACATTTCCTCCCAGCTTGGGACCTGATTCCACTCAGTTAGTGGCTGTTTCATCTATAACTTTCCATTCTTCCTTGCAAACTAAATTCTATGAGGGTCCTAAGAATGGGCAATCTTTTCACTGATTCTAAATCTGACTTCATTTGCTCCTGCCTCAAGGCATTTCTGACCTGGAACTATCCCAGGACACCATTCATCTTGATCAACTATAGAATATTTGCCCTTCCCAATGACTGTTTAGACCAGGAGTGTCAAACTCCTGGCCCACAGGCCAGTTTCATCATACCGAAGGCACGCCCACCCCATTGTCGGCAATGCAAAAAGATTTGTGATACGTCACGACATGTCACGTGACATGGTGAGTTTGACAATTGTTCTCTAGCAGGAGATCAGGTGGCAGATTAGCAATTACATTCTTTTAATAATCTCACCATATTCTCGTGAAACATTGCTATATAGGCTTCAAAGCAAACAAATTGATTTCCTTGGGGTTTTGTCCCAATTTGATATTTGTTTTTTAGACATGAATGCTAGAGGAATGTTCAATCCCCTTCTATTCCTGTGCAAACTTACCAATCCTACTTTATGCAGAAGATGCAATTCTTTTCCCCCTCTCTTATACCATAGGAGCCGTGACCAGGGGGGCTTTTGCCCAGGTTCACCTGGTGCGCCAGTTGCGACCCTACCTGGACCAAGATGCCCTACGCACAGTCACTCATGCGCTCGTGACCTCCCATTTAGACTACTGCAATGCTCTCTACATGGGGCTGCAATTGAGGACCACTCGGAGGCTTCAGCTGGTGCAGAATGCCGCCGCGCGAGTTGTGATGGGGGTTCCCTGATACTCCCATGTAACACCTCTACTCCGCGAGCTGCTTGCGGTTGCCCTCCGGGCGAGATTCAAGGTGCTGGTGATGACCTATAAAGCCCTAAATGGCTTGGGTCTGGGATATCTGAGGGAACACCTGCTGCCGGCATCAAGTTCCCTTCATCCTGTGCGCTCCCACAGGGAGGGCCTTCTCAGAGTGCCAACGGTAAAAGATTGCCGGCGGATAACACCCAGGGGGAGGTCCTTCTCTGTGGGTGCGCCTGCCCTCTGGAACCAGCTGCCCATGGAGCTTAGGACTGCCCCTGACCTTCGTTCATTTCGCTGGGACCTGAAGACCTGGCTCTTCAAGCTTTCCGGCCCAGGCTGAGAGTTTTAACTGGGGTTTTTTATTTCTTCAGGGATTTAATTTAATCTTTTTAATTGTTTTTAATTTTTGTATTGTTGTTTTAAGTACCCTGTAAACTGCCCTGAGTCCTACGGGAAAGGGCGATATATAAATTCAATAAAATTCAAATTCAAATTATGTCTTATATCAAACTCTTAAGAACCATGGCACCCTACTTTAAAGAGGAACAGTTGATCATTAATTACAATAAATCTAAACTTTTTATTTTGTCTAATAAAAGGCATAAGTGGAATTGACTCACAAAAACTACAGCAAGTCAAATGTTTTAAATATTTGGGAACAATCTTTCAGGATTCTGCGAATTTCAAGGACAATAACAGCTCAGATTAATTCTGACACTTCTGCATTAGCTACTATTAAATTTTATAGACAACAAGGGCAAATTATATTTTAATAACATGTATATTGTTTATGGCTGTTGCTCAACTACCGTAGTTTCCGGCGTATAAGACTACTTTTTAACCCATGAAAATCTTCTCAAAAGTCAGGGGTCGTCTTATACGCCGGGTGCTGAAAATTTAGGGACAGGGCTGGCTGGAAAACCTGGAGCGGATCTCCCATTTAGTCTGCGCAGGGAAAGCGGGACCAATTGGAAAAGAAGCTGCAGTCTGTGATTTTTTACAGGCTGGGGTCTGGGCGTCTTTCCTTCTAAAGTTGAAGAGCAGCTGTAGTATATCCCAACTTGAAAGGCAGGTGGGGAAGGCAGCAGCCAGAGCAGCGGCTTAGCTCTAAGGACACATTTGACTCAGGAACTGGGCGGGCTGGCTGGAAAACCTGGAGCGGATCTCCCATTTGGTCTTTTTTTTAAATCCCATTTATATCCCACCCTTCTCCGAAGACTCAGGGTGGCTTACAATTTAAAGCACAAATCAATGTGCTTAGCAATAGCCTTCATTCTGTGTATATGCCTGTTTATTAGGGCTTTCACACACACCCCAAGCAGCATTATTACAAAGTCAGCTTATTGCCCCAACAATCTGGGTCCTCATTTTACCTACCTTGGAAGGATGGAAAGCTGAGTCAACCTTGAGCCTGATGGGATGCGAACCTGCACTAATTGCAGGCAGCTGGTTTTACTTAAGGCTCTGCGCAGGGAAAGCTTTAGAGTGAATTAGGAAAAGTGAAAAAGTGAATTAGGAAAATAGGGAACGGTTGCTGGAATTGGGTATGTGTAGTTTAACAAAGAGAAGGGTGAGGGGTGACATGATAGCAGGGATCCAATATCTCAGGGGCTGCGACAAAGAAGAGGGAGTCAAGCTATTCTCCAAAGCACCTGAAAGCAGGACAAGAAGCAATGGATGGAAACTAGTCAAGGAGAGAAGCAACCTAGAACTAAGGAGAAACTTCCTGACAGTTAGAACAATTAACCAGTGGAACAACCTGCCTCCAGAAGTGATGAATGCTCCAACACTGGAAGTTTTTAAGAAGAGACTGGACAGCCATTTGTCTGAAATGGTATAGGGTTTCCTGCCTGAGCAGGGGGTTGGACTAGATGACCTCCAAGGTCCCCTCCAACTTATTATTATTATTATTATTATTATTATTATTATTATTATTATTATTATTATTATTATTATTATAGTTTAATCCACTTGCACTGTTTTATGTTTCCATGTTTGATGACAAACAGCCTTATGTTTATAAGTGACAGTTTTCCTACTAAGCACCTGCATGTCATAAGCATTTGAATTAAAATTACCATATTAAAATCAAATCTGATGTTTTTTAATTTTTATTTGGTGTGCGTTGGAAGAGGGGTAGTCTTATACGGCGAGTATAGCCCAAACCCTATAATTTAACAGGAAATGTAGGGGGTCGTCTTATACGCCCAGTCGCCTTATACGCCAGAAAATACGGTATTACAATCCTAAGGGAATATAAAATCATTCAATCCACTTTTCCAAAATATGTCCCTAGTGTAGTTTTGAAGCTCGAAGGTCCTGTTCAGACTTTAAGATTCAGGCTTGGACCAGAATTTAAATTTTATGGCTCAGAATTAAATTTCATCCTACCATAATCTCTACTGTTGAGAGACAGCTATCAATCTCATTGGTATCAAACTTGTATGGAAGAATTATATAGTCTTGGGTTTCTTAATATACAGGTAGTCCTCAATTTACAACTGGTTGTTTAATGATTGTTCAAAGTTATGACAGACTTTTAAAAAACTACAGTCTCAAAGATACAACTGCTGCCCCTCTCCCACAGTCATCTGGTTGTATTTTGGGTACTTGGCAACCAGCTTTTATTTACGACCGGTTGCAGCATCCCACAATTATATGATCACAATTTGCTGTTTTTCCCAGTTTCTAGCCTTTTTGGTTTTTTACAGCAAAAAAAGCCCATTTAAAAGAATGGCTTCACTGAATTATTTACTTAATGACCATGGTGACTCATTTTATGAGCATTATAAAAACGACTTAACAGCTATGACTTATGACAAAAATTTGAGTCTCAACTGTAGTCACAAGTCAAGAACTACTTGTAGGCTAATTAACCTTTATGGAGGCCAAATCAATGATAAAACAATTAATTAGGAACATTCATCTTCTGAATAATCTCATTGGCTCCTGAACATTATCTCCAAATATTAAACTGCCACATCCCCTCTATTGCTGGATATTTGCACAATCTAATTCTGAATCTAGATGGAATTTTTTTCTGGAACCCGTTTTAATGCTTCTGTACATTGGTGGCTAGATTTCATGAGTCTCCTTATCCTCAAGAGACTTTGTCCTCTAGGAATAAAGAGGTAGACACATCTTCTTACAGTGACTCTTATAAGACATTCCAAGATGAACTTGGTTCTCAATTATTTCCATTTCAATACCAATAAATGCTGAATCTGACACTTTCCCTGAATTTCTCTTTTTGCATCATTATTGACTAGAATTGTTTATTCAGGAAACATCCTTAAATGGTGTCCTTGATCCCCAGCCAATCCTAATCTAGATATACTACTGAGGAGGTATTGATCACACGTACAGGTTTGAGGGGGGGGGACACAAATTCTGAAGATCATCTCTATTTCTGAAGGGGATTGCATTGGCTCAATCAAAAATGGAAACATGGGATGCTTCTGGACTCTAATTCTTTTCTGGATAGAGTCATACATAGAAAGGCCTTTATATAAATTCAAGTGTACCAGTTTCCCCCATTCCTGGATTGGGAGATCCTGCTCACAGAGCTCATGCATTGGCCATTTCTTGTTCATATTATTGCAACATGCTTTATATAAAAACCATTTAGAAACTATATCTAATGCAGAATGCAGTTATGGCCCTTCTCATTGCTTCTATTATAATTGTCTACTCATGGCCCTCACATCTTTGTGTAGCCTCCTTATATTTTCTCTTTTCCTACCACATGATGTTCAGTGGTGGTCAACCCATTGACAGTAGATTTTTGTCCCAGGAGACCATGGCACTGCAAGAGATAGTAGTCTCCACCTTCTCTCCTGTAGGTGGTCTTCACTTCTGCTACCCAGTGACAAACCATTTTCCTCTCTTTTATCATCAGTTGGAATCTTTATCTCTCTTCTAGACTCATCTCTTCTTATTTTCTTTCTCTCTGTCCCTTCTCTTACAAACCCAGGCCAATAACATCCACTGATATCCAATTCCAGTTCTCCATAAACAACTGAAATGTATCACATCTCATTAGGTGCTGTTTAATGAAAATATATTTTTAAATGATTTAATTAAAAAGGTATAAGTAAAACAAATAAAAGATATCATCTTTAGTCTCTGCTTTCTTAGTCACATATCTAATAAGAATATTTTTGTGCAAGAGTTTGGATACATAACATCAGTTAAAAAAAATAGTACAAAGAGCATCCTGCTTCTCTTTATAATATATAAAGCCAAGTTGTTTTTTGTAGCTTGCTAGATATGCAGTCTATAAATCTGAAAAATGTATGAGTCAGATCAAAGATTATGCACAGTATCTATATGAGCCAGATCAAAGATTAGGCAAAGAACCTGCCATTTATTAACAACTCTTCTCAGCTTCTAAAGTTTTACTCTGTTTCTTTAAATGCATTTTATTAGCTTTTGATGTTTTGTACTTGTGAATGTACTTATGACCTTTTTGAATGTGTGTGCTCCTAGTATATTTAAATTTTCACAAAATCTAGGACAATAAATTTGAAAGGTGAATAGTGCGCAAAAGATTCTTCCTCACAGCGGGAAGCCCAGTCTCTGCTCATCATTTAATATTCTTCTGCCTGAATTTTAAGAAAGTGTGAAGAAAAGTTCCTTTTCTTTATACCAGTGTTTCTCAATGTCAACATCTTTAAGATGTGTGGAATTCAACTACCACAACTCCCCAGCCAGCAAAATTCTTTACATTCTTTTAAGCCCTGGTGGCACAGTGGTTAGAATATATTTTTACAGGCAAAGTCTGGATTTCGATTCTCACGGGACTCAAGGCTGACTCAGCCTTTCATTTTTCCAAGGTTGGTAAAATGAGGACCCAGATTGCTGAAGGCAGCATGCTGCCATTGTAAACCACCCAGAGAATGCTGTAAAGCAGAGGTCCCCAACCTTTTGGGCACAAGGGACCGATTACATGGAGAGAGGTTTTTCCACGGAACGGAGGGGGCGTGGTTTTGTGTGCTGCCTGCATCCCACAGATGGGGCTTTGTTTGTTTGTGTGACCCGGTTGATGGCATACCACGGCCCAGTACTGGTCCATGGACCGGGGATTGGGGACCCCTTCCGTAAAGCACTATAGGGCAGTATATAAGTCTTAAGTGTTATTGCTATTTAAACCTAATTTGTGGGTGCTAATATTCACTCCATATTTCTACGAAAGTACTTTTTACCCATCTTTCCCTATTATTTTAATAGGAGAAATATATCAATTTAGGGCTGAATCCAATAATGTCCAGTTGTCAAGAACAAGGCCTCTGGTTGAAGTGCTCAGAGGTATTCTTAGCACCTCCTCCTTTTACTGGCTTTGATGGAGTATGAGGTTGAGGAAGCCTCTAGAGCATACTTGCTCAGATGGGAAAGAAGAAAATGTAAGTGTTTTTACCTCACACTCATTCCCAGTTTGAAAAAGGAGTGAAAGATTGTACCTAGATTATTCCCTTTAAAAAAAGAAAAAGTAATTCTATTCTGCCTCTGCCTCTTCCAACTTAATATTTGATTTTGAATGACTGTTGGTTTCTAAATATATATTGACTTCACTTATGATCTCAGGCAAGAGAACATGTGTGCAACTGCGAATAGATAGATGACTTTGCTGGGCAACTTAATGGAGACATGAAAGAACCCTCCAACTGGGCGTTCCCCCCCCCAAACCAGGGAATGGTGATGTCACCAACAAATCCTTTTAATCCGGAAGTGTTTCAGTGCTCCCAACACAAATGTAGTACTGATTACATTGTGATTTCAAACTTTATCCATCTTCTAGCACATTCAGCTGTCAACAGTTTTGGATAAATTTAAACTCAAGAGTTTTAAAACTGAAGAAATGCTAAAAACAAAATGAGGAATACAGATCAGTATTCAGATACAGCTCTGGACACATCCACTGTTACTTAGATCACATCTGCTTTCCCACTTGCCTTATTCCCATGAACTTCCTGACCCCAAATTGGATCTGTCATCATAAAATTAGTGACTTTATATCAGTACACTGTATATGCTCACTTGCTAGGTAAAGATGGGCTTAAGAGGCCCAAATGAATTCCTTGAAATGATATTTACTCCATGCTTGTGTACCTAGCAGGTACACACTTCCTATGTCAAGTTCTTGGTGGACATAGCAGGTGCCATGTTACTGGTTTCTTCCCTTAACGAAAAAAGCTGGAAAAAACCAGAAAGACAACAAGCCCAGGGAATTTTGCTTTTTAGTTTGTTTATTATTTGTGGATTTAAATAAAATTCATTTATGGTATTCTGATTTCACTAACCTTGTGGTTGACTTTGAATTATTTTTAAGTAGAACATGACGATAGTTTAAATAATTAAAAGGAATACAATTGAAGTACATTATTTGCAGAAAACAGAAACGGAGTTCTCCCACCCACATAAAATTGTTTTATGATCAATTTGTCACATATAAAATGTCTGGGATATGATTGCAAGGAGTACAATAATAGCTTGTATAGTTTAGCATAGGGGTGTCAAACTTGCAATGTCACATGATGTGTCACAACGTATCACGACTTTTTTGCCACTGCCGGCAATGGGGTGGGTGTGGTTTCACTATGATGCATCTGGCCCGCGGGCCAGCAGTTTGACACCCCTGGTTTAGAGAGTTTCAGAAGGGGATTTCTCTTGCCTCCCCTCTGAGTTTTTAAAAACAATTTATATGAAAATCACTTACAAACTAGAAGTGCATTTTGAGATGAAACCTGACAAGACAAAAACTCAGAATGCTCAATTTAAATAAAAATACAATATAACTACAGGCAAAATTGGAATGGTGGTACTAGGGGAATAAAAAATGTGACATGGCAGGTGTCTAACCAATATCCAAGGTTGATTTTAATTAATTGTTACATAAAAACAGTAACAATTGTATATGGAAATTTTCAGTCATCCAGGTCCTGGTTGTCCCAAAGGTGCTTTTTCAAAAGGAACTGAAGAAGCTTCTTGGATTAGAAGTGAAATGTCTTCGATGAAAAATAAAGGCAGTCCAGTTGCCTTTTGAAAAAAACACCTTTGAGAGTAACAATTGCAGAATTGTAAATAATTGAGGAAAAAATTATAATGGAGTAGTATGGATATTAAGAACCAATTTGGTGTCATGGTTAAGGTATTAGACTAGAAACAGAGACCATGAATTCTAATCCTGCTTTAGGTACAAAGCCAGCTGGGTGATCTTGGGCCAGTCACTTTCTCTCAGCCCCAGGAAGGAAGCAATGAGAAATTACTTCTAAAACCCTTGCCAAGAAAACTGCAAGACTTGTCAAGGCAGTCTGCAAGAACAGAAGAAAAAAAAAATATAGATATTAAAAATAATAGACAAACCAAAAAAGAACCTCACAAATTCCACCAAATTCTTAACATTCATGTTCTTTGTAGGAAAAAGAACCCAAAGCATGCTACTTATTACAATAAACCTGAGAAGTATTATTTAAATTTCCAAAGCTCTAGTAAATATAGGATTCTAGGAGTCATATCCTATTTTTGGGAGCCAGAACAATTAGTTACATAAATTCCATCCTCTTAATCTAAAACTGTCTGCAGGAGAAAGTCTAGAATATGTTTATTTTAAGTAAGCCTTAATGTGTGGCTTATTTTCTAATAAAGGTCTTTGTAACTTTGGCCTGAAAAAGTGATTTTATCAGCTCATCTAAAGCATGTATTTGCATATTGCATTTTTGTTACGAATATTCCCTCACTGTCATTGGATTTCAACGAATATTTGGTTGAAATCTATTAAAAGAAATACAGAAGTATTCATTGTTTATTGCTTCCCTGGTTCTTCTTCCTAACATAAAGAGTCTGGAAAGGGTGAGCGTTTTAACCTGCAGTGGGCTGAATTACTTTCTCTGCCTATATTCAGTAAAATTTCTGTCCTACCAGAGATACAGTCACCTTTTTTCTTTCCTCCGGTGAGACTATTGCATAGCAAAGCAGAATGTAATCAAGATGCCATTTCCAGCCTTGCAATCAATTCTGGTTGTTTCCCACATGCCATTCCTCAGCCTTTCAGACAAGCTGCAAACAGGTCTGTTAAAAGCTATAACACTCTTAGTGTTTTTGACAGCTACTATTTTTCACCAGGGCCATGAACAATTGTGAAGCTGCTGGTGTCTGACTGAAATAATAGCTAGACATACAAGATCATTTGTAAGACAGATGGCTTGGGCAGGTACCATTTATGAGCCAGCAGTTCTTTCATCACTTAAAGCCTCCTCAACGAGGACAAAGAGTTACAGAAACTTTCAATCTCACTCATTCGTACAAAACATTCTGCTAAGATTTGGGTTCTTGGAAATTATTTCACATGTTCCAAGCTTACAGATTTGCAAAGCCTAAATGTAAACTTGGATTTTTCATGACAAAGAATGGAGATTTGCACACACAATAGTTAGGCCTTCCGTGACTTTGCTTGCTGGATGTGTACAATTGGATAAAGTTTGTTTTAGGGCTTCTGTGTTCTTAGGCTCCTGTCCTTCCATGATATCCAAATTCATGCAGTCCTTCATATTGCATTTCATTATCTGGATGGTATCTTTTTATTGGATGTGCAGTTTTCACCAGATTTTTAGATGTGCCTAGGACTGAAATATTCTCTAGAGCAGTTTCCCAACCATAGCAACTTTAAGATGTGTGAATCTCAAGTATCCAAATTCCCCAGCAAGCTTAGAATTGTAGCAACACAGTCCACATTTCTTAAAATTGGCAAGATTGAGGAATGCTTGTCTATACTACAGTATGTCAATACATTACAACATACTAGGTCAGGGGTCCCCAACACCTGGTCTGTAGCTCGGTACTGGGCTGTGACCCATTGGGGCTGAGTGCACAAGCACACAAAGCTCCATTTAAGCAAGCAGCAGGAACACAAGCAAAATAATCCCCCCCACCCTGTCACCACCACCATTGCTGCCAGTCCTCAGAGCTGGAAAAGTTGGGGACCGCTGTCCTAGGTTCTTGAGATGAATTTGATGTGTTTGAAGCTGTGTGTTCATATTGTTTATATCATCTCCCCAGCATCTTCATCATTGCGGTCATCATTATCATCATCAATGTTCTGTTAATCCTTTTACCAACCACTAATCTGATTAAATAATATGTTGAAAGTTAAAGGGTTTGGGGATTTTCCTGAAAATCTTACTTAATGCCATTGAACTTTATATCCTAAATCTTTTTAAAACTAAATTTCATTTCTAAAAGTTAATGAGTCCCTGCTTCCCCCCCTCCCCCGCTTTTTTAATCAACCAATGTCATACCTTTTGCAAATATCAGGTGGCAAACATTATAATGGTGGGGGAAGTAAGGGAGGGAGAGTAAACTGAAGAAAGAGAAAGATTTATGGGAATTCAGAGGAAAGATAAGCAAATGAAGAGAGGCCAATTGTGCTGAAACAAGGAAGAAGTTGGAGATTCAAAGTATGTAGAAAGGATTGAAGAGCCGAAAGCTCATTTTATTCACAATCACTCTAGGGAAGTTTAGATTCTAACACTTGTGGTAAAGTAAGTTTTAATTCAGCAATTCTTCTCATTCATATTGATAGAATGTTTGTTTAAAACTTAACAAATACATGAAGTGAACATTGATTACATGGTGCTCCCTTTTCTGAGATATAATAGGTGACACAGATACTGAAATTAGATGTTAGGAACTCTGAGCGGCTCATAAAAATAATCCTGAACCTCCCATCTTCCATGATCTTCTTGGCAATATGAAGCCATACATTGAAAATTCTTTCCCAGCTTCTTCTTTATCAATGCTTCATTTCACTGGCTACTCTTGGAAAGCCACAAGTTACTATAATGCATGTTTCAGCTACTAGGTTTTAGTGAGGGCAGAAGAGGCCAAGTCATCATGTTTTAATTTCAGATTACTTCTGGCATCTTTTCACAGAGCAAAACAGGGGCATCTGCCGTGGTGACAGGGAGAGGGAGAATGTCAAAAAAAGTCAAAATGATGGCATGATGATACAATCACAGTTCCCCCCCCCACCTTCTTTTACATACAGCCACTCCTGCAACAAAACAAAAAAGTAATTCCACTCAGCCTAGAAATGCTGAGGCCAATTCCTTACACATGGCACAATTTTGTCTGGGACATTCCTATATTTTCCATCTCATCTAGTGAAATGTGACTATTTTTAATACCTTCCCACTAAGACAAATTAAGATAAAAACAATGAATAATTTCCAAAGGTCTGATGATGCCAGCTGTAAAGTCTGTTAGTATAATAAACAGGAACTATAATCTTTTCTGAACCATTAGGCATTAAATGATGCTTTCAGATGTTATTGTATGGATTTTTTTTCCACTGTCATCCTTGATGTTGAAGTCTCCAATACTTGTAAAGAGACCCCAGAAGACAGAATGTTAGCTTTATCTTGTGAGAATTGACTCATTTCATTAGCGCTCCCCTGCGCTACATTGAAAAGCTACATTGACAAATAATTCTGTATTGAAGTTAGCAGTAGTTAACCTAATGCTAAATGATATAAATGGAGATTTGAGTGTTCTACACACAGTATTATACTTTAAGAAATGAGCTAGCTTGTCTTCCCTGCTGTGCTGTACCACTCCACAGCCCCATGTGTTTTCTCCACAAATGTTTTAATATGTCCCTAATTATTTTTTAATTGCAGCAGCTGTTTTTGATGTGCATTGGGCACATGAGATAAACCTCCCTCATACGTGCTTCTTTCCCCTTATGCTCCCCGGATTCTGCCACATCTCATTACCATTCTGCTCGCCTGGAGACCAGAAACATTGGCTGACACTTGGTTATATCTTCCACATTATCCATGTGAGCCAACAGTTTGGAAAAACTAAGTGGGAGGAATATTGAAATAGCATTTTTGTGCTATTAGCAGTGCTGTGGCATCTAAAGAAACTGTGGCCTGTGATTCATGGAAACCTTGTACTCTGTAGAAAGTCCAACAGTGCAACCCTAAGCATGTTTGCTCGTAAGGAAGTGTTACAAAATTCAAGTGAATTATGGCAGAATTAGCAGAAATGGCTAAGATTTCTGCTTATCTGAAGGATCATTCACAAGAAAGATACATTTCGGTCTGGAGAAGATGGATAGATTATATTCAGAATAAATATGGGACTAAAAAGTTCCATCTAGCCTATGAATAAATTTTAGATTGTTATTATTACTAGTAGTTTATTATAGTGGAATTTTTATTAATTTTAATTATATGGTATTATTATTATTTTTAGTATTAGTATTGTTTAATAACTTGGATATTAATTTGTTTATGTTTTTATTATTATTACGTCTATTTTTATTTTGTTTGTATTTATGTTAAAGGGGAGTTAAAGCGTATTATGAACTTGGTTATCTATATAGTTGGTTAATGTTAAAAAGGTAAAGGTAAAGGTTCCCCTGCACATGCGTGCTAGTCGTTTCCGACTCTAGGGGCCGGTGCTCATCTCCGTTTCAAAGCCGAAGAGCCAGCGCTTGTCAGAGGACGTCTCCGTGGTCATGTGGCCGGCATGACTAGACGCCAAAGGCGCACGGAACGCTGTTACCTTCCCACCATAGCGGTCCCTATTTTAATGTTAGAGTATGATTATTATATTTGTAACCCTGTACTCAGCTCTGGGAAGTGGGGGAGGGAGAGGGGGGTGGTTTTGGATAGGTTGGTTTTGGGGATTATATTGTAACTTTTATAAAACTTTTAATAAAAAAAAGAAATTAAATTTAGGCACAGAACCAGCTCAGGAATTCCTGGCCAACTATGAACCTAAGCCAGAGCACTGAGGATCCAACACACATAAACATCTAGCTTTTGTCTTGGGCAGCACTTACGTAATTGCTTGGAGGGAATATTAATATCTGTCCTTTGTCATAGCTGGATCACTCTCTCATAGCAATGGAGTTCTCTCATTCTACTCCCTACAAAGGGTAGATAGACCTATTTGTATGATTTGATCTACAGTATAACCCAGATGGACACCACTGGATTTCAAGAGTGATGTTGACCTCAGATTGGATTGTGTCTGTGCATGAAACCTAGAGAGTCAGGGAACTTCAAGATGATCCAAAATGGCTAACCTTCCCATTTTAAAGAGTTAGAGCTTAATTCAAAAGCAGGCACAAGTGCAAAAAGAAAGCTATTTGATAGAAGTCAGGCCCTCTGCTCACCAATGAAACAATATAATTGCTGCCAACTCTTCTATTTATAGTAGGATCCGGCTGCTCTAAGATCCACGCCTTTTAGCACAGCAGAAAAAGAACTATTGTGAGTTCTCTGACTGACAGGCCAATCTGGAGGCCCACGCATATTATGGCCTCTCATTTTCACAGTCATTTGCATGAAAAAATCTTATGTGATCATACAATGATTTATATTTCTGGATGACTCATTCCCCCAATTTCACATCATGCTTCTGTAAAGTCTGCAGCTCATGCAGCAGAGAAGGAATTTAGCTTGCAGGATGCTTAAATCTGAAATGCAATGTGCACTTTATTCTTTTGTTGTTTACAGTCAACACTACAGTATTGTATGGTTAACAGAGAAAGAGTTGACATTCGGAAGGCAAAAATCTTTGAGCATTCCAAACCTATTTGTTACACCATCATATTTTACATCTTCCGTATGGTTAATTCAGATGTGGTTAATTGTTCCTAAAATAAATTTCTCTAGGCTAGGGAATCTGAGACCCTATTAATTTTGCTGAACTGATAGCTCCCAGGTTGGGGAGCTGGGATGGTTGAGAATTCAACTTTGGCAAGGCTTGGATTTCCACAGCCTCACTGTCCCTAATCTCAGGGTTGATACAGACATGGATGTAAAATGGAAGGTTTTCCAGGACATTCTTATTTAACACTGAACACTCTGCAAAGATCCAAATCAGATTTTATTAGATTTTTAAAAAATCCAACCTCATTCAGGTTCTTAGGGCAACATACATGGTTCTCCTCCTCCTGCTTTCCCACAATAGCTCTGTGAGGTGGGCTTGGCTCAAAGAGTGAGATTGGCCAAAGTCACCCTATGAGCTGTTGTGACTGAAGGTAGACAAGGATCTGGATCTCTTCTGCTCATAGGCAAGCACCCAGCTCTCATGGTGAGATCACAGTCTCTGCCCTCTCCATACATTTAAACCAAGCAAACAAAATCTGTTTTCAAAATCAGTAATTAAATGCACCAAAATTAATATTCATGAGATTTGCAATTTTTTGTTTTTATGATTGTTTTATTTATTGGTAGTTGTTAAGCTGCCCATAGTTGCTTAAGATGGGCCACTGTACATCTTTTAGATAAGTAAATAAAACAATAAAGGTTCTGCACTGCTAAATCAATAATAGCTAATTCACTCTACTCAAGTGAGTATATGTATGTGTGAACCATGCAAATGACTAGGTGCATATGCACGCCTCATTCGGCACATACTTGCTTGTTCCTAAGCTGGTGGGCCTGTGCTTTTCCAAGCTCCCATTCCCATCTATACCAGGTGGCTGGCTTTCTCCTGTCACATCAGTTAAAGCACAACTAAATAGGAGGCAATTTCACTATGTGGTGCTATTATTAGAATGCAATTACCATCTGGTGTTGAGCTGCTATAAAGTGCTATTTGTCTGTGTCATCAAACAAAAAGTGCCGTAAATTCATGAATGTACAAGGGAGGTTAATGCTCAAAAGCAACGAAACTGTTGCAGGGATTGGTCTCAGGCCAAAAATACTTGCAGGACTGCAGAATCCCTGTCAAGGAAAGATAATGGAGTATTTGATGCATTTGTCGTGTTTGTTTGTCTCTCTCTCTCTGTGTGTGTGTGTGTGTGTGTGTGTGTGTGTGTGTGGTTTTTCCCTGCTAAAATAAAAGCCAAAGAGGTTTCAGGTATACACACATTGTGTTCTATAGCTTATAGTTTTCTTGGATAAAGATTTCTTCATATATTTGACCCTGAATTTGTTCTTTGTCGTATGAGTGTATTTTAACTGTAAACTAAAAATGCCATATAAACAAATAAACCAATAAATATGTTTCAGCAGAGGCTTGTAAGCCTCAAACTGCTTTCCTGGAAGGCATAGCGGGGATAGTAATTGATTCTCTCATGACACTTATCCAAACAGCATACTGTACATTTCTGTAGCCAAATCTGTTTTGGCAGGCTTTTTAATTTCTTTCTGCATCCAACTCAAAAAATAAAGCCCGTAATGATCTTTTTAAACCAGTAATCAAATAATTTATGATTTTTAAGGTAATAAGAATAGATTCCAAAAGGGGAAACATTTTTCTGGCTGTTGAAGCCCCACCCATTTTTTTGACTGTTGCATTCAAACACTTAGCCACTGTCTTGACTTTTTTTTTTACCGTTCACTCAGGATGCCCCTGGTTTCTTTGGTTGCAATGTTGTTGTTGTTTTTTTTCCTTCTTCAGCTTCTTCAGCACCAAACTGATTATATTAAAGTAACTTGCAACCTAAATTAGTTTCTCTACAAGCCTGATGAGGGGAAAGCAAATTGCAAAAACTTTGATAGAGAGAAAATACATCCCTGGAAATGAAGAGAAGAGAGAAAGATTAAGGAATCTGGTTAAACTTGAACAGGCTAAATTCAATTGGATCTGATTAGTTCTTGAAGAAGAACCAAAGTCTATACACTTGGCTCTGTAGACTTGGCTGGGATTTTAAGAGGGAGAGAGAGAGGGAATGTCATATTTTTGCCAGGAAAACTATAAGGATACATCCCTATAGTCAGGGCTTTTTTTCTCATAGAACGCTCAGAACGGAGTTCCGGCACCTTTTTTGGATGGAACCTTGTAGGGTAGGCAAGGCGGGTTGTATGACATGTGTGAGTTCCGGCACCTTTTTCTTTTACAAAAAAAGCACTGCCTATAGTTATCATGAGCCCAATGGAAGTAGCCTCCTCCTCCTCCTTCTTCTCCTCCTCCTCCTCTACCAATATAACATATGAATTATGAAGCAGTTATACATCAGAGCAGTCATGCTGGCTGGAGAATTCTGGGAGTTGAAATCCACATGTCTTAAAGTTGCTAAGGTTGAAAAAATCTGCTTCACAGTACAGGTACTTATTAGGTTTGCAGAATGAGAACTCATTTTCTTGTTCTAAAGGGAAATGAAATGTTAAAGACCACTGTTTTCTGGCCAATATTTTTCAAAGAAATTCTATATTAGAAAGGAAGAGTGAGAACCCTTGAGGACGTTCTATATTTAAAAAAGAAGAGCGAGAACACCCTCAGGAAAGCATGGCATTAAAACAAGAATTAAAGTTGTACACTCAATCAACTCTTTGACATTTTGCCTGCCTTGATTTTAATCCATAGTTGCTATTTCCTGCTTCCTGCTCAGTTCCAACCCTTATACATGAACATGAAAAGGTGTTCATTTATGCTGATGAACACTTTCTCAATTATATTGCTAAGTCTGGAGCTGGCATTATAAAAAAAAACCCGAAGTAATTCCTGTCCATTAAATACATCCCATTTTTTTCCCATCAGTCCTCTTAGAATCAGAAATCATAAAGCTAAAAGTGACACTCATGAGTCAATGAAAAATTCCCTTGAGACCATGAAACTCACTGCTACACCTGTAATGGAAATCTTATATATGTTTAAAAAATAAAAATGGCACCTGGCTACAGCCTACTGTGTTATTTGAAAGTATACCCCTTTGCTCTGAAAAAAATAAGTTGCTTCCCTCACCTTATACCCTTATACCTAATATAAGGTATAAGGTGATGACCTATAAAGCCCTAAATGGCGAGGGTCCGGGATATTTGAGGGAACACCTGCTGCCAGCATCAAGCTCCCTTCGTCCAGTGCGCTCCCACAGGGAGGGTCTCCTCAGGGTGCCGCCGGTTAAAGATTGCCGGCGGGTAACACCCAGGGGTAGGGCCTTCTCAGTGGGTGCGCCTGCCCTGTGGAACCAGCTGCCTGCGGAGCTTAGGACTGCCCCCAACCTCCGTTCATTCCGCCAGGACCTGAAGACCTGGCTCTTCGAGCTCTCTGGCCCAGGCTGAGAATTTTTTAATTTTAATTTTAACTGGGTTTTAATTTTCTCAGGGTTTTATTTCATCTTTTAAAATTTGCTTTAACGTTTGTATTGACTTTCTTCTAAATGCCCTGTTAACCGCCCTGCGTCCTTCGGGAAAGGGCGGTATATAAATCTAAATAAATAAAATATAAATAAATAAATAAATAAATAAATAATATTTCCCACTCACAACCCATTCTTCAAATTCCAACGTTGTCTTCAGTGGGCCTTTGCTATAGTCCAACCCTTGCTCAAAGCAGAACATCTTCGAGCAGAGCAATTCTAAAGAAAGCTACTGAACCTGGCTGGAAACTCTCTGATGATTGAGAATTCATTTTCTGTTTAGGTAATTGGTTCCCGCTTCAACCTGACTTTACATTAATACCTTTTCTCAACTATAATGTATTTGGCTGTATCTTCGTTCCTAGTCTGTTGAATAGAACAACTCTCCTAGTACTTTTATCTGTTTTCATCGCCATTGTAAACTGATTGCTGTTTTCACCTAGTTTCTTAGTAATTGATTATTGTGACTGCTGTTGTCCAAGAGTTAAGAGAGAGCATATTCTGCTCTATGGCCAAGTTTCATTCTTGAGCCACGTGGAGCTAGATGGGTAGGGTTTATACCAGACATGTCAAACACAAGGCCCGGGGGCCGGATCCGGCCCGTGAAGTGGTTTCATGTGGCCCGTGAAGCCATCCTGGAAACAGTGAGGGAACGGCCCCCAGTGCCTTGGCCCTGGCCCAGAGACCCTCCTTCTGCCAGACACCCTCAGATCTGTCCCACTCCTGCCAAGGCCCCCATAAGCACCCTTGATGCGAATGATGTAGAGCTGGCCACGCCCACCCAGTAGGCCATACACACTCTAGCCATGCCCACCCAGTAGGCCACGCCCACCCTGGCCATACCCACCCGGCCCCTTGAGGGCAACCGCAATGCTGATGCGGCCCTCAATGAAATTGAGTTTGACACCCCTGGTTTATACCGTGAAGATAGAAAACCCTGAAAACACCTTGGTGACACTGAAAACAGATTCAGGATTAAGTGCTATATCAAAACTGAATGTGTGTTTTCTTATTTGCTTATCGTCCTTTTTCTACATTATATTTCAAATTCAGGGTCCATGGATTGCAGTGTTTTAGTTGGTGGTGATAGCTTGTTAGTTTTTTTACTTTTTCTATAGTGTCTCGAAAATTTTAACTGTTAGTTTCAACAGCTTTGTGTACCCTGACTCATAGTAAGCATTAGTAAGTTTACTTCAAACTGATATTTAATACTATGCTTTTCCCCATGGGATTATTGTTTATAATGATTACTAAGAGGTTCTAACCTTATATCACCTATGGGATTAAGATTTTGAGTTGAGGATTAGATATATTTGCAGCACATTCTTTAAAAAATGTCTGGATTCTATTTTTCAGTAGCCCCTGTCTTCCTGAAGGAATATTTTCTCCCCAACTGGATTCCTTACACGAAAAGAAAAAAAATCTTAACACTAAAGCAAAACACTAACCAAGTCTTTTTATTACTAATATTATAATATATATTATATTTATATTTCATATTTATTAAATTTTTATACCGCCCTTCTTAACATGCTTAAGGGTTCTGGAACAAAGGGAAATTGTTTAATCTAACTGTTGCTTTCTTGCTTTTTGTAATCGGCTTTTGCACCAGGGAAATCTCATGCAAGCGTGGGAAACATGTACATGGATGGGATGTACTGAAGGAGAGAATAAGGGAGTGTACAGGAATGATTGATGTCTTCCTTATGATGTAATGGCTCTGTTGTCTGATTTTCATTGGCTAACGAAGTTTATAAAGCAATGCTACTAACTTTCTAAGGTGTGGCACTTCTGGACGTAACTCTCCCAGTGTTCCAGATTCTCTGTCAACCAGCCATCTAATTTGATCAAATAAAGAGCTGTCTAAGAAGCTTTCAAGTAAGGGACTGGGACCGTACAATGCAATATTGGTTTATTGACTTCAATATCTTGTCTTTTTAATAACCTTCATAATTCCATGCTGACCCTTCTCCCTGAAATATGAATTACATATTTCTCAGCCTGAGCCTACACATTTGTCATTTGTTTTAAGAACCTTTTCAAAACAAATGACATCATTTGTAATTTGCTGCATTTGTATGCATCACTTGTTAACTTCTGTCTCCTTTTCCTCTTCTCCCTCCTTAGTCCCAACTGAGCTGTAAACTCCTTGGAGCAGAGATTTCATTTATAGTATGCTGTAATTACAAGTCATACTGGCATTCCTAGCTAGATAATAAAGTCACTAAGACAGTTTTTATCTTCTGGTTATTGCAATTGATTGAAGTTGCTTTCTAAACATACTATCTAGGGAATGAGTCCTATTAGATTCATTGGGACCTCCTTGTGTTAACATGTATTAGATTCCACATGAACTATGTTATGTCGTGGGCTGTGGTGAGCAGGAATGAAGACACACAGCTGAGTACAGAGAAACTCATTATTTTACTCAAGCTGGAACTGTACTGGGACTTGGGGAGCACCCCGCCACAATATATAGCCAAACCCTATGGTAGCAACCAATCACATTGAACCCGTGCTTGCCGCCCGAGGTTGACCAATTGCAGGACTGGAGACATCCTGTCTGGGTTGCTGGAGAGCCGTTAGCTCTCCAGCAACGCACGTGGTGTGGTACCAAAAGCCCAGTACATAACACCCCTCCCTCCTAAGATCAGGCTATAATCCCCTTAATAAACTTGACAATAGTCAAGACTAAGAATCACTTCAACAACCAAAATACATAATAACAAAATAATGCAAAAAAAAAATGCTTGTTATTTCAAGGTGGTTAGAATGACATTACGTGACCTTTACAGATGTGCCTTGTAGTATGGACTACAATGAGATTAAACAATGGCTAAATGGCTAGTCAATGCAGTAAGGACTACAAAGAGATGAAACAACATCTCAATGAACATGCTTGCCAGCAGTTAAAAATTGCCCCCATTTCTGTAGGTAGTGGTACAATTGTCACAACATTATACATCCTTTATTTTACAATATAGTCTGTAAAATATGCCGGGGGTTTGTGTGGCCTGGAGGAATGCCTTGGAGTTCCACTCACTTTGTGGTCTACCAGCTTACCCGTTGGGCTGGGTAGACCCATGTCCCCTTGTGCTCCATTGTCCAGGGGAATTGAAATGCTCTGGCTGGCCTCACCAGGTTGGCCCACCCCAGTCAGTCTGTTCTGCAGAGTAGGCACAGCGGTTGCTGAGATTCGGCTGGTTCGCCTGGTCAGGGGTCCCATGTTGCACTTCTGAGCTTCCTTGTTCTTCCTCGGAGACAACGTCAGCTGAAAAAGGAAAACCCTGGTGGTTCTGGTGTGGGCTGGCTTGGGTGCCAGTTTGAGGACTTTGGGAGGGACCTATGCCATAGTCCTCACTTAGTGACCATTCTGGATACCTCTTTCTAAGTTGGTTGATGTGTCTTCTAACCAGCCGCCCTCCCTCCAACCCCACTTCGTAAGATAGGGGTCCGGATGCTTTGGTCACCTGGCCAGGAACCCACAAATTTCCAGGCCCATAGTTTCTGGCCCAAACCCAATCACCCATTTGCAGCCCCCTCAGGTGTTTTGGTCTAGAACAGAGGTCTGCAACCCGCGGCTCCGGAGCCGTATGCGGCTCTTTCAGCCATCTCCCGCGGCTCCCAGTCCACTGCCATGTGCAGTCCAAAAAAAAAAAGAAAAAAGAAAAGGCGGGACTAAAAAATTTCAACCAATCAATTCAAATATGCAGGGTAGGTGCATATTTCGCCTTGGCTCCACTCTTCAATCAAACCCTGTTCTGCGCATACATGCATGTACACGCATGCGCACACATTTTTTTGCGGCTCCCAGTTTTTCCTTTTGTGAGGGAACCGGTTCCAAGTGGCTCTTTCACTGTTTCAGGTTGCTGACCCCTGGTCTAGAGGCTTCGAGTGCCACTCTGTCTGGATACAACCTGTCCAGTTTAGTAATTAAATGCCTTGCCCAATGAAGCTCAGCAGGACTTTTACCTGTAGCCGTGCAGGGTGTGGAATGCTGACAAAGCAAAAAATCTGTCAGTCTATGATGCCAGTCACCTGTGATAATGCGCTTGAATGCCTCCTTTGTTGTCCTCACCATGCGTTCGGCTTGTCCATTCAAAGAGGGATGAAATGGTGCAGACGAAGCATGTCTGATGATGTTAGCTCTAAGAAAAGCCTGAAACTCAGCAGCAGTGAATTGAGCTCCATTATCAGAAACCAAAATATCAGGCAACCCATGTGTTGTAAAGAGTTTTCTCAGCACCTGGATGGTCCTAGCAGTAGTCATATTAGGGACTGGAACTACTTCCAGCCATTTTGAGTGGCTATCCACTACTACCCTGAAAAGCTGTCCTTGAAAAGGCCCAGCATAGTCTATATGAACCCTGGACCAGGGAGTATGTGTTTCTTCCCACCTGTGAACTGGGGCCTGAGGCATTTCAGGCCTAGATTGCTGGCATTTATAGCAACCATGAACTTGATATTGTACAGCCTTATCCAGGCCAGGCCACCAAAGGTAGCTTCTAGCTAAAGCTTTCATTCGCACAATGCCTGGATGGCCTTCATGTAAAGATTGTAAGACTCTGTCCCTCAATGAAGTGGGGATAATGACTCTGGTGCCCCATAAAATGCAGCCCTTGTGTGCAGACAACTCATGTCTCCTGACAAAATAACTTTGAAATTCAGAGCCTGGACTTTTTTCCAACCAGCCCGTGTATACCCATGACAGTACTCTGCTCAGAATTTTATCTGTGGCAGTTTCAGCAGCAATATCCCCTGCATGGAGAGGAAACTCAGGTCAGTCCTGAATGGACAATATTTTAGCAGCAGGAGCTGGATCAGGATCCATTAGTGGCAGTGGTAGTCTGCTGAGGCCATCTGCATGGCCCATTTCCTTCCCAGGTTTCTGAAATTAACTTAAAATTGTATGCAGACAAAAATATAGACCATCTCAGCATTCTTGGAGATAGTATGTGGGGAGTTTGCTTATCTGTTGTGAATAACCCCAAAAGGGGTTTGTAGTCAGTGTAAACAGTGAAATCCCTGCCATATAAATAATCATGAAATTTCTTAACTCCAGCCACTATGGCCAAGGCTTCTTTATCAATCTGTGCATAATTGCGCTCAGCAGAAGATAAAGTCCTAGAATAAAATGCAATAGGAACCTGTTTCCCATTCTTCTCTATGTGGCTTAAGACTGCCCCCACCCCATAGGGAGATGCATCACATGCAAAACATACAGGTTTAGACTCAATGTAATGAGTTACAGTGGACTTTTCTAAAAGAAGGGCTTTGAGACCCTGGAAACTTTTTTCATGTAAGTTAGTCCATTTCCAAGGGGCTTTTTTATCAAGTACCTGTGGAGGGGCTCTGCTATTGCAGCCTTATGAGGTAGGAATGTGTGATAAAAATTCAGGAAGCCCAAAAATGCTTGCAGCTCTCCTTTTGATTTTGGCCTAGGAGCCATTTTGATGGCCTTCACTTTTGAATCAGTGGGGTGAATTCCACTAGCATTGATACGGAACCCCAAGAATTCCATTGATGAGACCCCCAATACTACATTTGTTTTTCTTTAATTTGAGGCCCACATCACGGAACCTTTGCAAAACAGCCCTGAGCCTATTGGCCAACACTTCTGGGGATTCCCCGGCAATGAGAACATCATCAAAATAGGGGCAGACACCCTGAATACTCTTAAGTGTGTGTTTCATAATCCCTTGGAAAATACCCGGTGCAACACTGACTCCAAACTGCAAGCATTTGAATTTGAATGCCCCTCTGTGAGTTACTATTGTTTGAGCGGTGGCTGTGGCCTCATCAACCAGCAACTGCTGATACGCCTGCGCTAAATCAAGTTTAGCAAAAATGGTTCCCCCTTGCAAGGAGGCTAGAATATGGCTAACTACAGGGACTGGGTACGCATGTTGATTTAGGGCCTTATTCAATGTGCATTTATAGTCTGCGCAAATGCGAACTTCCCTGTTGGACTTTACTGGGGTGACAATAGGAGTTTCCCACTCCCCCCCATCAACAGGCTGTAATACGCCCTGTTCTACCAACTTATCAATTTCGGAATCGATTTTGTGTTTTAGGGCAAAGGGGACCCTGCGAGGCTTAACCCTAATCGGTACAACGTTAGGATCTAATTTAAAAGAAATTGGCAGGCCAGTATAAGTTCCCAGTTTTGACTCAAAAACATCCATGTATTCCTCGCAAACAGTCATGAGGTCTGCTGTATGTGTCCGGTTAATGCCTATAATTTGAATGCCCAAAGCCTCAAACCAATCAAGTCCAATAAGACTTGTTCTTTGTACTATGACATCCAGGTTCTCAAAAAAAAACCCCTTTAAATTTTACCAATAAAGAGGCTTCACCCTTAACTTTAATGTGAGCGTTCTGAAAATCTGTTAAAATAATATCTGAGGGCCTTAGTTTAGCCCAATGGTTACTGTGTCTGCACACAAAGTTGAACGTGTCATGCGAGATGATCGATACCGCCGAGCCGGAGTCCAACTCCATCTTACATTGAACTCCTTGTAGCTCTACCGAGAGCTTGAGTTTAGGCTTAAGGGGGCGACGAGCTCTGGTGCAGTAAATGGTTCTCCGGCTTCTGAAGAACCCCACACTAACTGGACCCTGGGCCCAAGTACCTCTCCTAGTCGGTTCCTCCGACTGGTGTTTGGGTGGTCTGTCTCTTTGGCGGGCTCTGCACACCACCGTGATGTGGCTGGTCCTTTCGCAAGCTCTACACATGGCCGAACGAAATCTGCAATTGGCGTGGAAATGGTTGCCTCCACACCCCTTACATCTAGGTAAGAGAACTGCCTTGTAATTGTTCTCTCATTGGTGGTTTCCGCGGTGTTACACGCTTGGCTGCCTTTGGAGCTTGTTTATTTGGGGTTCTTTGTCTTCTGATGATTCTCCAATGCATTTGGCAACCTCAAGATGGACGGAATCTTCTACTTTTGAAGATTTGGTGGGCTGCACTGTTTGCACTGCACCTCCGGCTGCTTCGTCAGCCATGACCTCATCCTGTGCCTCGGCGAATGTGAGATTGGGTCTGGCAAACAGTCTCTGCTGGAAGGTTCTGTCTTGAAGGCCACAGATGAGTCAGTCTCTCAGTCGTTCCTCTAAATTCGAGAACTTGCAAATGCGTGCGGCCTGCCTTAGGCCCGCGATAAACTCTGAAGCTGTCTTTTCGGGAAGCTGCACTCTTTGGTCAAATTTAAAACGCCACGCCATCTCTGACATCTTGGGCTGGAAATGCCCGGTCAGCTTCTTCTTAAGGTCTGCAAACAATACTGCTTCAATGGGTGTTGGCGCAAAAAGATTTTCCGCTAGGTCAAAAGTCACTGGCCCACACATGCACAGCAACATGGCAGCTTTTAGGCCTTCCTCTGCAATCTGGTTTGCTCGTAGATAGTTCTCCACTTGCGAGAGGTAAGACGGCCATTCTTCTGGATGTTTTACATCAAACTCTGAGTTTGCCGACCTTCAGCTTCTTTGTAATCAATCCACGCCATATTTAAATTTATTTTTCATCATTTTGCATTTTTAAGTACCATTTTGTTAATGAGCAGCTGATCTTTTGTTCCTCTTGATTTTTTAAAATTTCCTTTTTGTTCTGCTGGATACAAATTGTTTTCCATCAGATGATTGAATACTGAATTTGCCAGTATTCTTGTAAAAAGTTTGAACATTGTTGGCAAACAAGTAATTGGGCAGTAGTTGCTTGGTTCTGTGCTCTTTTCAGGGTCTTTCATTATCGAGTATGTTTGACCAGCTGTTAACCATTCTTCACTTGTGGCATTTTGAAGCATTTCATCAAACTGAGTGGCCATGCAGTGATGGAGGCTGGTGAGGTGTTTCAACCAGTATCCATGCAGCTCGTCCAGGCCAGGTGCACTCCAGTTCTTGACCTTCTTTACTTGTTTTGCAACCATATCAGTGGTTATTACAATATTCTCCATTTTGTTTTGTGTTGCTTGTTTTTGGATATCTTTGATCCAGGAGGCAGTTTTATTATGTTCCACTGGGTTTTCCCACAGTTCTTTCCAAAAGTTTAAGGTTTCTTCTTTACATGGTAGAACAGTAGTTTGGACTTTATTTTCATCAAGTGACCAATAGAAGAGGTGCTGGTTTCTTCTGAACTGGACATTTTCACGATATTGTTTTATTCGTCCTTCACATCTTTCAATTTTCTTTGCTGTTGCTATTACACACTGTTTTAGGTTTTCCATGATTTCTGTTATTGTCGTTTCCTCCAGGTTATATTTTTTCTATAAACTATTTTTCAGTTTTTCGTTCTTTAGTTTTCCTTCTTTCAAGTATTTTAATTTGCTGACATCTCCTCATAGTTTTTTTGTTTTATTTTCAAGTTGAATTTTCCACTTTGGTGTTCCAGTGGGTTTCTTTTTTGGCATTTTATAACCCAATTCTGCAGTTATAACAGCGGCTGTACTGTACATTAGTTGGTTTGTTTCATACAGTGTGCTGGATGGGATGGAAGTTAAAATGTTCACAGCATTTAGTAGATCTTTCACTCGTTTGCTATGCACTTTGTGGATGGCAAGCAGTCTTTTTCTTTCTGTGTTTTCCTTGATGTGTTTTTCAATCTTTTCTTTCAGCATTTTTGCTAGATTACGTAGCTCTACACTTTTGAGTTGTTGCACAGAGGAATCTTCATCCTGTGTGGTGGCTTCTTCTGCTGGTTGGTCAGTTTGTTCAGCTATTGGAACAATTTCTTCAGCCTGTTCTTCATCATTGCTTGTTGTTTTCTTTTTACTCAATGTTCCTAGATGTTGAATTTCCACATCTGTAAAAACTTAATTATGGATGATGAAATGTCTTTGATCCATTAATCGTTGTTCGGTTATGTCACTTTCCGGATGCTTTTCCTTCTGCAGTTGCATCATTCTTTTTTGAAATCCCTTGGCTGTTGGTTCTGCCTGGTAGTAGCATTGGATGATTTCTTGATTTTCTTCGCTTGTCCAGGTATTTTGCTTTGTTCCAGTCGCTTTACAGTTGTACGCTCTGGTTCCCCAGCAGTAGCAACTGAGTCCTGTGGCCCATTTTTCAACAGATGTCCAGGAGCCACAGCATCTGACGTGGTCCTTGTTGACCCGGGCGACGACCAATCCGGTATGGATTTTTTTTATTTCTTCTCAGCATTGGTGATGGGAGGTGCCTGGGTTGGTTCATGGTGGCTAAGCCACTACCAATCAGAAGACCAGTAATCCCATAACCATAGGGACCGCACCCGATAGCTGTCCAGGCCCTGCCACGGGATTATTATTATTATTATTATTATTATTATTATTATTATTATTATTATTATTATTATTATTATTTATTATTATTATTATTATTATCATCATCATCATCATCATCATCATCATCATCATCATCATCATCTTTTATTGATTAAACATGAACCTCAGTCAACTGAATAAAATTGACTGGCATCTAGCATCCTAGGTATCAACCAGGTTGTTTTTGTTGTTGTTAGTTGCGAAGTCATGCCCGACCCATCACGACCCCATGGACAATGTTCCACCAGGCCTTCCTGTCCTCTACCATCTTCTGGAGTCCATTTAAGCTCATGCCTACTGCTTCAGTGACTCCATCCAGCCACCTCATTCTCTGTCGTCCCGTTCTTCTCTTGCCCTCAATCTTTCCCAGCATTAGGCTCTTCTCCAGTGAGTCCTTCCTTCTCATTAGGTGGCTAAAGTATTTGAGTTTCAACTTCAGGATCTGGCCTTCTAAAGAGCAGTCAGGGTTGATCTCCTCTAGGACTGACCAGTTTGATCAACCAGATACCTCCTTAAAATGTAAGATGTTCTGAGTAGCACAGTTTTTTGTAGCATTATTTTGTAGCATGATGATGATGATGATGATGATGATCATGATGAAGATGTCAGTACTTTTGCTATATGGGTTTGAGAGGGGTCCTGCTAGAACTGGTTTTACTTTCATATGTGCCAAAATGGAAGGTTGGAAGGTCTGGATTGGAAGGTCTCAAAAGTGTTTGCTTAGTTGGGTTCATCAGTAAGAACCTTGACACCATGCTTCTTTCCAGGATCTCTCATTTTAATCCTCTTTTTACTCAGTTTGCTCAAAACCTGGCACTATCATTTTCAGATTCTCCCTCAAAATAAGGATGGGCAAGGGAGCGGAACACTTCTGGGAGGTAAAATAATGAATTTCAGAGTCTTTTAAAAATCTGGGCAGCCAAAACAAATCTAATAAATAAATAGAAATGAAATGCTGAAACACTGAAGCTCAAGCTTCACTGGTTACAGTAATATAGGAGTATTATATAATTTTCAGCACTATTGCTTCATGCCAGGTCCAGTAATTTTAAAATATTTTATCCTCACTGAATTGAGTTCACATAGCTTGCTTATTTATTTGTCCATTCATTTTTCTCCAAGGCCCTTTTTTCCCCTCTCCCCTCACTTTCTTTCCTTCCTTCCATTTATACTGTAGAGTAGAGGTCTCCAAACTTTAAGTCTTTAACACAAACTTTAAGCATGGCTGGCTAAGAAATTCTGGGAGTTGCCAAGTTTGGAGACCCTTGCTGAGGTCTCACCATCCATCTTAAGTCCACCATGTGAGCTAAGTTAAGTTGATGGCCCAAAGAAACCCTGAGTTTCATGACTGACAGTGGACTTGAACCTGACTCTTCCCAATCGTAGCCCAGTATGTCAAACACTCCACCACACTGATCCTGAAAAAAGTTGTTGCTTCAGCATTCAATGAAAATGTATCAAGAAAACGTCACTTTAAAAAAAAAACAATACAATTAAGGGCCAAACATAGGTGGGATTCAAATATGTGAACAACTGGTTCTCTCTGTGGATGCTGCTTACTTTCAGCCCCGTCCGACGAATCACCAGGAAGAATGAGTCCGGAACGAGAGCTGGTTCTCCTGAGCCACGTTTATTAACCTCACAAACAGACACTCGAATACGATCGAAGTCAGCATTGATTTCACAGCACAATCAACGCTGTTAAGTAGCCAGCAGAACCGACACCCATCACCACACCCTTAATTGCCTACCCACGCCCTCACCCTACTTAACTACCGCCCCCCTTGGCTCCTGCCTTTCGGCACCCGCCCCCCAGGTACGTATCCTCCCTGTCCCCGTCCCACCACCATTGCAGCCGGTAAGCCACCCCCCAGCCCAGACCGCCATCCCTTTCCCCTGAGCCTCGCACGGCCTCGCCTTCCCCCTCAGGTCCCCAAACCGCCGTGAGTTGCGCTGTTTGGACCATCCGCCGCTGGAGCCTAGCACACAGTCCCTTAGCCCACAAGGAGGCCGGCAAAACAATGGAACGCGTCGTCTGCAGCCCTGCCACCTCCTGGACCGCCCCGGCGCCCCTCCTCCGTCTGTTGCTTGGCTGCTGGGCAACTGCCGACCGCGCCTCCTCACGGCTGCTCCCCGGCCTTCCGGACGGCCCCGGGGTCGCTGGGCTCCTCCCCGGCTCGTCGGGAAAACGTTGGCGCTGTCGGCCGCTCACGTGGGCCGGCGGGTTGCTGCCGAGTTGCTGCCGAGTTGCTGCCTGGTTGAGCGGTCTCTCCGGATGACAGGCGGGTGGCTGCCGAGCCGTCTCGGCGCCTGCACTCCTCCCTGGCTCGTCGGGCGAATGCGGGTGCCAGCAGCTGTTCCTGGGGCCCGGTAAGTTGTTCTGCAGCCTCAGCAGGCGGCGGGCGGGCGGCTGCTGGGCTGTCTTGCCTGCTGCGCCCTTCCCCGGCTCTTCGGGAGACCGCGGGCACCGGCGGCAGGTCTCGGGGGCCGGCAGGTCACTCCGCGGCCTCCCCGAATGTCGGGCATGCCGAGCCCAACACTTCCATTCTGGGCCTGGGCAACAAAAAGTTAGGTATGGATTCTGCCAAAGTGGTACGAACTGGCTGAATCCCACCACTGGTCAAACATATTCTTTGTGAAAATTGCTGTCAGGAAAAGGGTGAATTATTGGAAATATTATAAAATAATGTTTCTGAAACAGAGCTACAATGGCAACAAAAAGTTAGGTATGGATTCTGCCAAAGTGGTACGAACTGGCTGAATCCCACCACTGGTCAAACATATTCTTTGTGAAAATTGCTGTCAGGAAAAGGGTGAATTATTGGAAATATTATAAAATAATGTTTCTGAAACAGAGCTACAATGGCTGGAGAAGGGTATCTAGTAATTAGAGAACATGATTCATCTTTGTTGTTATTCAGTCATCTAGTCATTTCTGGTTCTTTGTGACATCATTAACATAATTTTGCCAGGAATATCTAATATTAACTGCTTCTTTGAGTTCTTGTAAGCTCTTGCTTGTATCATCAATTATTGCATCTACCCAACTTGTCTTCTACTGGGCCTTTTTCAATTGTCTCTGATTTTTTCCCCCCTAGGAGCAGGTTCTTCTCAAGAACAGTGTGACATTATATACCTAAACTATTTAAGCTATCTAAAACTCATCTTTCACTCCCCCCTCTAATAATCAGGAAAGGGGACAAGTTAAAGGCTGCAATTTGAATGATATGCAGCAGGCCTTCACCTGACCAGCATATACTGCTTGAGGCAGTTGTTTCATTCTACCCAATGATAGAGCTGGTCCTACCATTAATACTGAACTGCTGTTCAAATCATTGTTAAAGGGTTAATTGCCACAACTCCTACTCCTACAACTGTGAGTTTTATTTGCATAGTCATTTAGATTTATCTCCCACCCTTCTTCTGGAAATTCATGCTTCTTTATCCTTCAGATATTTACCATCACAACTGTTGTAAAGAGTGACTGGTCCAAAGTCAATCACTGAGTGATTATTGTCAAGAGTGGATTTGAATAATTCTAAATCAATAGCCTAACTCCTTAATTTAAAATAAACTCAACATTAATTTAAACATAAAACTGGAGATTTAAATGTTCATCACTCTAGATGTGCTACAATTGATCTAACAGCTTTAAAATTAGTCTGATATGCTAAAAATTTTTGCATACTTTTGTACAATGCAAATGTCCTGAATAAAACAATTGACAAGAAAAATGACCCTTCAATCCTTGTTTTTGTTGTTGTTTTTTGTTAAAAGGATTAGATGTTAGCTGTTCATTAATATGATCAGTGCAATTCAGTGTAAAACTCTGTAACTTGCAGATAATTTCTGGAAACAATTTGTGACCTCTGGTTATTCTTCCCCTCTACTACCACCACCAATACCATCCCAGGATATACCAGGATCCTAAAATGGTTCTACATCTTTCAGCATATCCTATTAAAGAGCAGATACACTTTCCTTAATTCAGAAAAAATGACCTGGATTAAATTAAACTTGGCACAACCATGACTGCTTCTTTAAGATAAAATAATCTGGACTAGGACCACAGTTCAGCTACTGCAATATCTCTTGATGAATCATGTCGAAGTGCATTATGCAGGCTGGTGGCTGAGGTGGCATATCTGCTATCTCTACTCAGCAGGCACATTTGCACATTCATGAGTTCCTTTTTGAAATTCATGAGCTACCCTCTGCTTTGCCTTTACACTGTAATTCTCACAAAAGTAAAAGCTCTGGAAGACTCCACTATCATTTCAATTCTTTCTAAAGCTTGGTTAGGAACAAACAATACTAACAGATTCAATAGTGGCTTCCTCTTTTCCTTCTCAGTTTTCCAATAACTGGATTTTCATGGCATATCAAGCTAAAATGCAGTTAGTTATTTTAGAGTTCAATGTATCTTTATGAGCCCATAAAATTGATAGATAGCTGTGGGCAAGCTATCATATAAACACAGTCTTTTTTCTGTGATTCATGAAGAATCATTGATCTACAAAAGATCTACACTATCAGTTCTAAACTGTCATAGCCATGGCTACTATTATTTTTCATGGGATGTTCTTCCCAAGTTTAGTCTGATATGAAAACTATTGGAATTTTCATCTGCTGGTCACTTAGCCTATTTCTAATTTTGAAGAGGTGATGGATTTTTTTTGTGGGGGTGTCTTTTTTTCCACAGGTACTACAATGCATATACAAAACCACATAATCACAACTGTTATCCAAACTGTCAAACACTGCTAGACACAAACCCGCAAGATATGCACAGTTTTCATCAGTAAGGAAGGCTGCTCAGCACAAGCTTGCCTATCCTGAAAGTGAACTTGACTTGGCCAACAATCATTCCAAACCAAACCTGTGTCAAGCCCATCACAACCACAAGAAGACCAGATTCTCTGGTCTTATTTATCAGATTTATTGAGAGGAATTAGGAAGTTAGCTTTCATAATCTTGGAAGCAATGTACGTTTACCTTAGCATCCCTTTTATCAATGTCTTCATTAGTGCAGGCATTGTGTGATCCCTTGGTATATTAAATTAACAGAATTGACTCTGCTTAATTTAAAATTCCATTAATCTGCTTATTTCCTTATGGAGTGCCACTTACTGGATTCACATATAGCTGTTGACCATGGTTTGTCTTTGTAGACTAAATCATTATTGACTGGTTATACAAAACGTGGTAAACTTTGATTTACAAACCACAATGGCTGGTTTAATCAAATAATATACTATGATGTGAAATGAGTGAACTCAGACTTTTTCAGGTGAAATTAAATTTGGTTTTGAAAGTGCCCTTTGTTTTACTTCTGTGCCCTTCTGCTTCATTCTTTCTTCTGATTCTATTCTCCCAATGTTAGCTGGTATAGCAGAAGGCAAAATGTAGAATATGGAAAAGTTACAGAAACTTGTTATGTTTCAAACATATCAACTGCAGAAGATTCTGGAGCAGGGGTCTTCAAACTTGGCTGTTTTATGACTTGTGAACTTCAACTTCCAGAATTCCTCAGCCAGCGTGCTTGGCTGAGGTATTCTGGGAGTTGAAGTCCACAAGTCATAAAAGGGCCAAGTTTGAAGACCCTTGTTCTGGAGGATAGGAACTAGGACCGGGTGCTGAAAAGGACATTTTGGACTTCTAAAGACAAATCACTAGCTCTAAGCATCGATATACATACAATCAATGCCAAGTTATTTTGCATAGAAAAAAAATATCCTCCAGGTAAATTATAAATACATTCAACCAGAAAGAGCCAATATTGTTTCAGTAGCTTTGCCACTGAAATAGGCAAATATTTCTGCCTTAAATGATCGGCTACTAAAGATTTGCAGTGACAGCTGAATTTCATAGTGAACTGCATAACAGTTTTGGTATAATTGGTAGTGTTTTCAGTATTCATACAGAGTTAATCAACCCACACCATCGACAACTATGAGATGGTAGACAAATTTCTAATTTTTAAAATTTCATTTTGGTCCCTAGAAGTAAGAAATAACAGAAGAAAAAAAATAAAATCAGGGAGAGAAAACTAGTGACATTTTAGATGTTGCTGAACTACAATTCCTAGTAACCTTGACTTTGATCTTGTTTCCTGAAGAGGCTGGTGATCATAGTTCAGCAACATCAGGAGGATTACACATTACATATTATTTAACAAAAACGTATAGTTGATCACACTTTTTTCCAACATACTGACATATCACAGTTAGAATTCCCAGGTAGCATACAGCAAATTGGGTTGGAAACATTATCTTACTTGGTTAGATTACGTATTTATCCATCAATCTCTGTAATATTGTCTACTATATCTGACAAAAATACTCCAGGATCTCTGCATTTTTCCCATCCAATGCTGCTTGAGATATTCTTGACTTATGATAGATCCTTACCAATGACAGTCAAACACCAAATTTGATATGTGCAAACCTTTTTACATATACCTTTTTACGTATCTTATTATTGAAACTTCTCTAGAGCTGCTAAACTGTAAACTCAAAGTGCAAAGTCATGGATGTGCTGGTGAATGCTGCTGAAGTGGAAACTGGGAGAAAAAGCCAGCTGTGCAAGCAGCTGAGGAGTGGGATAATGATCTGCTTGCAAGATGCTTAAGAGATGTACTCAGTTCAAAATAGATTGTTGCTTGTATTGTGCTAGATTGTTCACTCCAAGGACATTCACACACATTGGAAAGAAAATAGAGTCTGTGGTACCTTAAACACTAACACACCCATGGTTCTATCAGCTTTATGGGAATAGCAAAAGAAGTCAGTATCTGCTTTGTTGATTATAAAAATAAACTTTTATTATGTCAACCGGGGTCAAGCTGTGAAAAATGCTTAGGAAATGGGAATACAAGAACATCTCACTGTTCTCGTGAATTGCCGAACTGCAGGAATTTATACAGAAGGCAAAACGCTATTGTACAGATAAATGTAGTGAAACAGACTTGAGCAGACATTGTGGATTCACTCCAGCAAAGGAATGGCACCAGGCTCTATTCCTTTTCCCTATAAAATATATAGTATATATAGCATATCAAGAACGTCTATAGATATAGAAGTATATACTGTATATTCTATCTCCAATAGAATATATATTGAGGGAAGCTGAAATCAGCATCATCATGGGGAAGTATCACAGTGGTCATATACATATGCGTACACATATACATACGTCCATATTGGTTTTATGGAAATGTTTGTCTTATGATCTTTGTGTTTACTAGAATAGTGGAAATGAATCATGTAAAGAGGCTCAGAACTCTGTTATAACTCTCTCAAAGCTGAACAGAATGGGATCAAAATTGGTGTTTGAGGATGGTGTTGAAAATGAGCTGTGGAGAAAAATCTCCGAACATCCCACTAAGTGATTCCCTACAATGGAATCAATGGGCAGTGCTCAAAGTGTTAGTGATTGTTCAGTCTAAGCTCCTTCCCTCTTTCCTCCCACCACTTGATCCAGAATGGAACATCTGTAACCTACCTGGGGTTTCTCAGTACACATAAAATCAAATGGATGCAACACACAAGATATACACATAAATAGAGAGATGTAAGAGCAGAAATACACATACAGAGAAGCAAGATAGAATCATAGGGCTGGAAGGAACTTTGGAGATCTAGTCCAACCACCTGCCCAAGGCAGGAGACCTTGTACTATCTCAGACAAATGGTTCTCCAATCTTTTCCTCCAGTGATGGAGCACCCACAACTGCAAGAGGCAAACTGTTTCATTGATTAATTGTTCTCATTGTCAATTTTACTTTAGTTCCAGATTGGATCTCCCTCTGATAATTTTTTATCCATTGCTTCATTCCTGTCTTAAGGTACTTTGGATAATAAGTCATCCTCCTCTTCTCTGTGGCTATCCCTCAAGGACTGGAAGACAGCTATCATGTCACCCTTAATCCTTCTCTTTATTAAGTTAGATATACCTGGTTCTCTTAACTGTCCACCATATGGTTTAGTCTCGAGACCCCTTATTCAGTGGTGGGATTCAGCCAGTTTGCACCACTTTGGCAGAACTGGTAGCTAATTTTTTGTTGTCCAGGCCCAGAATGGAGTGCCAGAAGCAGCATCCACATAGAGAACCAGTTGTTCGCATATTTGAATCCCACCACTGCCCTTATCATCTTTTCTGCTCTTCTCTGTATTCTTTGCAGTGCCTCCATCTTTTTTTTAATCATGTGTTATATATGTAAACAATCCCCTGAGTAAGATGTATATATGTTGACTGTTCAAATAATACGGCAGCAACGAGCGTTAAACTAAAAGCAGCCTGACAAGAAAACACGCGGGAACTTTGACAGCTGTCAAAGCTCCCCGCACCGCGCAGGCGCCACCACTGACAGCTCGCGGCTGTCAAACGCCGGACTACGAAGAAGCCTGAGCTGTCAAAGCGTCCACCGTACAGCGCAGGCGCAACCACTGACAGCTCGCGGCTGTCAAAACACCAAGACAAGCGGAAGCCGGAGCTGTCAACAAAAGACGACGCGGATTGGTCCCTGCCTGACAGGGCGCCAAAATGAACACCGCTGATTGGTCCTCGCTACCAGCTGCCGGCTATAAAAGCCGGACAAGTTATTCTATGTTTGCCTTTGCTCTTAAATAAATCTGTTGTTACTAGCCTGTCGTCCCGAGTGGTCCTTCGGCTACTTCACTGGCGACGAAGGTGGGATCGCTCCGGAGCTGAAGTCACGGCCGAGGAAGGGAGTTCCCGGCAAGAGCTGTCACGGAAGTTTTAACTTCCATCGGAGCAACCCAGGGACCGGACGACATGGCAAACTTCGGCCGTGTGAGGGAGTTTGATACCCGCCATCCCGAGAGATGGCAATCACACCTCGGCCAAGTCGAGGGATTCCTCCTCGTCAGTAAGATCACTGACGACCGAGCAAAGGCCGCCGCTCTGCTGTACATCAGCGGGCCCCCGGTGTACGATGCAGCCGTCGGGTTGTTCAGCCCAGTGCCCATCACTGAAGTCTCCTACGCGGACTTGGTGGACCAGCTGAGCAAATACTACATGCCGGCTCGATCAGAACTATACTGGCGGGTGCAATTCGCGCAAAAGAAACAACGGCAGGACGAGCCCGCCAACGAATTCATCGCCGGGGTCAGGCATGCCGCAAGGAACTGCTGCTTTCCCGACCTGGAAGACCGCATCAGAGACCAGGTGGTGATCGGTCTGAGGGACGAGAAGCTACAAAAAAAACTGACGTCCAAACCCGACATGAACCTGGCCGAGCTGACCAGGGAGATCATGGCATACGAACACAGCCACAAGAAGAAGCCGACCAACACGACCCCAGAGACCCCCGCGACCGTCTACCAGGAAAGCGCAGCCTTCAGCGACAGCGGAGAATCGGTAGATTTCACCGACGGAGAAGCCCTACAACGCCGAATGGAGCACCGACAGCCGAGAAGGGGAAAGACGTCGGACCGCCGGGGGGCCAGGAACCCTCCACCGCCACCGCGTTACGAGCAACAAGCCGCCTGTGCCAGCTGCGGGGGCAATCATGCCCGAGGAGGTTGCCGTTTTAGGAACGCGAAATGCCACAATTGCGGGAAGACTGGCCACATCAAGCCGGTGTGCCGCAGCAAGGGCCGGGACAACATCAATGAGGTGGAGGCAAACCCCCCAGGTAGGCCAGCTGCCCAGGCCAGCAGAGAACCCCACCCAGGGCCCCTGGTAGAGACTGTGGACAGGGTAAACAGCATAAGCTCCAAGGTTAAGATCTGGGTCAGAATTCAGGGGGTGCCCTGCCACATGGAAGTAGATTCCGGGTCGGCAGTTTCCTTAATTTCTCTAACAACCTATCAGGAGATCTGTCAGAAAGGCCGAGGACAAATTCCCCTGAAACAAACTCAGGTACACCTAGCTGACTTCCAGAAAACCCCCATTCCGGTGGAAGGAAAAGCCAAGGTCGTAGTGCAGTATAAGGGGTTCAAGGGTCCCCTGGAGGTTTTAGTTACACCAGGGAACCGCACCAATTTGATAGGACTAAACTGGTTCAGTCCACTCGGTATCGCTTTAACTGGGGTTAACACCATTCTAACACCCAGCCTAGAAGCCGTTTGCGATAAGTTCGCCGACGTCTTCGATGGCACTTTAGGGAAATACACGGGTCCCCCCATCTCCTTACAGTTAGACCCTGCAATCCGACCAGTTAAGATAAGAGCCAGGAGGGTACCTTTTGCCCTTAAAGAAAAAATCGAAAACGAGCTTGATCGCCTCGTAGGACTAGGGGTGCTTGAGCCCACAGAAGGGGGAACCTGGGAGACCCCTATCGTCACCCCAATCAAACCTAATGGGGAAGTGAGACTGTGCGCTGATTATAAGGCGACAGTCAACTTAGCCCTCAGCCCCCATGCCTACCCGGTGCCAGCGGTAAGGGACGTATTTGCTTCCATCCGCTCGGGCACCCTTTTCGCCAAGCTCGATCTCACTCAGGCGTACTTACAGCTACCTGTCACTGAGGACACTGCGGAGGCCCAGACAATTGTCACCCACCGCGGTGCCTTTAAGGTAAAGAGGCTCCAATTTGGCATATCGGCGGCCCCGGGTATATTTCAGGGTATCATGGAGAAGACCCTGAAAGGAATACCCGGGGTCTGCCCCTACTTCGACGATGTTCTCATCGCCGGAGAAAACGAAGCGAACTTAGCTGACAGGCTGTCAGCTGTGCTGAGCCGGCTCAGAGAAGCCGGCCTCAAACTTAAGCGGGAAAAGTGCTCTATTGGAGTCACATCCACTGAATTCCTAGGGTACAAAATAGATAGCCAGGGCATTCACCCCACCTCAGAAAAACTACAGGCTATTCAAACCGCACCCAGTCCTAGGAATAAGCAAGAGCTGCAATCCTTTTTAGGATTGTTAAATTTTTACCATGCCTTCATCCCCCATAAGGCCACTATTGCGGAGCCTCTGCATAGACTCCTGGACAAGGGTACAGCTTGGTCCTGGACCAAAGAACATGAGAATAGCTTCCAATCATTAAAAAAGATTATCTGTCACAGTTCAACTATCACCCTTTTCAGGGAGGACACCCCAATATGCATCGCTTGCGATGCCTCTCCCTATGGAATCGGGGCTGTCTTAAGTCACATATTCAAGGACGGCACACAAAGACCCATAGCCTTCTATTATAGTTATAGTTATAGTTTATTTGATTTATATACCGCCCTTCTCCTTGGTAGGACTCAGGGCGGTTCACAGGGCATATATAAAAAACAAAAAACACTATACAAAAATTAAAAAAGAATTAAACCCTTGCCCAATAAAACAGTAGTACAGATTAAAAACAATTAAAAAACCCATAATCCCCATCAGGCCAGACCAGCTAATTCGAACAGATGGGTCTTCAGGCCCCGACGGAAAGTTCGAAGGTCTGGTGCCATCCGGAGCTCCACCGGCAATTGATTCCATAAAGCCGGGGCCCCCACAGAGAAGGCCCTCCCCCTGGGGGCCACCAGTCGACATTCCCTGACTGGCGGCACCCTGAGGAGGCCCTCTCTGTGGGAACGCACAGGGCGGAGGGGAGTCGATGCCGGCAGCAGGTGGTCCCTGAGGTAACCCGGACCCATGCCATGTAGGGCCTTAAAGATCGTAACCAACACCTTGAACCTCACCCGAAAGACAACTGGTAACCAATGCAGCTCGCGGAGCAAAGGTGTAACATGGGAGTACCGGGAAACTCCCAAGACAACTCTCGCGGCCGCATTCTGTACCAGTTGGAGCCTCCGAGTGGTCTTCAAGGGAAGCCCCATGTAGAGAGCATTACAGTAGTCAAGGCAAGAGGTCACGAGCGCATGAGTGACTGTACACAGGGCATCCCGGTTTAGATAGGGCCGCAACTGGCGCACCAGGCGAACCTGGGCGAAAGCCCCCCTAGTCACGGCCACTATATGCTCTTCCAAAGTAAGCCGCGAATCTAGAAGGACTCCCAAGTTGCGAGCCCTATCCACGGGGGGTAAGAGCTCACCCCCCATAGAAAGAGATGGAACATTTGGAATGTCCCGGGATGCCGGAATGCACAGCCACTCAGTCTTGTCAGGGTTGAGCTGAAGTCTGTTCCTCCCCATCCAGACCCGAACCGCCTCCAGGCAACGGGACATCACGGCGAGGGCATCACTGGGGTGGTTTGGGGTCGAAAAGAAAAGTTGGGTATCATCGGCATACTGATGACACCCAACTCCAAAACCACGAATGATCTCACCCAGCGGTTTCATATAGATGTTGAACAGGAGAGGCGAGAGAACCGACCCCTGAGGAACTCCACAAACGAGAGACCTAGGGGCCGATCTCTGCCCCCCTGCCAACACCGACTCCGAGCGTCCCAGGAGATAGGAGGAGAACCACTGAAGAACTGTGCCTCCCACTCCCAATCCCCTGAGACGCCGCAGCAAGATACCATGGTCGATGGTATCGAAAGCCGCTGAGAGGTCTAATAGGACTAGGATAGAGGAATGTCCCCTATCCCGCGCCCTCCAGAGATCATTCACCAGAGCGACCAATGCCGTCTCCGTGCTGTACCCGGGCCTGAAACCCGATTGGTAGGGGTCCAGATAATCCGCTTCATCCAGGACCAGAGGGAGCTGATGCGCCACCACACTCTCAACAACCTTCGCAAGAAAGCGAAGGTTGGAGACTGGACGAAAGTTGTTCAAAACGGCTGGGTCCAGGACAGGCTTCTTGAGGAGAGGTCTCACCACCGCCTCCTTCAAGACGGCGGGGAAATAACCCTCACTCAAAGAAGCAGATATAACCGCCTGGAGCCAGCCTCGTGTCCTCTCCCTAGCTGCATAAACCAGCCAGGAAGGGCACGGGTCCAACAAACATGTGGAGGAGCTCAGCCTCCCCATAATCCTGTCCACTTCATCAGGGGTCACAGAATCAAACTCTTCCCAGATAACATTGACAAGACCGCCCGTGTCCTGATCGCCTGACTCTGCCCAGCTGGAGTCCAAACCGGTCCGAATCCGAGCGATTTTATCCGACAGATGATGACTAAATTCCTCGGCACGACCTTGCAAGGGATCCTCCCTCACCTCCTGATTGAGAAGTGAGCGAGTCACCCTAAACAAGGCGGCCGGGCGATTATCTGCGGACGCGATGAGGGTGGAGAAGTAATTACACCTCGCCACCCTCATCGCTGCGAGATAAGACCTAATATAGGTTCTTAACCGCAATCGGTCGGGTTCGGATCGGCTAGACCTCCAGCAGCTCTCTAGGCCCCGTTTCCGGCGCTTCATCTCCCGGAGCTCCGCGGAAAACCATGGAGCTCGCTGGGATCTGCGCCGGGTCAGGGGCCGCAAGGGTACAACCCGGTCAAGTGCCTCAGTGGCTGCCCTTCCCCAGGCTTCCACTAAGGCATCAGCCGAGCTGTGAGCAGTGGAGGCAGGTGGGGACCCCAGCGCCGCTTGGAATCTGTCAGGATCCATTAAGCGTCTGGGGCGGTACCATCTAATTGGCTCCGTACCCCCACGGCGGGGGGTGGCAAAGCGGAAGACCAGCCGCAGGAGATGATGATCGGTCCATGACAGGGGCATAATAAATGGAGAGCCCCCACCTAGATCATCCAACCACCGTCTAGATAAAAAAATCAGGTCAAGGGTGTGGCCTCCCTCATGAGTTGGCTCTGAAATTACTTGCGTCAGGTCCATGGCCGCCATGGAAGCCATGAACTCCCGAGCTAGCTCAGATGAACCTCCCAGGGATGGTAGATTGAAGTCTCCCAAAACTATAAGTTTGGGAAACTCAACCACCAAACCCGAGAGGATATCGAGCAGCTCGGGCAGGGCTGCCGCTGTGAGACTAGGCGAAATGTACACCAGCAGCAAGCCCAACTGCGCCCCAGGACCAAATCTCATGAAGAGAGACTCACACCCGACTATCTGAGAAACGGTGGCCTCCCGCGGACATAAGGTCTCCCTAATGGTAACCGCCACTCCCCCACCCCTACCTTGAGCTCGTGGCCGGTGTAGCACCCGGAAACCTGGTGGGCAGAGGTCAACCAAAGGGACCCCACCCTCTGGGCCCAACCAAGTCTCCGTGATGCAAGCCAGGTCCGCATGCTCACCCTCAACTAGATCCCTAACGAGGGGAGCTTTATTAACCACGGACCTGGCATTCAGGTACACCAGCCGGAGCTCAGGAGGCTGCACATCCCCGCTCCCGGGACCTCGGGGAAGAACCAGAGGGTCGGAGCGCCTCACCGCTTGAAGACAGCGGAGACGGCCCTCCCGGTAACGATTCTATTCACGCACTCTAACCAAAGCTGAAAGAAACTACGCCCAAATCGACAGGGAAGCCCTAGCAATAGTAGCAGGGGTCAAAAAATTTCATGATTACCTGTATGGAAGACCATTTACTATAATTACAGATCACAAACCCCTGCTAGGCATATTCACGTGGAACAAAACTACTCCACAAATTCTCTCCCCGAGAATGCTAAGATGGTCAACCTTCTTAGCAGCCTATTCCTATCAACTAATACATAAACCTGGTAAAGAATTGGGTCATGCTGACTGCCTCAGCAGACTGCCCATACAAACCAGGGACCCAGCCCCAGCCCCAGCCAGCCAGATTTTAGCAATCTCCCAACTTCCAGAATGCCCCCTGACTGCAAACATCATAGCTAATAATTCTGCCAAAGATAAAATACTTGCCAGAATCCTCAAATGGGCCACAACAGGATGGCCAGCTCAAAATCCACAACCTCAATTCCAACCTTATTATAACAGAAAAAATGAGATCTCAACACATAGGGGATGCCTGCTGTGGGGAAATAGGGTCATCATACCAGAGAGAAACATAGACCAAACATTACAAATTTTACACGAGGGACACCCTGGAATTGTAAAAATGAAGGCGATGGCTAGAAGTTATGTGTGGTGGCCAGGCATAGATAAACAGATAGAAAAGTACGTGGGTGGGTGTTATACCTGTCAAGAAACCAGGAATGAACCACCCCAGGCCCCAATCCATAAATGGGAGACAACAAGGAACCCTTGGTCACGTATACATATAGATTTTGCGGGACCCATCCAAGGCCAAAGTTTCCTAATTGTAGTAGACAGCCACTCAAAATGGCTGGAAGTCACCCCCCTTAGAAAAATAACGTCCCAAGCCACTATTCAAGCTTTACGAAAAATATTCGCTACGCACGGCTTACCTGACACCATAGTTTCTGACAACGGACCTCAATTCACCTCTCGTGAATTTCAGATCTTCGCTATGAAGAATTGTATTAGGCTGGTCACGTCGGCGCCGTTCCACCCATCGTCAAACGGAATGGCTGAAATTATGGTACGATCCACAAAAGAAGCATTAAAAAAATTCGTTAAAGGAAACTGGCAGAGGCGCCTCAGCCAGTTCCTCTTAGCACAACACACAACACCATGCTCCACGACCGGCAAATCACCAGCAGAATTAAGATGGGGGAGAAGGCTAATAACACGTCTGGACAGGCTGCACCCTGACACGTATCCAGAAAAAGATCCGCACCCCCACCCTACCCGCACACTCAACCCTGGTCAATTGATTTGGGCACGATCATACACAGATAAAAACAAGTGGGTCCAAGGGACAGTAATAACACAAACAGGGCCAATCTCATACCTTATAGCTACGCAAGCACAGGGCAACATACGCCGCCATATTGATCAGCTCAGACCCAGACAACCACCACACAATTCTGGGCAACCAACCAATGCCAGCATACAGCTCCCACCGGAAATGCTGCCCATTCCAAACCAGGAAGAAGAACACCAAAACGAAGACCCGGAACCTCACCACCCTCCACCCCTTCGCCGCTCAACCAGGAATCGAAAACCACCCACCTACCTAAAAGACTATCAGTGGGCAGGTTCAAACATCCAAGAGGACGGAAACGCACCAGGGGAGGGGTAAGGGGTGTGTTATATATGTAAACAATCCCCTGAGTAAGATGTATATATGTTGACTGTTCAAATAATACGGCAGCAACGAGCGTTAAACTAAAAGCAGCCTGACAAGAAAACACGCGGGAACTTTGACAGCTGTCAAAGCTCCCCGCACCGCGCAGGCGCCACCACTGACAGCTCGCGGCTGTCAAACGCCGGACTACGAAGAAGCCTGAGCTGTCAAAGCGTCCACCGTACAGCGCAGGCGCAACCACTGACAGCTCGCGGCTGTCAAAACACCAAGACACGCGGAAGCCGGAGCTGTCAACAAAAGACGACGCGGATTGGTCCCTGCCTGACAGGGCGCCAAAATGAACACCGCTGATTGGTCCTCGCTACCAGCTGCCGGCTATAAAAGCCGGACAAGTTATTCTATGTTTGCCTTTGCTCTTAAATAAATCTGTTGTTACTAGCCTGTCGTCCCGAGTGGTCCTTCGGCTACTTCAAATCATGGCAACCAGAACTGGATGCAGTATTCCAAGTGTGACATTATATCTGCGCGGGATCTTACTTTTCTCACCACTGAACTGCATGCTGTTGGATAGAGCCCAGTGCTCATGTCTGTCATGATTTTTCTGTGTCTACCTTCCAAAATATTTGCAGTTCCCCCCAGCTTGTTGTCATCTGCAAATTTGATGAGCTCCCCTTCTATTTCCTAATCGAAATTGTTTATGAAGATGTTGAAGAGCACCGGGCCCAAGACACAATCTTGAGCTATCCCACCCCATGCTTCCCTCCATGTAGATGGAATTTAATTAGGGCTACACACTGAAAGCCAATTGCGAAACCATTTGATGGTGTTACTGTCTATCCCAAATTGTTCCATCTTGCCATCTTATATATGTACCCACCTTGATCAGACCTTCTCAGACACATAGACACAGAGGTAACATCTATTTTATTATTACATTTATATACTACCCAGGTCCCAATGGTTTGGGATGCAACACATGCATAATATGTGTACATCCTGATTGGTCTCTGGGAAGAAAGTGCTTGTCTGTTCAACCAGGCAGATTCCTTTTTTACACAGGAGAAAATAGTCATGTCCTGTGGACACTGCTGAGAAAGATTTTGGAAAGAATTACCAACTCAGCATGCCTCTCTTAGTGTATTGGGTGATGCATTTCCTTCTTTTAGAACATGGCGAAGACTATCCAAAATGTGGCAAATAATTTCTGGCAAATAATTTCTATCTCTTATTCTGTATAAGAAAACTAGCATGAATGTTGTAAGTTGCTATAAGTTCAGCTTGATTTGAAGGCAATTTTATATTTAAGTATTCTTTGACTATAACTACATTCCTTATATTTTGCAATCTAAAAATAATTATCCTTGGATTTTGAATGTACATGAGTTCTAATTATTATCTCCACAATTAAGCACGTATTCTTTGTCCTCCTGTTACATTAACATTTTATAGGAAAGCAATAATTTTCTACAGCAAAATTAAGACAATATTTACACAAAGACACGCACACACACATACACACAGAGACTACTCCTGGGCTACTTGATTGTAATTACAGATTTTGTGTAAAGATGTCAGAAGATTGCCAAAAGACATGCGAATATTTTGTTTTCTTAAGGTTTCACAATTTTATGGAATTATTATTAGTGTACGATTTCTTAGAGACCATCTTTGTTTATGTTATGCCAAGAAGGATGTCTTGCTTCAACTCCTTCAGCAGGATAGGAATTTCTCCTGTACTGCTTTGTATGAAGGTGACCTTGAAGTACAAAAGCCAGTGCATGCTACTGAATCAATTGATGTCACTATCAAATATTGATCACAGCTTGCAGCAATGTTACATTGTCGTCATTTGTGTAAAATGTATCGTTTCCTTTCCACTCAGTACCAAAGTTGTAGAAAATGAAAAGCATTGGAAATGCCAGAAATCTTGTTCTGAATTTTATCGGTTCCCAAGACTCTTAAAATTGGCTAAATGAGCAGATTTATATCATTTGTGTGATGTTATCTGCACATCTGTTTTGCAGAAAATCTTTTGTTGCTATTCTTCTATTAACCTTTTTATTTACTTATTTATTTATTTTTAAAAATCAAATAGGTATGTTTTTCCCCATGAGATACTGCCCTCTTGTGTGCCTGTTACACAGATCTCAGACTTAAGCCTATGGCAGCAATAAATAAGCAAAGCAGATGTTTCCTGTGAAACAATGAATGAAAAAAAGATTCAAATAAAAGGAATGTTGTATGAAGAAGGATGCATACAGAATCTGATAAATAGGCAGCATAAAATTATTGCAACTAATCAACCAATCAGTAAATCCATCAACTTTAAATGGGGAAAATCAGGACTTTTTTTCTCATAGAACGCTCAGAACGGAGTTCCGGCACCTTTTTTGTATGGAACCTTGTAGGGTAGGCAAGGTGGGTTGTATGACATGTGTGAGTTCCGGCACCTTTTTCTTTTACTGGGAAAAATCATAAACAATGTTTATGTTTATTGGACTTATATACCGCCCTTCTCCCGTAGGACTCAGGGCGGTTCACAAAGAATTTAAAATAACAATACAAATTTCAAAAGTTAAGAACAATTAAAATAATTAAATTTAGTCCTTGAATAAAATAAAACCCCTATTAAACTCCAATTAAAACCCAGTTAAAATAAAATTACAATTAAAATTCTCAGTCCTGGCTGGAAAGCTCAAAGAGCCAGGCCATCAGGTCCTGGCGTAATGAACAAAAGTCAGGGGCAGTCCTGAGCTCTACAGGCACCTGGTACCAAAGGGCAGGTGCACCCACAGAGAAGGCCCTCCCCCTGGGTGTTACCCGCTGGCAATCTTTTGCCGGCGGTACCCTGAGAAGGCCCTCCCTGTGGGAGCGCACAGGACAAAGGGAGCTTGATGCCAGCAGCAGGTGTTCCCTCAAATATCCCGGACCCAAGCCATTTAGGGCTTTATAGGTGATCACCAACACCTTGAATCTCACCCGGAGGGCAACCGGCAGCCAATGCAGCTCGCGGAGTAGAGGTGTTACATGGGAGCATCGGGAAACCCCCATCACAACTTGCACAGCTGCATTCTGCACCAGCTGAAGCCTCCGAGTGGTCCTCAAGGGCAGCCCCATGTAGAGAGCGTTGCAGTAGTCCAACCGGGAGGTCACAAGCGCATGAGTGACTGTGCGTGGGCATCTTGGTCCAGATAGGGCCGCAACTGGCACACGAGGGGAACCTGGGAAAGGCCCCCCCTGGTCACGGCTCCTATATGATCTTCAAAACTGAGCCACAAATCCAGGAGGACGCCCAAGTTGTGAGTCCTATCAACGGGGGTAACACCTCACCCCCCATTATTAAAGGTGGAATAGACTGGTTAATCCAAGATGCCGGTACACACAGCCACTCAGTCTTGGCAGGATTGAGACGAAGCCTGTTTCTCCCCATCCAGACCTGGACCGGATCCAGGCAATGGGACATCATGGCGAGGGCATCGCTGGGTTGGTTCGGGGTGGAGAAAAAAAGTTGGGTATCATCAGCATACTGATGATACCCCACCCCGAAACCACGAATGATCTCGCCCAGCGGCTTCATATAGATGTTGAACAGGAGGGGAGAGAGAACCGACCCCTGAGGAACTCCACAAACAAGAGGCCTCGGGGTGGATCTCTGCCCTCCCATCAACACTGACTGCAAGCAGCCCAGGAGATAGGAGGAGAACCACTGCAAAACAGTGCCTCCCACTCCCAACCCCCTGAGACGCCGCAGTAGGATACCATGGTCGATGTTATCAAAAGCCGCTGAGAGATCTAATAGGACTAGGACAGAGGAACAACCCCTGTCCCGAGCCCACCAGAGATCATTCACCAGCACGACCAATGCTGTACCCGGGCCTGAAGCCCGATTGGTATGGGTCAAGGTAATCAGTTTTCTCCAGGAACAGAGGAAGCTGATGTGCCACCACACTCTCAACAACCTTCACCAAAAAGTGAAGGTTGGGGACTGGACGATAATTATTTAAAATCGCTGGGTCCAGGGCAGGCTTCTTGAGAATGGGCCTCACCACCGCCTCCTTCAAAGTGGCGGGGAAGACACCCTCACTCAAAGAGGCAGATATTACTGCCTGGAACCAGCTTCGTGTCTCCTCCCGAGCTGCATAAATCAGCCAGGAGGGACACGGGTCCAATAAACAGGTGCTGGAGCTCAGCCTCCCCATAATCCTGTCCATAATCCTGTTTAAAGTCCTATATCCATCTAAATTATATAAAAACAATTGATTATACTAATACTGCTGAAAGAAGGAAAGATTAAGCCATGATCACTAACCATGAAACCATAATTTTGGCTAATTTTGGTTTCCTGTGTTGTAAAGTATCATAGTAGAATAATTAAGTTTCTATATAAAATATTTAATTTAAATAATTAAATTCCAATACTATTTTCAATCATACTTTGCATTTCAAAGTCTCCACATTCAATCTACATTTGCGAATTAGGTTCCATATACACAGTATCAAAATATTACATTTAGATAAGTCTACTAAGGACTCTGCAGCCTAAATGACGTTTTCCCCTCTATTGCATCCAAAATATGCTATTGAAATAAGGGCTGATGTAATTAATTACTCATGTTTATTTGCAGAAGTTGCCATGAGGTTGGGCTTCAATAAATATGAATAATTATAGCATAGTTCATTTTCTGTCATGTCTTCCTGCTTAATTAATGTTGACTTATATTCTTTCTAAGGTGCCATAATTAAGATTCAGAGGTCTGTATTGGCGCTCTACTTCACCATCATACATATAAGAGCAATAAACCTGTACTGGATTAAAATTAGGGAGGTTTTATTCAGAAATTAAGCCTCTGGATCTGGTGTGCTCCTTGTAAAAAAAAAAAAGCCCTTTCAGAGAAGGCAAGCAGGGACATATTACAGCTTTGAGTAAGCACCATCTGTGAAATCCTCTAGCAGTCAGATAACAAACTGCACAGTCCCGGGAATAAAAAAAATGCAGCCAGTCTTTGTCAATAAATAATTTGGAGAATGTGGAAGGATAAGAGCATTGTTAATAAATATTTTCGTAGCCTTTCATTTTCTCTAAGTGTCATATGACTCCATGTGTGTTTATACATATTCCTCATTTTATTCTTAAAGCCCTCCTGCAAGTTTGGTTGGGCTTCCTAGAACATTCATTCGTAATCTAGGGTCTCTTCTGCCCACTATACAACTCTGAAGAAATCATATACTTGTGTCTTGTTGTAATAATGTGGAGCTTGCAGAGGTCTTCACAAGCTGGTTAATTAACTTCTGCCTCAAGGGGCGTCCTCCTTGACTCCCGGCTCAATTTTGAAGACCATATAAGAGCCGTGACTAGGAGGGCTTTTGCCCAGGTTCGCCTGGTGCGCCAGTTGCGACCCTACCTGGACCGAGATGCCCTACGCACAGTCACTCATGCGCTCGTGACCTCCCGTTTAGACTACTGCAACACTCTCTACATGGGGCTGCCCTTGAGGACCACTCGGAGGCTTCAGCTGGTGCAGAATGCAGCCGTGCGAGTTGTGATGGGAGTTTCCCGATACTCCCATGTAACACCTCTACTCCGTGAGCTGCATTGGCTTCCGGTTGCCCTCCGGGTGAGATTCAAGGTGCTGGTAATGACCTATAAAGCCCTAAATGGCTTGGGTCCGGGATATCTGAGGGAACACCTGCTGCCAGCATCAAGTTCCCTTCGTCCAATGCGCTCCCACAGGGAGGGTCTTCTCAGGGTGCCGCCGGTAAAAGATTGCTGGCGGGTAACACCCAGGAGGAGGGCCTTCTCAGTGGGTGCGCCTGCCCTCTGGAACCAGCTGCCCGTGGAGCTGAGGACCGCCCCCGACCTCCGTTCATTCTGCCAGGACCTGAAGACCTGGCTCTTCGAGCTCTCTGGCCCAGGCTGAGAATTTTAATTCTAATTTTAATTGGGGGTTTTTACTTTTTCAGGGACTGTTATAATCTTTTTAATTGTTTTTAATTTTTGTATTTCTTATTTTAATTACCCTGTTAACCGCCCTGAGGGTGGTATACAAATCCAATTAAATAAAATAAATAAATACATTATTCTATTATAATTCATGTAGCATATTCTATTAGTAGGGTCATGAGAATGGTAGTAATATATAGAGAGGACAATGTGATAGTTTCATATTTTTGGAAGAAAATATTTCACTAGATTTGTATGTGTATAAATATATATACATGTATATACACACACACACCACACACACACACACACACAAATTAAATCTTCAAAGTTACCGTAAGTTTACTACACATATTGTTACTATGCATATTTGATGATCAGAAAAACAGATTTCAAACTCATCGAATTTCTACTTTGTAACAGTCAAATTAATTATTAAACGGTCCAGCCATTTGCTGGAGAATTTGGAAAGACTATTTGTACGCAGCTCGAAATTGAAGGCATTCATTAAATATCCTACTAAGAATATTTTTAAGGCTTAGACTTAGAACTAGTTTGCATTTGCATGAAGACTACAGCAGAGGGCGCTAATGCAACATGCAAAGAACTCTGAAAAAAACTGTGTTTTTTTTTAAAAAAAATAGGACAGTCTACAGCAGGGGTCTGCAACCTTGACAACCGTAAGACTTGTGGACTTCAGCTTCCAGAATTCCTCAGCCAGCCAGCTGAACTCCAGAGGTCTTAAAGTTGTCAAGGTTGTAGACCCCGGGTCTATAGTATGTCTCGACCTTTGCTATTCACATCTGTTTGTCCAAGAAACTGTTGAATATGTTGTGACAATACTACTGTTACGATGCATCCATAATAGTTATATTTTAAAATAACTAAAATGGTAATGAAAGCAAAAGAAAAGTGATATTTTAGAACATGTATAGAAATTACTCACTACCATATGTTTACTTCAGATATACAGTATAATGATTGTTTATCTGAGCTTCATTTAATTTTTAGAGTATATAAATCCTTGAAAAACTGTATATCTTCTGCATTTTACAGTATCTATTATAGTATACTTCAATTTATTAGTACATTGATTTTTTTGTTTTAAAGTATCTCCTTAAATACTGACCAAATTGTTTATGTTTTTCATAGGTTTCTTCTTTAATTTATTTTTCTGTAATATTTGGGAAAAGAAACATATATAAACATTAAAAGGGATGATGGAAGAATATATATAAATAGTCATTATTCATTATTCACTTACAGGTTAGGCAATTAATTTGTTTGCATTTAAATTAGTTTAACCTAACTTAAAAAATAGATATGTACAATTTAAACATGCAAAGTTGTATACACATTTCAAAATCCTCTCAACCAATTATAGAATCTTGCTCAAATACAGAAAAAGAAGCTTTTTCATACCCTTTTGTAATGTAGAAAATGGATTTCCTTCTGATCTTATAGCCTTCCATATCATTAACATATAGTCAAAAGAATATGAGCATTTACAAAACCTAGCATGACTTCCAGAACAGAATTTATATTAGATAACCACTAGCCAAAATAAGAGGATGGTAAAGGACGGGAAGGCCTGGAGGAATGTTGTCCATGGGGTTGCAATGGGTTGGACACGACTTCGCAACTAACAACAACAACAAGCCAAAATAAAACCATTAACACACAAGACAACATTATGTGTTTTATATATCTGATTTCCAGGACTTAACTGAAATTTTCAGTGTTTTCCTGAAAATTTATTAAACACCATCAAGTCAGTGTCAATTCTTAATGACCACATAGATATTCTCCAGACCAATCAGCCCCATCCTGGTCCTTTATGCATCCACAGACATTGTAACTGAGTCTACTCACCTTGCTATTGATCATGCTTTTTCTCTCTTTCCTTTTATGTTCCCCACATTATAGACTTGTGGGGTCCTTTGTGCTTTCTGAGCTTAGTTTGCTTGCAGACATTTCAATGCCTAACTAGGTAACATCATCAGTACATTATAGGTTTCTCTACAGAACTTTATTCCTCATAATATGTTTGAAGGATGATACTTTCAGTCTTGCCATTTGTGCCTTGACTGAGAACTTATTTGATTTGTTGATTGTTCATTTGTTTATTTTCTTGATTATCCACAGTATTTCCAATAGTCTTTTACCAACTGTTCAAAACAGTCAGTATTCTTCTTATTCTGCTTCTTCAAATTCACTTCCATAAAATGTCACAATAAAACCATTGTCTGCATGATTCTCATCATTGTAGGTGTAGACAGATCCCAACAGCTGAAACCTGCCCTGGTTACCCCTTAAAACTGAATGTGCACAAATCTGGGTTCCTAGCAGTGATGGGATTCAGGCAGTTCGCACCAGTTTGTCAGAACCGGTAGCTAATTTTTGGTTGCCCAGGCCCAGAATGAACTTCTGGAAGCGGCATCCACACAGAGAACCGGTTGTTCACATATTTGAATCCCACCACTGGTTCCTAGCCTTTGAGATAGACTCTCCCTCTTGTCCCTTAAGTTTTCTTCTCTTTCTCCTTCTGGGTATCGGTCACCAGAACTTTAGGGGTTCTGTTAGCTGATATTCCCTCCTTTTGACCATTTATATTGGCAAGTTTGAAAATACCCCATTTTCCATTATTAATAAACTGCTGGAGTTTGGAAGTTTTTGTCCATCCACACTACATAATTATTCTGACCTTGGTGGGCTCTGATTCAAACTATTGAATAATCCAGGGATGTACAGTATATTCCTTTGTCCTTTCTCCAGTTTTTAATCTTGATCTAGAACATTGAAGGATAGAAGGATAGAAAAAATGAGGGAGGTCTAGAACATTGCAGTATGCAACGTTCTGAATCTCCCTCATTTTTTCTATGCTTCTTTCTACCTCAGAGCTTCATTGCGACCCTTTATTAGGAGCAGAGCCCAGTTCAAGCTCCGAGTGCTAGTTTTTAATTTCCTGTATTTAGACATTCCTCTGGGTCCCAGATCCTGTCATGGTATGATCCTATTTATACGACACAATCAAAAGAAATGGGCTTTTCCCCATTCCCTTTTTTATGTACTGCTCCACCTTACTTGTGTGCCTTATGGAGTTCTCCCAGTATTCTGGCTTCACCCATCCTTGGGTGAAATATTTGAAAAACTGTTTATTCCATCAAGGAGATTGATTGGTGGAATGACTGCGAGCAGATGCTGAAAATAGCCAGAGGGCTTTTTTACTGTAAATCATTTAAGTTAAATGAGATGGTAGGTAGGTTTATAACGTATAATATTTGTTCATTGTGATTATAAATACATCACAGGATATACCTTTTTTATTCTTTATGTGTAATTTTAAATATTCATTCAGCCATGTTAATTTTTCTCCAGTTGGACTAAAATCTGTGTTGTTTTGTTTGTACCTATCAAATTTGGCCTGCTAACATTTAATATGAATGAGACTAAGGTGATTTAGGAAGAATAATCATGATAAATGTGCTATTGAAGGACACAAAAAGAGTATGCAGATCATTTGAGATTCACAGGAGGGAGAACTAATGCCCTCAGGTCCCACCTAATGGATTTCTCAGAGGCATCTGGTAGTTCACTGGGGAAAAAAGATCCTGAAATAGACAAGTTTTTCCGCTGACCTAAATGCATTCTTACATTTTTATCTGTGAATCCTCTTGTTTGCATTAAATATTAATTTATGCTATTTTGTTAATAACTGGGGAATGTGAGCACACTTTTTTCCCTATCATTAAACTGTAAGGTGATTTTGGATTCTTATATATTTTTGACAGGCTTATTTACAAAAGATGCTCATATTCATATATAAAGTGACCTTCATTCAGCCATGTTATAGCTGTTATCAATACAGTTTTATAGCGTTTGAAATAATGGCCTCGTCCTCTCTAAAGTTAAATGCTTACATTGTTCTTGTTTTGTTTCTCGGAAACATCATTGTTCCCATACCATTGACAGATTTAATTCACATACTCATAAATAGAGTGCGAAAAGTACCATTTTCTGCAAATTAAAAATGTTTTCCAAATGACATTTGGTGTGTTTTTTTTAACTTCACTTCAGAGATTCTTTATTACTGTATATTTGGGGTTTTCAGTTTCTGTATAAAATTCTATTCCTTGATTGTATTATCATTAAAAATGAAAGCTCTTACCATTTTTTAAGAAAATAGAAATCTAAGGTTTTTATGCATGGAGCTTAAATTAGTTTTTATGCTCTTTTCATTGCTTTACTATAGCTATGCAGAAAAGGACAAGAGAATTTTTGCCACTGTGGTTGTAAGGGCTATTTCCTCACAAGTTATTTCTAGCATCTGTTGGAGTAATAGAGCCATTTATGTGTCAACAGATCAGAAAGGAGGGCAGGTTTTATATTTCCTCAACAAAGATAGGATGTTGCTAAACAATGTTATGAATAACTACAGGGAAAGAATATGAAGCTTTAAATCAGGGGCCTTCAAACTTGGCCCTTTTATGACTTGTGGACTTCAACTCCCAAAATTCCTCAGCCAGCATGAGGAATTCTGGGAGTTGAAGTCCACAAGTCATAAAAGGGCCAAGTTTGAAGACCCCTGCTTTAAATCTTGTATGTGAGTAATTCCTAGGTCTCAGTCTGATGTTTGGTGGTTTCCAGAGCATTGAATATAACTATTGGTGCTGATCAGATCAGATCAGTCAACTAGAGAATTAAGGCTACTTCACTGAAGATGGCAGGCTATATTCTACCAAGTAGACTTCCCAGTCTAGGGTTGATAGAGAGCAACTGGCTCAAAGTCATCCAAATGAATTCTATTTGGGCAAGTCACCCTCTCTCAGCCCAACTCACCTCACAGGGTGGTTGTTGTGGGGAAAAAGGAAGAGGAAGGAGTATTGGTATGTTTGCTGCCTTCAGCTGTATATGGGAGGGCGGGGGGGGGGAGAAGATAACAATCTATGAAAAGAAAACATCATTGGACCAAAATTATTTATCTCTCTCCTTATCTTTATATGTTTGCATCTCTCTCTCTCTCTCTCTCTCTCTCTCTCTCTCTCTCTCTCTCTCTCTCTCTCTCTCTCTCTCTCTCTCTCTCTCTCTCTCTCTCTCTCTCTCTCTCTCTCTCTCTCTCTCTCTCTCTCTCTTTCTCTCTTCCTGTGTCCTTAAAATAAAAAGCTGGACATCTTTCTGAGTTACGGTACTTTCAGAAATTGGAAACTGAGTCTGAGATTTTAATTCCAGTTCAGCAAGGACAAAACAGATGTTTCTGGATAATTGTGGGTACAAAATGCACTCTCTGGTGGGCACTAACCTTCTTATACAGTGTTTAGCAAATAGATTGAAAGCGGTTTGCCTGTTAACCCCAGTCAATTATTTATTTAACATCTTCTGTGCATTACCCTGGAAAGTCTTTTCCCTGGCTGGATTTAATGTTCTGCCATCCATACTAACTGAATGGAGATAAACAGCACTGTACCAGTATTTCAGTATAGGACGATTCATGTCTTTGTCTGTTGCGGGTCATTGAATCAGATATGTGTGTTTTTCTGTGATGCCTGTATTATGCAATCTAGTACTCAGTTCTAATAATTTTATTGTTATCCAACTCTCATGACAGATCTTCAAAAGAGAATACTCATTTTTATTTAATAACCCATCATCCGATATTCCCAGAAAGATTGCTAAATTGTACCGTATAGCTATTGTAGTACTGAGAGTATTGTTGGTCACAAACATCAATATAGTCAGTCCTGGACAATTTTGTGCGCTCTCAGGTGTGCACAATACTTGCTTGTCCTGAGTCCAGCAAGTAGATTAAGGATGGACAGGACAGAATACAGCCTGGGTCAGCTATATTTTTGGCATCAAAAATCATGTCATCAAAATTCAACAGCATATTACCTCAGGTAAATTTAATGTAGGTCGTCCTTGGTTAACTATGGTAATTGGGACTGGAATCTGTATTGTTAAGTAATGTGGTCGTAAAATATGACATCGTGTAATTGAATTACTAAGCAACAGCAATCCCCACAGTCCCTGTTGCCAGCATTAAGTGAGGATCAGAGGTTGTTCAGCGAATCCTTCATCGCTTGCAAGCAGGCCAGCAGGCAAGGGTGACTTCTGTCAGGTGAGGGAGGATGTGCAAGTGAACTGCAGGGTGTGGTGAGGTCAGAGGTATCTGCTGACAGGGAAGGGAGGACGTAAGTGACTTGCAATCTTCCCTGACAACGTCTCCACTAATGTTGCTTGTAGAAAGGTAGCAGGAAAGTTAAAGATGGTGATGACATGACCGTGGGATGCTGCAACCATTGTAAATGTGAGCTGGTTGCCAAGTGCCTGGATTGTGATCAAGTGATAGCAGGAGTGCTTGGGATGGCCAGAATTCTGAGTACCACTTGTAAGTATAGGTAGTCCTCAACTTACAACAGTTCATTTAGTTACAACATCACTGAAAAATGTGACTTATGACCGTTTTTCACACCTACAGCCATTTCAGCATCCCCATGGTCACGTGACCAAAATTTAATACTGTTGACAACTGTCTTGCATTTATGACGGTTGCTATTGTGTAGTGGGTCCGACGCAAGGAAGAGACGCCAGCTGGGGAGTGAGTTCAGCTCTTTATTGGTAGGGGGGTAGTGAACTGAGGAATGAGGGCTACCTGGCCTCCTTAAATACCTAGCCAGGTAAGCGGACAGCCAATGGGGTTGGCCCTAGGTTTCCCGCTGAAACTGGGTTCCCGCCGAAACCGTCCAGGCCAACGCCCCCTGGTGGCTGTTGCTATGCAGGTGCCTGCATACATAACACCCCTCCCCCCTTAGAGAAGAACCACATAACAAGAACAACTTGCAACTGTGTGGAGGTCACTTGCACACATAGTCCGACAGGTAGACAGGTGTCCTATGTGTCCGGGTTGACCGTCTGGGTGTGGCTTGGCCCAGGGCATGGACCGCGGGTTCTCGAGGCCTCTGTGCAGGGATGCAAGGAGCTGGGATCAGGAGGCCCTCCTCCTCTGGTTCCTGCTCTGTGTTGTTTCCGGTTGAGCTGACCTCTCCTGTGGTGTGGCTCTCCTGTTGGGCGTGTGTGGTGCACTCAGGGACCCTTCCTCTGAGCTGGTCAATGTGTCGCCTTATGCGTCTGTCCCCCTCCACCCCCACGATGTAAGACAGGGGTCCTGTTTTCTCAACCACTGTCCCCGGAACCCATGGATATCCTGCCCCGTAGTTCCTTGCCCAGACCAGGTCTCCCACGTTGAGAACCCTGTGTGTCGATGGTGATGGCGATGACGGTGATGATGATGGTGGTGGTGGTGACCTCACGGTCTCAGCTGCTACCCGATCTGGATGTAAACAGTCCAGCTTTGTGATGAGGCGCCGACCCCAACGAAGTTCTGCCGGACTCTTTCTGGTAGCCACGCATGGTGTAGTGTGTTGGGCGAGTAGGAATTTCGCCAGTCTGTGATGCCAGTCCCCGCTGATGATACGCCGGAGGGTGTCTTTGGTCGTCCTTACCATCCGTTCAGCTTGCACGTTGGTCGATGGATGGAAGGGCGTGGAGGTGGCGTGCCTAATCCAGTTCGCCTTCAAGAACGCCTGGAAATCATTAGCGGTAAACTGAGGCCCGTTATCAGACACAATTACGTCGGGGAGGCCGTGTGTGGCAAAGAGAGTTCTGAGCACCTGGATTGTCCTCCCCGAGGTCATGTTGGGAACAGGGACTCCCTCTAACCACTTGGAGTGACTGTCAACCACTACTAAAAACAGTTGGCCCTGGAATGGCCCTGCATAGTCAATGTGGATGCAGGACCAGAGTGTGTGTGGCCTCCCACCAGTGTACTGGTGTGTGTGGCATTTCTGGCCTGGATCTCTGGCACGTGTAACAGGCCTTGACCCATTCCTCAATGTCCTTGTCCACCTGGCCTCCTTAAATACCTAGCCAGGTAAGCGGACAGCCAATAGGGTTGGCCCTAGGTTTCCCACCGAAACTGGGTTCCCGCCGAAACCATCCAGGCCAACACCCCCTGGTGGCTGTTGCTATGCAGGTGCCTGCATACATAACACCTGCTGTGTTACCGGGATCATGTGATCACCTTTTGTGACCTTCTGACAAGCGAAGTCAATGGATAAAGCAGATTCACTTAACAGTCATGTTACTAACTTAACAACTGCAATGATTCACTTAACAAATGTGGCAGGAAAGGTCATAACATGGATCAAAACTCACTTAACAAATGTCTCGCTTAGGAACATAAATTTTGGGCTCAGTTGTGGCCTTAAGTCAAGGACTACCCATATAAGTCATTCATTTGAACTATGATTCATGGGAAAACTGCTAGATCAGAATATGTTTATCAAACAAGGGGAAAAATGCATTCAGTGGCTTCTTTTTATAAGGTCTCAAAATATCAGGAACTTGAATGTAAAAACTTACTAGCTGCTGCAAAAATTATATTATATTGATGCTTGAACATTTCTGTCTCTTTCTGAAAGCATATAAGAAATTGAAACTAATAAGAACAGGCAACTTCCTGTCAAAATAGGACTATGTGATTGCCACATACTCAGTCTCAGGATAAAAACAAGACTAAAAATTATGCCATTAGTTGTCAAAATAAAAGTATTTTACCAACACAAAGCAGATGTGCTTAGAAATGAGGCCATTACCCATGTCAAAAAAGATGCAGGTATCCAAAAAAAGTAATAAATTATTGAAAGAACCATTTTTGATTGCTTCTTCTATGTGTCAGAGGACAGTTTCATCACAAAACTTCATTATTTTTTGAAGATACTTAAGGGATCTTGCAGATTTTCCCACTTTTGATCAGAATTAAGACTTGGCCCATGTTTTGTGAGGTCAAGGTAAAACTTTTTAGCAGTAAAAATAATATGCCATACAGCTAGGAAATGGATTTTTGTGCTATTACACTTAGTTTCCTATAAATGTTACTTTGGACAACTAGATTCAGGTAGTACCATGAGCAAAAAAAGTTCAGCTTCAGGCTTCAGAATACAACAAAGGGATGTTCTGTCCATATATGATTGCAAGAGACATTTTCAGTAAAATGTACTCTGCTCCATCAGTTTCTGCTTCCTGATTTCTCAGTGTAACCTGGTTCAACTGGAAAATTATTAACTACAGGTGATCCTCACTTAATGACTGATCACTTAGCAACCATTTGTCGTTATGATGGACCTCCTCAGAGCTACTTACAACCTTATTTCCAAGTTTCAACAGCTACACACACAGACACACAGACACACAGACACACACAAACACACCCAAGGTCATATAACTGCATTTTTGGCACTTGGCAACCAGCTTGCTTTTTTATTTTTTATTTTTTTATTTTAATTCCATTTATATCCCGCCCTTCTCCGAAGACTCAGGGTCTAATGACCACTATTTTTGGCATTTTTTGCTGTTGTTTTACAACAGGGGTGTCAAACTGCTGGCCCACCGGCCGGATGCCCCATGCAGAACCCGTGCCCACCCCATTGCAGGCAATGGCTAAACCGTCCTGATATGGTGACGACATCATGTGATGTCGCGAGTTTGACATGTCTGTTTTACATTTATTTTCAGCCAAAAATGCTGTTGGGGAAAATGGATACAATTAACGACCACTATGTTTGCTTAACAACCACAGTATTTGCTTAACAACCACTGTTAAAAGATCATAAAATTGGGCACGGTCACCATAATGACTGCCACAACTTATGACTGAAATTCCAGGGTCAGTTAAGTTGTAAGTCAAGGACTACCTATATTTAGCATCCTGAAATATTTTTAAAGAATGTTAGGGAAGAACAAACCCATAAATACCTCTGAACCATACTCACAGCCAACTCCATCATGCTGCGTCACAGCTGGGAAAGCTCATTGCCTTGTTCAAGTGAATTCTTGGTTGAAGATACTACCAAGTGATATAAAATCCCATTCAATGAGTTGGGGCTTGCTACTGATAATTTATGGCCTTTATGGTATCCTGACGGCTTGCCCAGAAGTGAAATATGGTCTGCATTTATAAAAAAAGAAAAGCATTAGACAATTTATGTTTATCAATTGGTATTTTGGGCATAGTCCAAGATAGAATTGACTCTACTGTAGTGTTATCTTTAGATGCTAGAAAGCTTTTGATAGAATACACATTAATTTTCTTTAGCAAGTGGTGAGTAGATATCGGTTCCCATTTTATTTTATTTTATTTTATTAAATGGATGGAAATTTATTGCCAACAATCTTGTGTGCAATTTATAATGAATCAATTGATTTCAGAAACATTTGAATTATGGATACTACCTGCTAGAGTTGCCTACTTTATTTGCTGCTTTGGGGTTTGATTTTGGAACTCTTAGTAATTGCTCAGGCAACCAAGTTATATTACAAGTATCATGATGGCGAGTTTCAATTTTACATACTGATATTTTAGCAATTTTAGATAATAACACCAATTCACTGTATAATTTTTATTCAGGTCATTCAACATTCCAAGGAGTGTTTGGTAAATAAGTTTAATTTGGATAAATCTTGTTTATTTTCTTTAGGCTCTGAAATAATTTTGTAATGTATCTAAATAAATCTATTGGGCAGCGTCATGTTAAAGACATTGATGTCATATTATATGATATCATGAAACTATGTAATTTGACTATTTGTTATAAATGATATTATAAAGAGTCCATATTATGTTGCTATAAGAATTATTTTGAAAGTTTGGGAAAGCCCGTACAGATAGCTGCTGCCTTATTTAATAACTATTCATAGTTATGATGGTGATCAAAAAGTAACTTTGCAGATCTGTAAAGTAAAGGAAAACTGATGTAAGATTGTAAGCACAGTCATGGTTTCACTTAGCAACCACTTTGCTTAATGACTGAGTTGCTGGCCATAATGTAGCATGCACGAAGTTAAGATTTACATTCAAGAGATATGTAAATTATTTAGTTTTGAAAAGACAGTTTTATCTATTAATAAAAAATACAATCTTAGGCAAACATTAATCGTTATAAGGTATATTTAGAAACCTGTTTCTAAATACAGTATTTCTTAACAAATTGAGCTAAAGTGTCATTGAAAATTAAATTTAAGAAGTTCAGATTTAAAGATTTCTGCTGACTACATTACTCGGGGTTCCAAAATTATCCCCAGAGGAAACATAAAAGCATTAGATCACATTATGGGCTAATGAAGCGTAAAATTTCAGTATAATGATAGAATTTGGTTCCTGCCAATTTGGCAGAATTTATCTACATGTAGAAAAGCTTCAGGGAAGCCCTTACCAATAAAGCTAAAGTCAAGTCCAAGGAGATACTTTTTAAGCCTTGGTGGCGCAGTGGGCTAATGCCTCCTTAAGTAACACCAGCTGCCTGCAATTAGTACAGGTTTGCATCCCACCAGGCTCAAGGTTGACTCAGCCTTCCATCCTTCCGAGGTAGGTAAAATGAGGACCCAGATTGTTGGGGGCAATAAGCTGACTTTGTAATAATGCCGCTGGGGGGGGGGGCAAAAGCCCTAATAAGCAGGCATATACATAGAATGAAGGCTATTGCTAAGCACATTGGTTTGTGCTTAAATTGTAAGCTGCCCTGAGTCTTCGGAGAAGGGCAGGATATAAATGGGATTAAATTAATTAAATTAATATCAAAGAAATAATTATGATTGCCTGGCATCTGCATGGTCCTGATCACTTTATATACGAGCACAATTTGGAAATAAACCTCCATCTGGTTATCAATGACAGACACTCGCAGATCCAGAACTTGTATTATACACATTATAAAACTACAACATTACATTACTTTTCGACATAATCACCATTCAAACTGAAGCACTTGTCATAACGTCTTACAAGTTTGAAATTCCTTCTGCAAAAAAAAAAAATCTCCCACCTGGGAATGAAGCCACCCTGTAACAGCATTGTGAAGCAGACCATCATCTTCGAAGTGGTGTGACACAAGTCACTGTTTCATTTTAAAAACAGTTTCATTTTCAGTTGATCTAGCAGACGAGTCAACTGCAACACAACCTTCTCCTTCCACTCCTCACTGCCTACTGAACTACTGCACATGGCGCCATAGGACAGGCATTGCTATCCCCGCCTATTTCTCGCACATGCTCAAACCAGAGGTTTATTTCCAAATGATCCTCATACTTAATTGGGTCAATGGGAGAGTGATTGTCTTTCAAGCACTATAAATTAATCAACTAAACCTGAAGACTCTCAAAAAGGGGTTAGTTTTATATCCAACTAGCCCTTGTTTATTTGTAGGACTCACCATCTGCCATATTATCCAAATGCCACAATAAAGATCAGTTGCCCTATTCCTAATATCTAGTACCTCAGTGAAAACTGATGGGGTTGAAGCATGACTCTCCCCAAATTCCAGTTTCCATTTTGAAATGCAAATCTGGATCCCATGGAAATCATAGACAACATCTTCCCAGCACCTTTCCCACAGTCGCACACAGTCCCAGGACTTCAAAATCAAGCTATTTACTGCAAGCTTCCCCCCCCCCCCACCGCTCCATCCATATCCATACAATTTGTACCTCAGGAGTAACAAGATGAAACGATACATGACAAATTATCTCATTAAAATTTCACCAAGCAAGGATGACTAGGCAGGATTTGGTACAGCAGATACACAACTCCACGAATCATTAGATTCTATGGTTCACACTGAGCTAATTTTCTTCTTCTAAACAACTATTGCTGTTATTTTTAGACAAAGTACACTACTCTCTCTGTGTGTGTGGATGCGTGTGTGTGCTTGACTTGAAAAAATGGTCAAAGATTAAACACAAGGCTCCTTAAAGCACTAAACCAATCACTTTAAATATTTTATTCTCTGCCACAAAAACTTGACAAGTTATGCTGACATCAAACTCTGCTAGCTTGCTTGGCTAAAAGTAATCTGCTTTTTAAAAAGGTATCTATTATTTCCACAGCGTTTTCAAATATTAACAACCAGAGTGATACTGGCATTAGTTTTCTCTGTAAGATCCCCAAATCACTCTTAAAATAGAATGTAATGGTGCTTTCTCTTTCTTTCCCCAGTATCTTTAGATATATGTGAAAGTGTTTGTGAATGGACCATAGCATCCAGCTCATAAAATTGGCTGGATTTTTATTAGTCTGGGCCTCATACTATAAGCCATAAGACCTTCTCTTAACGGGGGCATTCTATAGTCCCCTTTAAGGTGGTTTATATAAGCTATTGACCAGTAGGATGCAATACATTATTTTGGTCATCATTGGGGCTCTTCAGGTATAAGTATCCTTCCTATTAAAATGGGTTGTGTGGTGCCTCATTGTTGTTGTTGTTAGCTGCGAAGTCGTGTCCGACCCATCGCGACCCTATGGACAACATTCCTCCAGTGCCTCATACTGGTCAGTAACTAATGTAAGATTAATTCAAAACCAAGAATCTTCCCAAGACAGAAAGTAAATGTGATGAAGTGAAATGGGTCTGGGAAAATTCAGGTATATGATAACCCTGGATACCTTACATTTTTCTAGAAGTCTTATCGACAAGGTGATACTTTTCAGACAAGGTAAATAACAGGTATCAAATACAGGTATCTCCCAGACTGAGATGGGGAAAAAGCCTGAAATCCATTACCAAAACTAGTTATCTCTTCCATGGGCCTTGAGAGAGTTAATGGTGAGTTGAACTTTTGAGAAGAAGGTAATAGCAACAAAGTGATATGTTGTTCTGTTTGCTTGCAAAATTGAAACTAGGAGAAGACTGGCTACAGGTCAAGAATACAATTTTTAATTTTATGTTAGAATAAAGAACCACTCACACAGTTAGAGCAGTAAGCTTATTTGAGTACTAGGATAAGGGTATGAGATAGGAGAAGATGAGTTTTCATCTAGTAGTCCTGAATCTGGGTTTTTCACTTGGCCTATTTTTGATTAAATATGTATCTGTGCTTAAGAAACAAGGTTTTTTTTTTCTCCCTCTTGTGCTTTAGATTTCATCAAAGCCTTCTTTTTATTCGAGATATAGTGTAGGTGAAAGGGAGGGAGGTGGTTCTATCTTCATCTATTTGGTAAGATACTAAATTTTTATTTCAAATATGATGAAATGATGCTTTTGCATTCACTGATAACTGGGCTAAGCCCATTCTCTGCATCCAACACTACATGAAGTTCAGTAACTTTTAATGGTGTACCAAAATACAGAATAACAGAGTTGGAAGGGACCTTGGAGGTCTTCTAGTCCAACCCCCTGTTCAAACAGGAGACCCCATAGATTACAGACAAATGGCTATCTAATTTCTTCTTTAAAACCTGCAGCTGTTGGACACACCCACTGCTTCTGAAGGCAAGCCATTCTACTATTCTCACTATCAGGAAATTTTTCCTTATTTCTAGGTTAAATATTTTTGGGGATAAGTTTCCATCCATAACTTCTTGTCTTGTCCTCATTGCTTGACTTCCTGTTGAAATCAGGTAGCCAATCATGTTAGCCTACATCAGACATGTCAAACACAAGGCCTGGGGGCTGGATCCGGCCCGCGAAGTGGTTTCATGTGGCCCGCGAAGCCATCCTGGAAACAGTGAGGGAATGGCCCCCACTGCCTTGGCCCTGGCCCAGAGATCCTCCTTCTGCCAGAGACCCTCAGATCTGTCCCACTCCTGCCCAGGCCCCCATAGGCACCCTTGATGCGAACGATGTAGAGCTGGCCATGCCCACCCAGTAGGCCATATGCACTCTAGCCACGCCCACCCAGTAGGCCATGCCCACCCAGGCCACACCCACCCGGCCCCCTGAGGGCAACCGCAATGCTGATGTGGCCCTCAATGAAATTGAGTTTGATACCCCTGGCCTACATGATGACATTACAAAGATAATAATAATAATAATAATAATAATAATAATAATAATAATAATAATAATAATAATAATAATAATAATAATAATAATTTTATTTATATACCGCCCTTCTCCCGAAGGACTCAGATAACCACTGTGGAAGCAAAGAATACATTTCACATGGAAAAATAACTGGGAAACCTCTCTCTCTACCATTCCAACTAAGACAATATTAGGATGTTCAAAGCAGTTATCCCTTACCTTCGTCAGGTGCTTCACACCTCAAAGATAACACAATTGTTTTCCACAAGGCACATCATATCATCCTGAACTTTCTAACTGGCAATTACAATAGACAGAAAAGGATTCCATGCATGCATTGCACAGAAGCGTCTCCTGCAATGACACTTGAGAACTCAGAGCAATGAAATAGCTTTCTTTTTAGAAGCAAGAGGTTGTTTTGTGAAACAGCTTTAAAGGAGGGGTTACACAAACTTATGTTAATACCAAGCATCTCTGTAAAACTTTACACTGAACATCATTCCCCTCCGCCTTTTCAAGGAATTGCTCTGAAGCACCAGTTTGCTTTCCCATCTGAAACACTGCAGAGGCCTAATTTTAAATGTCAGGTCTTGTATGCGAAATGTCTACGTAAATATAAAACAAAGGGGTCATTTTGAGGTCATTCCTTTTTTCTTTCCCCTTTCCCTTTTTTAGGCTGCATGTTTAAAATAAACTGCAGAATGGAAGAGATGGATGCAGCATGGGATACGGCATGTAAGAGACCCATGCAAGGAAGGTGCAATTCATTCAGCACAGTTGTCAAGGGCCAGGGAGATGCAGTCTCCCTCAGCATGCCAAGTAAAGTGTCAGATGATACATTCTGACTTTTGAAGCTTCAAAGGGGATGACTGAGCCACCTTAATCAGCCACTTGATTTCAAGGCAAGCCCTTTCAGTTTTCGTAAGAGCCTCGTTGGAAAGGCTTGCAATATTATTCTAAGATTATTGAAAGATTAACATTACACTCTCCAATGAATGTATTCATGTGCACTTTTCACACACTTTTTCATACACTTAATCACACCAGATAATAAGGGCATTTTGCCCTATGCCTGCAGTGCAGAAATCAATACAACTGGCTTCACTTCAAAAATATTGTAAAACTTTGGGATATAAGACATTTTGCAGAAACTGGGTGGATATTTCTTATGAATAAAGTGAAAACCAAGAAATCATTAAGGCAAGGGTGTCAAACCTGCAACATCATGTGATGTGTCGTGACATATCGCAATTTTTTTTCCATTGCTGGCAATGGGGTGGGTGTGGTTTTGGCATGATGCATCCGGCCTGCGGGACAGCAGTTTGACACCCCTACATTAAGGTTTGCCTTCTAGAGACCTTAGACATAATGCTGTTGAGTAGTGTAGCCAAAAGCTATCTGCAATAATTTTCCTGGACCTTAAAGACAGTAACATATGAACAAAAATTCTCTTTTTTTAGCACATCCCATCAAATCTTGCATTTCAAAGTACTTGCTGGATGCCAACAGTGGAGTTAGTATGATTCCTAGTTCATTTACTAATAGTTTGATTATACATTTTAAAAAACCTAATAAAACATTTTTTAATGTCAGTTTGGTATATCCTGAGGATACTTTCAGATGGATGTTTTGAGACATTTTGGGAACAGCTCTGAGCTCATTATTCCCATAGTTCCCTCTGTTTGCTGCTGAGTCAAGACTGTTAATCACAAGCCAGCAAACTCTAAGGATGAGAGGCAATGGTATGTTTACAGGATTTTAATCAAAAGCACTTCAGATGCTGTAGTAGCTACTAATATTTTGGCCTTCCTACAGTGATGCCCCACTGTGCCGAGAACCTTCTTCTTCCTATCTTGAAAGACTTTCACCTTTTGAAACCTTAAAGACACACTACTGAAACTTATACAGGAAGAAATGCTTTCAGGACATGCCCAATATTGTATGAGTTGCTCTAGGTGAGGGGTAGGCAACCTTGGCTCTTTTGTGACTTGTGGACTTCAACTCCCAGCATAGCATAGCTGGCTCAAGAATTCTGGGAGTTGAAGTCCATGAGTCATAAAAGAGCCAAGGTTGCCTACCCCTGCTCTAGGTCAATGCTTACAGGGAATTCTCCTTCCTTTACTCACTAAATAGGACCTTTTGTCTAGGCCAGGGGTGGGCAACCTTGGCTCTTTTATAACTCATGGACTTTAGCTCCCAGAATTCCTGAGTCAGTTATGCTGACTCAGGAATTCTGGGAGTTGAAGTCCATGAGTCATAAAAGCTGAGGTTGCCTACCCCTGGTCTAGGCTGAATAAGAGATGAAACTGCCATTGTGGGAACTGGAGGAAGCATATAGACATTCTGTTGAAAGGTTGATTGGACTACAAATCTGATCAATGTTGATCACTTTGAATTAAAGAGGGAAGGGACAGGACATTTTAAGACAATTACTGAAAAGCTTTCTGTGATGTTATTTAAAGCATAACTCAGCAGCCACATTGGGCAGGCCTGTTACAATAATGTTGACTATTTGGTCAAAGAAAAAGAACGGAGAAGAAATCATTTTGAGCTATCCATCTTTAGCTAAAGTCACCCAAGGAGAAGCTGCTGCAGCTGGATGGTTAACTTTGAGTTCTCCTCCTTCTTGTAAGCTTTGGCTCATCTAGGGAAACATCATTAAATGGTTTCAAACACTGTCCTTAATTTAGAAAATTGGCTAGATTTTTTTCCCTAAAAGCTGCAGAAACTGTTTTTGCTCCACTGTTTTCATCTGCCATTTTGTTTTTGAATCAGGCAGTTAGCCAGACTCATTTGGCATCTTCTCACTATCAGAATAATTAGCCATCTGTACATGATTCTGCTCATTAGTGGAAATATCTGCTTTTGCTGGCAGAACATCCAACTGCTCATCTATCAGATTCAACTTTTCTTCTCTGACTCCAAAGAATCCTTGAATGGATGGTATGTAAATATTTAGAATCAGCCTTTTCTAAGTGTATGTGCTATTTCTTTTTAGCAATTATTTTATTTATTTTATTTTTTTATTTTAATTCCATTTATATCCCGCCCTTCTCCGAAGACTCAGGGCAGCTTACAAGCTTAGCAGTAGCCTTCATTCTATGTATATGCCTGCTTATTAGGGCTTTCACACACACCCCAAGTGGCATTATATTATGTGAAGAACAACCAAACAAGACAAAACAGAAGTCATTTTCAACGTATAATGTAAGGACTATGAAAACCATTGTGTGGGGCAATAGATAAAACACTGAAAGAACCCATCCACGAACCTCAACTGACAATCAGAAGACATGGTGGGAATTCCTTAATTTCACAATACACTGACAGGTTCAGTCACAATTTCAACTGGGAACTATACACTAAGCATGATCACAAATACAAATGAATTCCTAGGCACTCTGATGAATCAGCTATTAGCAGACATATTGAGGCAAGCTCCTTTTGCAAACTATTCAAAAAGGAAGCAAAGGTTAGGAAAAGAGGCAGACAGTTCTAAAGACATCTTTCCTAGCACATACCTCTCAGTCTGTGCTTAGTTAAGCAGGAAACAGCATCAGATGAACAAGAACAAAAAAGAAGCAATTCTAATGGAAGAGAATATTTGGGATAAATCGTAGGGTTCATGGTGTTGTCTGATCTTGGCTCATAGAGCAATAAGGATCCCACAGAAAAATTTACTACCAAAAAAGCAATCAAGAAACAATACCCCAATTAAGACTTATAAAACAAGCTATCATATTTGATCAGCCAACAAACTCTATTCTCCCTTACACTGCTTACCTAGCTGATAACAAAATATATGCAGGAAAATGAAGGGAAAAGAAATTCAGACGAAGGGAAAGGAATTCAGACCCGGGTCGATAGAGTTGTCCTGAACCAGCCAGGCAGCCTCGTCTCCAAAAAGAACTCCGGAGAGCACTGCCCGCTGAACTTTTATTCACCTCCAATATTACAAAAACTACATCAGTCTCACACAAACAGGATACACAGAAATAATTGGATACTCAGGTGCTTAGGAGATCACACAAAAACAAGGTAGCATAAGATGTATGTGAAGTCTTTATCATAGCGTTTCCCAAACCTCCCACATGCCAGGCCCCCCTCCCAGCCAGAAGAGTGTGCTCTCACTGAAGCTACAGAGAGGCCCAACTTGGGAGGAATGGAAAGGCTGAAAGGTGAAAAACCAAATTCTTGTGAGACCAAATTCTGCCCGTTCCCACAGGAAAAGAAGCAAAAAAAATACCAAATACACAACAGTGTGTGGAGAATCATGACCCTTTGGCCGAACCTTCTTGTGCTCTATATTATCTCCCTACCAGAGTTGAAGTGTTATTTAGATTACAAGAAGCAGATCAATGCTGGCAACAATATCAGGCATGCCATGTAAAGAATCCAATCTTTTACTAAGCTGCAAAATGCAATGCTGTTTGTCCTGATAACTTGGAGAACAGGAACAGGAACATATGTGATGGGAAGTAAAAGGAACATTAATAGGTCAGGTTACTCTCACACTGCATTGTATCTAGCCATATCTTTGCCCATTTTCTGTATTGGTAATCTCCAGAAAATGGGAAAGAGATAGTGTGATGACTCAACATAAACATGCATGGCAATAGCAATAGCTCTTAGACTTAAATATTGCCTCATAATGCTTTACAGCAGTCTCTGGGTAGATTACAATGTCAGCATATTGTCCCCAACAATCTGGGTCCTCATTTTACTGACCTCAGAAGGATGGAAGACTGAGTCAACCTTGAGCCCTGTGAAGATCAAACTCCAGGCTGTGGAGAATTTGCCTGCAATACACATTTTAACCACTGAGCCACCAGGGTTACAGAGAGCACATAAAGCAGACATGGAGTCTAATAGCAGCTTCAAGACTAAATACTTTATTAGGACTTGTTACTTATTTGCCAAAGCTTGGGAATAAAGAGCTGGAATATTCCACATTAACTAAATTCTTATAGAACATTAAGGTGTGACCAATTGAACAAAACACTCTTTTCAAATAAACTGAATACACCATAAAAAGGGTAAACCATCATTCACCTTATGCCGGAAGGTGAAAATGGGAGAAAGGACATTTGCTGATACAATATGGGTTTGTCCCACTATTGCATGTTTTTAGTATATAAACCAGAATTAAAGATGAATTATACATCAGAATCATGAAAGAATAATTTATCAAGCATTATGGAGAGGGACATGTAGTAAAAATATAATATTTCAAACTTTGAAATACAACATAACCCCAGATTTACAATATTGGGTCATCACTTTTAGCTTATATACTTATTTCCTATCAATATAATACATGGGAACACCATGGTACAGTGGCTCAATGATGTTGGAATTGTCAGCCAGAAATGGTCTGCAGTCCAGTGGTTTGAGCCCAGTTTCAGGAGATGGAGTGAGCTCCCATTGCTTGATCCCTGGCTCCTGCCTACCCAGCAGTTCTAAAGCAGGCAATATTTGGAACAGAATAGAATAGAATAGAATAGAATAGAATAGAATAGAATAGAATAGAATAGAATAGAATAGAATAGAATAGAATAGAATAGAATAGAATAGAATAGAATAGAATAGAATAGAATAGAATAGCAGAGTTAGAAGGGACCTTGTAGGTCATCTAGTCCAACCCTCTGCCCAAACAGGAGTCCCTACACCATTTCTGACAGATAGCAGTCCAGTCTCTTTTCAAAGCCTCCAATGATGAAGCACCAACAACATCTGAATGCAGTCTGTTCCATTGGTTGATTGTTCTCACTGTCAGGAAATTTCTCCTTATTTCCAGATAAATGGGTGCCACTTTGGTGGGAAAAACCCATCTGTGTTTGTGTGTGTGGAAAGCAGAAGCCAGGACTGGACCTGGCCAGACACAAGGCAATACAATATGAGGTGAGGTGAGACTTGTGGAGGATCTCAGAAGAGCCAGCAACTTGAGCATCCCTAATCAGCTGGTGTAAAGTTAGTTCAACTATCAACTGTGATAGTCCATCAGTTGAGCAAACTTTTTTTTTGAAGAACAAAGGTTTTTCTTTTTACTGATCTACACTAATAGTTTGGATTCCATCTAGAACAAACAATAAGACCATTTCTGGAATTCTTGGTTCCAGAAGATCTAGAAACATTCCTTGTTATAAGAATGATCAATAATCTTTGAGAGCCAGGTAGATACCCCTCTTTACTAGATGTAATAAATCAAGCATAAACAAATAACAGGTTATATTGATTTGGCTCATTTTCAGTACAGAGACATTAACCTATCCACTCACTCTTTATAATAGCCTTACTACTGCTATAGAAAGAAGTTCTATACAGTTTTGTACAGTATATTGGTCTGCTAAGAATTTGAATCAGAGTGAATTTGGATAAAAGGGGTATTCCTATGAATATATAGGGAACCCCATTGAGCAGGCAATATAAACTTAATCTCCATGCTATATATAACAAAATCCAAAAAAGATACTTTTACACTCTGTCTTCCATCGAATCCTATGAATACAGAGGATGAGTTGGTCACTGTCTCCACCCACCTTTAGAGTTGGCAGAAAAACATATTGGCATGAAATTTGCTGTCCTTATTGCTGAATTTTATCCTCCTGCTTTTGCCTCTGGTTAAGGTCACTGCAGACAACTCAAACCAATGAGCGACAAAGCCTGACAGATTTTATCTACCTTGAGGCTGTCCTTGGACACTACTGGAATAGTGGAATGAAGGGGGGAAAGGCTGGAATAAAGGGGGAAATAAGTTAAGAATGACTTAAGTCCATCTCATTGATGGACTGTGGATGTGATAAAGACCTGGGGTATGGAACATAGCAGAAAAATGTTGTTGCCAAGGCATGTTTGTGTTATGATTGGATACAAGAGCCATCGTCACAGTGTTTAAAAATTAATTCGCAGTATGATAGCTCTTTCATGCTGTTTGGGTTATTTGATTCAACCATCCCTATTTAGTGCCTAGAAAATTAGAAAATTACTGTTTTTTCCTTAATTCAGACATGTCAAACACAAGGCCCGGGGGCCGGATCCGGCCCGCGAAGTGGTTTCATGCAGCCCACGAAGCCATCCTGGAAACAGTGAGGGAACGGCCCCCACTGCCTTGGCCCTGGCCCAGAGACCCTCCTTCTGCCAGAGACCCTCAGATCTGTCCCACTCCTGCCCAGGCCCCCATAGGCACCCTTGATGCGAACGATGTAGAGCTGGCCACGCCCACCCAGTAGGCCATATGCACTCTAGCCACGCCCACCCAGTAGGCCACGCCCACCCTGGCCATACCCACCTGGCCCCCTGAGGGCAACCATAATGCTGATGTGGCCCTCAATGAAATTGAGTTTGACACCCCTGCCTTAATTCAATCCTGTTAAGTCTGCTAGCTTTCTTTACATCCAATCTTATATACCTAGATAACTATTACTAATAAATATCTGTAAGTGGAATTTTCTTAATATTCTCCAATATTAACACACACTTTGTGTTGGTTCTTTAAAAAGAAAGTCAGCTATCCAGTTATCACATAAACATGTATGTGTGATGTGATCCCTTACATGGAAAGTTTCATCTTATGCTGAATATGAAAGCATTGTGGAGAAGAGTATCCAATACAAACGTTGTGGCGGAATGCCAGAAGATAAGCTCTGTCATGGATGGCCAAAATAAAAAATAAAAATGGAACAAAACTTGAGGAGGAAAATCTTTTTATTGAAGCAGTGGTGATTGGGTTCCAGTTGACAGAAAAACAGAACAGAACACAATAAAAAAGAAATGTGGTCTTCTATGGGAATTTTGAAATGTGTACCCAGAAATTCAGGGGCCTTAATTTGCTATCAGAATTTCAGCACCATAAGAAGGAAACAGGATTATGCTTTTCCTAAATTAATGGAGCAGTTTTGGATTAAGAGAGTATACAAAATGGAGAGGTAGCTATAGCAGTAGCACTTAGAATTATATACTTCTTCATAGTGCTTGACAGCATTCTCTAAGTGGTGTACATTGTCAGCATATTGGCCCCCAACAATCTGGGTCCTCATTTTACTCACTTCAGAAGGATGGAAGGCTGAAGCAACCTTGAGCTGGTCAGGATCTAACTCCTGGCAGTGAGAAAAGTCACCCTGCAACACTGCATTATAGGTATTGTGCCACCATGGCTCATAGTATACAATAATGGACAAATTAATAGAAATTAGAATTGGCCATGTTACCTGGTTCAGGGATTCCTGGTTCTCTAAAAAATTGAATAGCAAATAGGAAAAATTATACATTTAACCAGGAAGCTCAATGAGCAGAAAGCAAGGATTTAAAAGTATGATGTGGTAGCATCTGGAACTGAAGTAGGGGGAGGAGTTAGGAGACTGGTTAGCCTGCCCTGGAATCATTGAAGGGGAGGAAGTGGTAGGAAGGAGACCCTCCCTAAATCTTGGAATGCTTATCTAGTTGTTCTGTAGTGATTATAGTTAGTCTGGTTAGATTCTTGTAAATAGGTGAGTAGCAATAAACATATTGCTTTGATCAACTCACAGTGTCATTTCTGGTTCCTTGCACCTGATACAACAATGAATTCAAAAGGAATACGCCAAATAAAAGGGAAGTAGGAGTTGCACTAGATTTGTTTCTTTATATCCATTGATGTGGCTGCCCTGAGGTTAAGATAACAGACTGCAATCCATACAAGTACTTTATGGAGTTTAACTGTTCCTCTGATTTGGGATCTGATCTTACCTGGGAACACAATCATGTCTGCAGGGCCACGCAAAGAGAGAGAGTCAGAGCAAATCTGATCTCCAGGGAAATGATAATTCCACTGGGCAGGTACCAGGAAAGGAAAGGATCTCTTCCTCAGTCTTGACTTATAAAACTCTTTATAAACATAACTTATTATATAAAGTATAACTCTTTATAAGTATCACTCTTATACAACTCTGAAGGGATCCATTACTTGCCTGATCTAATGGGATGAGTGAACACGACTGGGGAGAAACGTTCCCATAAATCATGGTCAGATATGAAGGGAATGTATTGCGATCCAGGAATCTGATCATGAAGGGCCACTTGAGAATATTTGGGTAAGAAAACAACACAGTTATTTTTGTGGTAGTATTCTATAGATGATCAGACATATTTGGTAGCAGAGCAATATAGGAGGAGAAAAAGTGTACTAGGCAGCAATTTATGGAAAAAGAATCTGAGTGTCTCTGCAGAACCTGAGTCAAGAGTGACACTGCGCTTAAAAAAAAAGCCAATACAATCCTAGGCTGCATCAATGGCCAAGTTCAAGGAAAGTGTTAAAGATAAAGGAAAGCCATTGTCAGGTCTCCATCGTTGGCCTGGCGCCTTGCTGGGCTCCTGCGATCAAAGGGGAAGGGGAGGTGAGAGATGTTTGGGGCAATCCACACCTGTGTGTCAAATGGTGGAAAATAGGGAGGTGGTGGTGGGAATGGGGAGGGAGAAGTGACAATGGAAGAAGACCAGATCATCAAAACTTTGAAGATCTTGTACCAAGATCTGAGGATGGAACATTACCAATTTTGCACCTCAGAGTTTCTCAAAACATCTTACTGATATCACATTGGCTGGGGACTGGTCATGGAGGGAGGAAGTGGGGGTTAGAAAGAATAGCTTTGTATTTTGCACAGGAACATAGATTTTGCCTGACTTTGCTGCAACCAGTTTCTTTCAGTAAAAGTTCCTTTGCTTCAATTAAATGGAGTCACAAGTCCTACTTTCCTGAGAGAGCAAACTGGAGCAGGTCTGACAGCCATAATCTTTTAGATTTTCTATAACTATGTTTTTACATTTTATGTGCTCGTGTATTGCAATCCAATGTGCTCCCCGATTGTATAGTTTGATGTTTCCTACCCAAGTAGGAAGTAGTGAATTTGTCTATCTTGAACAAAGGGAACCATATTTTACAAAGAATATTAATAAATTTGACTATGTCCAAAAGATAGCTACCAAGATGATAGCATTTTGGAAATAAAAACCCAGAAGGATGAGTTGGAGGGTTTTATTACATTCACTCCAGAGAAAAGAGGGAAGACATGGCAATTGTCTTCAAGTATCTGAAAAGCTGAAATACAAAATATGCAGCAGAATTGTTCATAAAGTTGCAGAAGGCAAGGCAAGAAACAATGATTCAAATGAGAAGGAAGTATATATCAATCAGACACTAAGAAAAAATTCCTAAGATTAGGGCCTGTTTAGCAATGGAGAAGAAAGGGGTGAACTGTCCTTCATTGGAGGTGGTTAAATTAGACTGAATGGCAATCTTGGATATGCTACATTAGTGAATTTCTGTAATGGATAGGAGATTAGGCTATGAGCTGTGAGATGCCTTTCAGGCATTACATTTTCTGATCCTATGTTTTCCAAATTTGCAGTTATTCTGAGTCCCAGTAAATCCACCTCAGTAATTTATAACCAATAGAAGAAAATTCTACACATGCAAAGCATCACCAAAACCACAAATCCAACCAAGATTCTCTTCCCCATTCTGCTCCAACTACCTTTAAGATTTATAAAGTTTCTTTTACTTAAAAAGGTAATTAAATGAGAAGCAGGTATGTTGCAAAGCAAAATGCCAGTTTCTACCTTAATCTTTATTTAGAAAGAATGCCCACAGAGGCACCCTGGGCATTCTAAGAAAGCAATAATGGTTGATGGCTACTGTCCAATGTTTTTATGGAAATATGTAACTGCTGCAGGGAATGAAAAGGATATGCTAGTGGGGCCGATGATCCTGCAGGATTAGAGTGGATGGTGGAGACAGAAAAGATAGTGGAAAGCAAGCTCACCAAATTATGTTTAGAGAATTGTGGATGTTATAATTGGGCACGTCTGTCATGGAAGTTATTTTCTTAGAAAACCTATGCTCTCAACTTTCCAACTTTCCCTATCCAAAACAGAATAATAGAGTTGAAAGGTACCTTGGAGATCTTTTAGTCCACCCTCCTGCTCAAGCAGCAGACCCAATACCATTTCAAACAAATAGTTGTCCAATCTCTTCTTAAGTGTTGGAGCGCCCACAACCTCTGAAGGCAAGGCACTAGTTGATTGTTCTTACTGTTAGGAAGTTTCTCCTTAGTTCTAGATTGCTTCTCTCCTTGCTTAGTTTCTATCCACTGTTTCTTATCTTACCTTCTGGTTCTTACCCCTGATCTAAACACCCAGCTGTGTTTCCAGTAACAGGCACCTTTTGTCCTAAGTCCTAGTGTGACCAAAGACTGACTAAAAGCTGCAATGAGAAGCAAAAAATATATACTCTTTCCCCTCTTCTTTCTCAGGAAACAAATATTTGCACAGTCAATCCCTTCAAGCTTTAACAGGGCATTCCCACTGAATTTTGGTGACATTTTGCATGATTAAATTTCAGTTGGCACCAAGACAAGGGAAGGAGGATGGATAGTGGCTGATTCAGACATTCCACAAGAATAAAAAATCACCTCTCCTTTGCCAAGGGGCTATTCTGTTCAAGAGTCATAACACCCCATTTTAGTCTACCACTTCAGAAACACAAAAACACACACCATGCTAGACTGGAAAGACAGAGCTGTGTTAGTTTGTGGGATTGCTTGTTTTTTAGCTGCTGCACCTGCTTCATTTTGCCTCCCCATTCAGCCAGATCCAGAAGTTAGCTTTAATCTGCCAACTCATTCTGATTGGATTGCTTTGGAAGTCAGTCCAAAGTCACAGTGGCTAAATGGGATGAAACTGTAAGACAGAAATGCATTTTGGTTAATACTCTAGGAAGCTAAGCCAGTGCCAGTCCTAATTCCCTAAAGAAAACAAATCCACAATAATCCATCTTTTAATTCTGAACATAGTGGCTCAATGTTGAATAATATTGAACATGTATAATTTGCCGAGAGCCCTCCACCTGATTCCCCACTTATCTTCCCAGCCTCCTGTTGTTATTATTCCTTCACTTTGAGGTCACTGAGCAGCATAAATATAAAGGTGTTATTTCCACTGACACCACTGATGGTTGGTTATTTCCCAAAATAGTGCACTGGAAGAACTAGGGGAAAAAATAGGTTAGTTGTCAAACATCATATTTTAAAAACTGGGCTGGAACATTTTTTTTTCTTTATCTCTGTTTAAACTTGAAAAACTGGCCAGATAAAGAGCAATGTGATTATTACAAAGGCAGCCTTTTTGATTGCAAATACTGTAAGAACCTTATTTCCTCAAATAAGATATTTATGGAGATTTTACAAAATGGCACAAATGCAATCAAATCAGGTCTAATTCCTGAGGACTATATGGACTCATACATCCAACTTTTCTAGGGAATTGTTCTGTACCAGCCTACTACCGGCCCTGCAGATAAGGCAGGGACAACCCCTTTTACAAGAAGGCAAGAGGCTGGAACTAAGCCTGCCAAATTTATGAACACAAAAGCAAATAGAGCAAAACAAGACACGAACCATGAAACAGGAACTATTCAAACGGTTGCCTTCAGCAAACCAGCCCTCCCACACATTCCCCTTTTAAACAGTTCAGGGCGTGGCTTCTCTCTGCCTCCTTCCAAGGTGCCCCATTGCCTTCCTCTGTTTACTCCTGATTGACTGCCTCCTGCATCGGGCGTCCTTGAACAGGGCCAGCTGTGGGTCATCTTCATCCACGCTGTCAGGCTCACACAGCTGGGTCTGCGTCGTAACCAGGTGGGAGGGGCCTGGCTGAGGGCTCTCATCAGCAAGCTCTCCAACACCCCCCTCCTCCTCCTCTGAATCGTCCGACCCAAATGCCGAACCCACAGGCTGGCCCTGAATCACAACAGGAATATTCTAGAAGCTATTCACTAGTGTCTCCTCCAGACATTAGGATTCTTTTGTTTTAATTTCACAGTCAAATTCCTGAAATTCCCTGGAGGATTACTATATTCCCATCCAAATACTAACCAGGTCCAACTCTACTTAGTTTTCAAAGTAAACCAATGTCAGCCAGAAGCTGGCATAGTTGCGTTATCCAAAATATAGTAACTTTGATTCCATATGGTCACTCAAATTATGCAGATATATTGGAACACTTGCTCTGAGGCATGATAGTGCAGTGATTAGAATGCAATATTGCAGACTAATTCATCTCACTGCCAGTTCGATCCTCACTGGTTTCAGTTTGATTCAGCCTTTCATCCTTCTGAGGTTGGTAAAATGAGAACCCAGATTGTAAACCACTTAGAGAGTGCTGTAAAGCACCATCAAGTGGTATATAATAATAATAATAATAATAATAATAATAATAATAATAATAATAACAACAACAACAACAACAACAAGGTACCACCTATACTAAACTTGTGCATTTGCTTTTTCTTGCCTAAGTGTAGAACCTTACTTTTTTCACCATTGAATTTCATTTTATTAGGTAGAGCCCAGTGTTCAAGTCTGTCCAGATCCTTCTGTATCTTAAGCTTGTCTTCTGGAGTGTTGGCTATTCCTGCCAGCTTGGTGTTGTCTGAAAATTTGATGAGTTCCCCATTTATCTCCTTGTCCAAATCATTGATAAAGATGTTGAAGAGCACTGGGTCTAGAACAGAGCCCTGGGGCACCCTACTACACACTTTCCTCCATGTAGATGCTGTTCTATTGAGGACCACACACTGAGTATGGCTGGTCAGCTAGCTACGAATCCATCTGTTGGTGATGCGGTCTAACCCACACTTTTCTGTCTTATCAAGTAGTAGGTTGTGATCTACTTTATTAAATGTGTTAGGCATATGGTGTTAGCCTACAATGTTGGGTTGAAAATATATTAACCATAATGCTATGTCTTTAAGATGTTAATTGGCCAATGGGTGTGTAAGTGTTCTCATGGCCATAAGAGGAAGCTAGGAACGTAGCTTCTCTCTCTCTCTGAATTCACTGATCTCTACTGTTACTGTTTTTGCTCTGCTGTTGGTTTACTACTGTTGTAACCTGAACTGTGTATTGACCTCTGGACCGGTAAGAAGACTTTGTGACTTGGACTGTTTATTTTTGACTGTGCATTTTTGTTCTTACACCACCTCAAAAGTAAACTACTTTTTGTTTTTATAACTCAGTGTATTCTTGTGTGACTTTTTTCTACTCTCAGTACCATTTCTTGTCTGTGCAACTCTTTGTTAGCACAAGGAGACCTCTGCACAAATAAAATTCCTTAACACTGGTTATGGGCCCAGGCCTGTACTGAGAGTTAGTACACACAGTTTTCCTAGCTGAGTTTGTGTTAGTTATTTTTGGTGTAAAATGGCACAGGAACTGTTGTCAGGCATCTCCTGGATAACCCGGTTGGATGGGACAAACTATGTTTCCTGGTCCACGAAATGCTGCTTGCTTTTGCGCAAGGAAGGACTATGGACTGTTGTAAATAACCCACCAGATACTACTGCATGGGATCCAGATGATGAAGAGGATGCAAAGAAGTTAGACAACTTTAAAAGATGCAACGAGAAAGCTCTTTGCATTATTGGACTAACACTGAATGACCAGCAGCTTGTCCATATTCGTGGTGAGGAGTCTGCTGCTAGGTGTTGGGATGTTTTGCGAAGGCTTTATGTTCGTGACAGTGTGGGTGCACATATACACCTTACACGTAAGCTGTTTAGGGCTCGTCTGCAGAAGAATGGAGATATGCTGACCCATTTAAATTACATGAAGGCAACTTTTCAAGAGCTTCATGAAAAGGAGCTGATTTTTTCAGAGTTGCATCAGGTCTACATTATTCTGTCATCTTTGGATGAGAGTTATGATGAGTATGTTTCTTCTTTGGAAGTCCTGACCAGAGAGGAACTGACATTGACTAACATTACTGGGAGACTGCTGGAAGAGTCCAGAAGGAGGTGTGACAGAGACCAGCTGAGAGAGACACAGCCACGAGAGGAGTAGCCATTCACCACTGCTTACAACGTCAAGAAATGTTATTCTTGTGGGGCTAGAGGGCATATAGCCAAATTCTGTAGAAAGGGTAGAAAACAGAATGTAAATAGCAGTGGAAAGGCTAAGAAGGGCATTGGTTTGGCTATTTCTGATGAATCAACATCCAGAAACAATGAATTGTGGGTTGTTGATAGTGGGGCTTCACAATGCATTACTAAAGTGAAGGATAGGTTTATTAATATGAAAAACAGCAACCAATATGTTTCACTAGCCAACGGTTGGAGGATGAAGGCCTCTGGTGAAGGTAATTCCTATTGTCCATGCATTGATGAACAGTTACCTATGTTATATATACCTAAACTAAGATTCAACCTGTTATCTGTAAGGGAATTGGTTAAGGTTGGGTTTGTGGTAACATTCAGAGGGGAGCAATGCACTATTGAGAGGAATGGAACCTGTGTAACTGCTAATTTGAAAGATGGTTTATTCGTTCTCACAAGTAACCAGGTTAGTACAGTTAAAGCTAACTCAATATGTGAGAACAAGAAGCCACATGATGAATGTATACATTTATTGCATAGGCGGTTAGGGCATGTAAACCTTAACTCACTACGTAAAACAGTTGAGTTAGTAGAGGGAATTAAACTGAAGCCATGTAGTAAGTATTTGAATTGCAATGCCTGTAATCAGGAAAAGAGTAAGGCAAGTCCGGCAAACAGGATAAACGGCTTCAAAACAACTGTTCCTTTGGAAGTTGTGTTTGCTGACTTAATTGGACCCATGAAACCAAGTTTAGGAGGGTCATGTTATATTTTAAGTATCTTGGACCATTACTCTCGTTATGGTTTTTGTTATCTGCTTAAGTCAAAGGCAGACACTTTTCAACAATTTGCAAACTGGCTGAAGTTTGTGGAGAGAAAAACAAAGAGAAAGGTTCAGTGCATAGTTACTGATAATGGTACTGAATTTACAAATAAGCGTTTTGTTGATATGTTAGAATCTGCTGGCATTGAGCATAAACGTTCAGCGCCATATAGGCCTCAACATAATGCATTTGTTGAGAGACGTGGGCAAACGTTACAAGCCATGATGAGAACTATGTTAAGAGATTCTGGCTTAACAGATAGACTGTGGGGGGAGGCAGCAAAATGTGCAAACCATGTTCTGAATTTAGTTGTTAATACTTCTACTGGTAAAATACCATATACTATATGGCATGGTAGAAGACCAAACCTTGATTACCTGCACACGTTTGGCACCCCAGCTTGGGTCCACATTCCTGCACAACTCAGGAGTAAAGGCCAACATAGGGCTAGGCAATTATACTTCGTAGGTTATGAAGCTAACCATAGATCCTATCGTTTCTGGGAACGAGGCACAACTAATGTATATAATAGTGCAAGTGCAAAATTCCTTGAGCACGTTGGTTGGGATAGGTTAGAGCAAGAAACTGTTAATACTGATCCTCTAGTGTTTGAGGACTCCTCTGATAACGTAACTAGCAATGATAATACATCTCCTGTAAAAGATGAAGAGGAGATAGGGGAGATAAAAGATGAATCAGAGTCAGAGGAAGGAAAGGAGACTGAAATTCAAAGCCCTGTAATTCCTTGGCGTTCAACGCGTATCAGACATCCACCTGATCGCTATGAAGCTAGTATAATATGTCAAGTTAGTGTAGAGCCTTCTAACTATGATGAGATCAGGATGTATCCTGAAAAGGAACAGGCATCATGGAAAGCTGCAATGAACAGGGAGTTGAAGTCTTTGCGGGATCTTAAGGTTTATGTGAAAGCAAAACTGCCACCTGGTGAGCAAGCTATAGGTTGCAAATGGATATATAAGATAAAGAGGGGTGTAGATGGAACTATAACCCATAAGGCACGTTTGGTTGCACAAGGTTTTGCCCAAACTACTGAGGATTATGACGAAGTATTTGCACCCAGTCTAAGGTCAACTACTTTAAGAGCAGCTTTAGTATGGGCGGCTAAAAAACCAATATATGGTTAATCATGTAGATGTTGAAACTGCATATTTACATGCTCCATTGCAACATACTATTTATTTAAGAATACCACCAGGATTGACCAATGATAGAGACCATGATTGTTGGGAATTAAAGAAAAGCCTCTATGGATTGAAACAATCAGGCTATGAGTGGAACGAATGTATAGTTAATGAGTTAAGTGCATTAGGTTTTGTAGCCAGTAATGCTGATCCTTGTTTGTTTAGAAGAGAACACAACGGAGCATTATCTTTTCTTTTATTATTCACAGATGATATAGCAATAATAACAAAAACTGAGTTAGAAGCACAAACTATCATTTCAAGATTGGAAAATAAATTCACAATTAGAAATCTTGGGAAAATAAGCCACTATTTGGGGTTAGATATTGTGAAAACGAATAGGGGTTTTAAGATTTCGCAAGCCAGTAAAATATCTCAGTTATTAAAGAGATACAATATGGAAATGTGTAAACCAGCAAAAACTCCAATGGCTATGGATTTTAAGGACACTAATGTTGAGAGTCCTGTATTTGATAAGACTATGTACCAATCTTTGATAGGAAGTCTTATGTATCTGAGTAATTGGACTAGACCTGATATTTCTTACTGTGTAAATCAATTAGCTAGGTACAACAATAATCCAACTGTTAGACATTGGCAATCAGCTAAACGAGTATTAAGGTATCTGAAACAGACTATTCACTACTCGTTATATTTAGAGCCAAATCGTGAGTTAATCCTTACTGCATATGCAGATGCGAGTTTTGCCTCTGATACAAGCAGTCGTAAATCTACTTCAGGGTTGGCTATAATGTTGGGTGATTCTTTGATTGGATGGAAATCTATTAGACAAAAACACATAAGCTTATCTACAATGGAGGCTGAATTTTCATGTCTATCAGTGTTATGTACAGAACTGCTAGTGTACAAACAATTATTGTTAGATATGGGTTTAGATGTAAATGATCCATTTATTGTGTATGAGGACAATCAAGCTGCAATAAAGATGGCTATTAATGCTGCAGTAAGAACAAGATCTAAACATACTGATCTTCGTTATTTAAATGTCAGACAATGTGTCAAAGATAAATTAATACAGCTAGAGTATTGTTCATCTGATGTAAATATTGCAGACCATTTTACGAAGGTACAAAGTGCTGTGAAACACAATGCTAATTGTGAAAGAATGTGCATAAGATTGTAAGAGTTATATATTATTCTACCCAAAGGGGAGAATGTTAGGCATATGGTGTTAGCCTACAATGTTGGGTTGAAAATATATTAACCATAATGCTATGTCTTTAAGATGTTAATTGGCCAATGGGTGTGTAAGTGTTCTCATGGCCATAAGAGGAAGCTAGGAACGTAGCTTCTCTCTCTCTCTGAATTCACTGATCTCTACTGTTACTGTTTTTGCTCTGCTGTTGGTTTACTACTGTTGTAACCTGAACTGTGTATTGACCTCTGGACCGGTAAGAAGACTTTGTGACTTGGACTGTTTATTTTTGACTGTGCATTTTTGTTCTTACACCACCTCAAAAGTAAACTACTTTTTGTTTTTATAACTCAGTGTATTCTTGTGTGACTTTTTTCTACTCTCAGTACCATTTCTTGTCTGTGCAACTCTTTGTTAGCACAAGGAGACCTCTGCACAAATAAAATTCCTTAACAAAATGCCTTACTGAAGTCCAAGTAAATTATATCCACAGCATTTCTCTGGTCCACTAATTTTGTTACTTGGTCAAAGAATGCAATAAGATTTGTCTGGCATGATCTGTTTTTGACAAACCCACGTTGGCTTTTAGTAATGACTTTGTTTGCCTCTAGGATGGTGCTCGCTGATTTGTTGTTTGATTATCTTTTCCAGAATCTTCCCAGGTATTGAGGTCAGGCTGATAGGTCTGTAGTTTCCTGGATCCATTTATTTTCCTTTTTTGAAGATGGGAACTACATCAGCTCTTTTCCAGTCCTCTGGTAGTTCCCCAGTGCTCCAGTTTCTGAGATCACATCTGCCAGTTCCTTGAGAACCTTGGGGTGTAATCCATCTGGTCCTGGTGATTTGAACTCGTCTAGACTGGACAGTTGCTCACTTATCATTTTCTTGCCTATCTTAACTTGTGTTTTTATTCTGTTTTTATGGCACTGTTTTTGATAGGTTGAACTGTTTTTTTTCCCTTTGTGTAAAGACAGATGCAAAAAATGAGTTAAATAGTTCTGCTTTCTCCCTGTTGCTTGTCACCTTCTTGCCACTTTCCCCCACTAATGGACCAATCATTTCCATAACTTTTTCTTGTTTTTTACATGTTGAAAGAAGCTTTTTTTTTTGTTATTTTTGACTTTGGTCTCAAGCCTTAGTTCATTTTGAGCCTTAGCTTTCCTCACTTCATCTTTGCAGGCTTGGGCTATTTGCTGATATTCTGCCTTAGTTATGTGCCCCTCTTTCCACTTTTTATACTTGTCCTTTTTATCTTTCAGTTTATCAGAGAATTCTTTATGCAGCTATGTTGGTTTCTTTTGAGAGCTGTTATTTTTCTTCTTTGGTGGTATTGTGCTAGACTGGACTTTTATTATCTCAGTTTTCAAAATTTCCCAAGCTTCTTCAGTTGTTTTCCTCTTGAGAATTCTCATCCATGGAATCCTTTCCAAGCCCTCTCTAAGTTTATTGAAATTAGCTCTCTTAAATTCCAAGACTCTAGTTTGACTGTGTTCTATTGCTTGTGCTTCCATAATGTTGAATTCCAATATTGCATGATCAATTCCTCCCAAGGTTCCTGTGGCTTCAAAACCTATCATTTCATCTCTGTTAGAGAGAATTAGATCCAATATGGCTAATTCCCTAGTTCACTTCTCTACATTTTGGGAGACAAAGTTGTCTGCTAGGTTTGTCAGGAATCTGTTTGATCTTCCACTTGGTGCAGAGTTTGTCTCCCAGTTGATGTCAGGGTAATTAAAGTCCCCCATTACTATTGTGATGTGCTTCCTACATACCTTAGTTAGCTGACTAGTGAAAAGTTCACCTATTTCCTCTGTTTGGTTGGGTGGCCTATAGTATACACCTATGGCAATGTCATTTTTCCCCCTTTTATATTGACCCAAATGCATTCAAGACAGTTTTCATCATTGTTGTGCTCTATTTCTGTAGAGATGTAGTTATTTCTTATATATGGAGCAACTCCACCTCCTCTTTTATTTGGTCTGTTTCTTTTAAATAATTTAAATCCCTCTAGCTGTGTGTTCCATTTATAGGTTTCATCCCACCATGTTTCCCTAATGGCAACAATATCATATCCGCCCTCATTAACCTGAATTTCTAGTTCACCCAGTTTACTGTTCATACTCTGTGCATTGGTGTATAGACATTTGAGTCCTTTATGACTGACCCTGGGTTTACTTTCTACATAACCTGTGTGGTGCCTGAGTTCCCCTATTTTCTTACCACCTGTTTGGTTAGTGCACTTTGTGTGGTACTTGCTATTAAAAGCTTGATTTTGCTTGACAGCAAGGTTGATATTCTTGTCCAAACATACACTGATAGCCCTATAATTTTTAGATTGCCGGGGACATGGATGTTCTGTATCAATTAGTTTAAATATTCCTCTAGAAAATCTGTGAATTTATTGCCAAGTAACTCAGTCCCTTTCTTGGATGGATGCAAACCAACTCTTTTGTACAGTGTTTCATTGGACCAGCTACAGACATTGTGACTAATATAACCAAAGCCTTCCACTTTACACCACTCCTTTAGCCACATATTGAATTCTGCTGTACGCTGGCCTTTTCCATTTTGCTTCTTATACACTAGTAAAACCTCTGGAAAAGTAACCCTACAGCCTATCCTGCTAAGTTCCTGCCCCAAGCTCTGGAAATCATTCTGTACAGAGAGTACATCTTTTGGGGACAGATCGTTAGTGCCAACATGTACAATAGCATCCACATCACAGTCCTTGCTGGCATTCTTGACTATTTTAAAAATATGCTTCTTGTCCCTACTGGCAGTAGCACCTGGAAGACACCTGACCTCTTTTGAAACCTCTGTGTCCTTTCCTAAATTTACATCCCTTATAATTGAATCACCAACCAAAAGGTTGCTTCTCTTTTTGGATGCCTTTCTCTTCTTGCATGACTGATGTGTAATACCTGATTCGTACTTCTCCCTATCAAAAACAAGTTCTTCACCTTGGACAATGATCACTTGCTTATTTGAGTTATCATCACAACTAGCTTGACCTGTCTCCTTAATGTCTCTATTAAGGTCAGCAAGGGCACTGTATCTGTTATGCAGGGACACAGCAAAAGCTTTGTGTTTATGGTTCACAGCTCTCACCCTGCTAGATCCCACGGTTGTCCACACTGCCATTCTCCTGCAGGTGGTAGAGGGGGCTGATAATAGTGGTAGAGGGGGCTGATAATGCGGAGGCTTTAATAGAATAGAAGGGCTGAACTGGACACCTAATTTCTGCCTTAAGAGCACAGATTACAGACCCTAGATAAATAATCTGTCCTTGTAGTCTATTGATTTGTTTACAGATAGGACAGTTCCCAAGTTTCCAAGTCCTAAGTGCTATTGCTTTGCATTAAAAATGCACTCCAACAGAAAAGTGCAATACAAAAGAAGGTACAAATTCAACTGTATGTGATGTACCATAGGTAATATGGCTTTAAAAAATAATTGTAAGCATTGTGACTTATTTTTACCAAGATTGTGGCACATAAGAAGAGTTAACATTTATCTCCCTAACCACCCATATTGCTTTTTGCTTTGGGGGAAAAAAGGTCTCATTGTATGCAGATGATAGTGTGTTTATTTTGCTAACAGCAGCATATTGAAATATTTTCATTAGGAACATAGTTAGAGAAGAAATGATTAAAGCTCTTCTCCCATGGACTCTGGAGTCTTAATAACACCTGGAGATTGTGTGCCTTCCTCATACACAACCCCAGAAAAACCTTAATAATGTATTTAACATCTTACATACTTTTAAAATAGTAAGACCTAGTCTTTGAACTGTAAATTATATTAACATCAGAAAGAATACTCCACATTATAAATTAGTGCTGCTCAAATAATTCAGAAACTGCTATGGCTTCCTCTGGTAGCAGTAATTGACAGTTTCATAACAGGATTGGCCTTCATTATGTAAAGCTCTCATACTCCTGAACTGTATTTTTCGATTACTGAACACTGATCAAACAGTGAACTAAAATGTGGATATTATGTAACTATTGACCTTTGTAACTATTCTATCACTCACACAAAAAAAGAATACCTGATGTGAAAAGATCTCTCTCTCTCTCTCTCTCTCTCTCTCTCTCTCTCTCTCTCTCTCTCTCTCTCTCTCTCTCTCTCTCTCTCTCTCTCTCTCTCTCTCTAATCTAGGTTGTATTTATATATTTGGAAAACAATCACTACTACTTTATGTAGGATATATGTATGATGTAGAAGAGTAGCTGTAATTAGCATTTGGGCATGTGTAATTCAAGCTAATATGTCAAAATGCAAAACTCAATATGCAAAACAATATGCAAAACTCAAGTCAACATGCAAAAGAGATCAAGGTGAGGCGTCACTATCATTGTGGGATTAATAACCAGAGATTCCAATTAAAATGTGTTGCCCACGATAATCCTCTGTCCTTCTTCCAGTTTTACATGAAATATCATGGTTAGAAACAATAATAATATCCAAACGTCTCTCATTAATTACTTTCTGTATCGACTCAAAATATTTGAGGAACATTAACAACTGCCCAGCTTCACTAACAAGAAATGTAATGGAAAGACTTGTGTGATATCAGTCTCTCTCTCTCTAAATATATTATCATTTTAGATTACCTTCTTTTCAACTAAGAATTCAGCTAGTTTATTCTCCAGGGCCCTGCGCTAGTCAAGTACCTTGAAACATTACTCTAAACTATGGAGAGTTTAAGATATGGACATTACAGCAGTGTTCAAGATGTAAAGCTAAAACCATAGTATCTTCTGTCATTGATTGATCAGCAAAAGGGACTCAGTTCTAGCTAAGACCAGTGCTACCTTGTGACTGAATTATATAAAGATACTGTCTACCATCTTTGTTTTTCTACTCCAGAAGGTAACGTATTGGGTGGATTATCTGTGTCCAAAAATCCAATCAGTGACATTATGTTCAACATCACCATTTATGATGATTGACTGGGAACCTATAGATAACTATCTGTTCAGATATTGTTTTCCACTATATAGTCAGTGCACATTAGTCTATGGGTATTTGAGGAATGAAGCAATAATCTTTGGTCTAGTGGTTTGGTGTAGTGGTTAAGGTTGGTGGAAACCAGAGATTGTGAGTTCTAGTCCCACGTTAAGCACAAAAGCTAGCTGGGTAACTTTGGACCAGTTACTCATTCTCAGAGTCCATTTGCCCCATGTGGAATATAGGAGGAAGAAAGAATATTAGGCATACTGAGTTATTTCTAAAAATAATAAAGGTCGGATAAAAATAAATTGATCAATCAATAAATCAATGGTCTGTTAATATTATAATTGCATGCTGTCATCTTCATATGATTTCACATTTTACCTTCATGGTTTTTAAGTACTAATGCACCCTGCACTTCAACAGATTTATGCTGGCATTGGGCCTGAGTTTATAAAGGCAGCACTATACAAAAAACAACAACCTCTACTTGTGCTCAAAAACATTAGGTCCATTTTTTTGTTCTCCAGGTGTATGAAATAAAAGGGGTCAGCAATACATCCATTTTATTTTTAGGTATGAGTTAGTCTGCAGAATAGGCAAACGATTAACACAGTTTCCACAAATGCCCCACTCTAAAGGCTGCATTTACAACAAAAGTTACACAGAAGATAGTCAATGAATGTAAACAAAGAATTGTATCAGTCCATCATTGGTCATGGGGAAAGACTTAATCAAGGAAGAAGTTTTGTTTTTCTGCAAACTCACATTCCTTGAAATGCTCCTAGGCCAATCGTCTTTCCTGACTTGAAAGATGTTTCTCTTCTCAGCGAACTTTGCTGTTTAGCAAGGGAAATTAAGTACTCTACCTGTTTCTTAGTATCACAGGAGGCAATTACAGTCATCTGATGATGGGAGAAATCCATCTCAATTTGCTATTAGGGAGATGGAATGGCTGCAGGTGGAAGAAAAGACTATTTGAGTTTCTATTTACAATCTTGTTTAGCCTTTGAGAACCATGCTGGATTTCTCTTTAAAGAATTGGATGAAGCAAAAATAAATCTAAATTTTAGTTTATTCAGTGAATGTAAATTAAATCACTCCAGCCAGAGCACAGAACAACTCAAAGACATGCAAGATCAGAAGATGTGGAGAGATCTGGCTCATAGAACTGCCAAGAGTTAGACACAGTTGAATGGGTAGCATCATCATCATCAAATTAAATGTAAGAATACCTTGCATATTTTCATCTTATGTATTTAAAAATGTATTCTTTTTATTACATTAAAATTTAAATTCATCAGCAACTTTTCGAGAGAACTCAGAGAGATGCGTTCTGAGTGTTGGGGAGTCTTCATGCAGCTCTAGAATCAGTTTGTATACTGCTGCTGTGTAAATTGTGATAATGGGCAAAGCTACTCCACTGGCTCATTTATACAACTTTGTATTATGAAGAACTGCGGGTAGAAGAAAACCTTGGATGCTAAGCTGATGCCAACTAAGTTATGGAAAATATGATATTTTCCTTATGTGAAATAAGTGAAAATTTCCAGCCTGGTTTTGTATGGTGAATAGAAAAACAGACAACATTTTATGAGCATGCAATCAACCATCACTACCATGAGCCATGTTAAAAGCGAGGGTCCTGTTGTATTTCCAATGTAGACATTATTTTAAACAGTTCTTCTATTAACTGGTGATCAGCAGTGGCCTTGGTCATATCACCTAGGCATAAATGCTGTGTACATTTCCTGAATGTTGATATATTTGATTAGAAATACACAAGCACTCTTAAATGATATGTGTTGATTTATTAAAACTATACTGGTTAGCATTATACAGAAATCTTGATGCAGGATAGCTTTTCCTTGTTATACATATTTGCAGGCAAAAGACACAGGAGATGATTTCCCCCAGGCATAATGCCCAGAGCAATACAAGATAACTCCAATTAACCTCTCAAAGGGGCTCCTTTATACCAAAAACATATTGAAATGACATATCCCCACATGTCCCCTGCTTTTTTTTATGCATGCCTTGATTAAGAATATTCACATAAATCAATGTGGTGATGATTAGGGATGTTTGCATTTTCTTTTTTCAGACTAAAAGTATTCTGTTCTGAATCAGATTGATGTGCCCTCCAAAATGGTTTCAGACCAATTGTAACTATGGTAACCTATAACTGATTGTGGTGAAAAGAGGTTTTGATTACAATATTTTCCTAAGTAGTCCTTCTTTGAGTTTTCAGAAGCCTTCCCCTTACTATTTTGGGGGTTAGGGTTACCATGTGTAGAAATGTGATGAAAGTGTGCTACGTATAGTGATGAGTTAGTGCACTATTGTGGTAAAAAATACTATCTCAGACTGGAGTATTCTATTTGATGGTATTCCAATTTTGGCTTCTCCCAGTTTCCTACTTCATTTTTGCTTGAATGGGTAATTCAAATGTATTTTATGGGAGATCTATTTCATACCAATAATTAAACTGAGCTCCTGTCTGCCGTAATACTTTGTTATGTATGAATTACTGGCAGCAGTGGAAAATACTCCATTGAACCGGGCATTACTGGCAGTAGTAAAACATTATTGAATCCTGTCCTTGAGAAACCATTAGCAAGTAATTAAAAGTTAATATTCTTAGAAAGATGCCCTCCCCAACCATCACCAGCAAATACTGCATCTTGCTACATTGCCTGAAAAATAAATTATGACCAGTTTCTTGGAGAGAAATGTGTAAATATTCAATTTATTATTTTTTTCCTATGTTGTCACTTGCAGTGGAGAAATAAATTTCAGCGAAGGACTGGAAGCTATTTTGGAGATTGTAAAAGGTTAGCTTGTTCAACGTGTAATGAACTTTTAAGCAGACTATTCAGGATGGAGGGTTTCTATGTGGTTATTCACTAAATAACTGGGATTCGGGAAGACTGATCTGGTTCCATGTTTATTTATCTATGTGTTTGTTTAATTTGATTTGATTTCTATAGCTGCACATCTTAGTAAATGACTCTGAATGACTCACAATTCAAATATATATATTTATTAAGTGGTGACAAGGTTTTGCAGAGTAAAATGGTCTTTTGACAGCATCCTTGAATATGATTGAAAATTAATATATTCAAGATAGAATGACTCTGAGAAGATTGTGTGGAAAAAAACAGAAGTTCAAATAGGAAAAAAATGCATTGTTCTCACATTAATCTTCTTGCTGCTCAAAAAGAGTAGATATACTTAATGTGTTTACATTTGCATTTATTCTGTTCTTCTTACGTAAAGAATTATCTCACAATGAGCAGGGAATCATATTTATTAAATTCTTATATCTATTTCTGCAATGGTACAATATCTTAAGTTCTCTAAGTGGCTCACATTATACTACTGTATAAAGTGCACTTAAGGCTAGAAGTCTATTGTCCAGGAACAACAATAGGTCTTAGAAAAGTTCAGATTTCTTCTGCTCCCCTCCCTTTTCTGCACATCCTTAAATCAACCAAATCTTTTAACAGAAGAGAAAATTAGAGAAGAAAACCAGCCAAGAAGGAGATAAAGTCTTATACTCTCATTTCAATCCTTCTCAATTTGCAACCAGCAAAACACGAAAAGCGTCAAAACGTTCCAAGACCAGAGTACTCCAACAAACAAATTGGATTTGTAAAATGAAGATTCCAAAGTGAATGTTCTGGGGGTTTTTTTGGTTTTTTTTAAAGATTAACAATGATTCCAACAGTTTTTTGCATGCATCTACATTGCTCTAAAGATGGCATCAGGCAAATTTGATTTGGGAATGTTTGTTCCATAAGTGAAAAACCACTACTAAAAGCCTTTTTTTCAAAGGGGGCATTGAACTCAATTAATTGAGAGATGGTGCCTGAAGGAAACTTCTATAGATGTTTCTAAACATTGTGTGGGTAGATTTGGGAGAAGGCATTCTTGCTGGCAATTTGTCTCAAGCTGTATAGGGAGCAACATTTCATTTGGCCTGCTAATGAGAACACTAGAGTATCCATTTTAAAAAAAGGTGCTTCATAGTTAAATTGCCTTACTCTGAGTAAAATTATTGGTCTATAGAGCCTCATGTACCAAGGGAGGGTTAACAATTCCAAACCATTGGCTGTACCCCTCAAATCTGTAAAGCATTTTTTAAGATATCTATTTGCATTTTATTTTTTAAAAAATTGGGTGATCATGAATTTTGATGAACTATACAGGCTTTGTTTTCCAAAATGCCTTTGGAGTTTGACAATTTCTGGGATATCTTTCTGTTATCTTTCTGGGATAACAAGATTATGTGACCAGCAATGTTTCCCATGGCATTTCTTTTGTTATGGTATCCAAATTTAAGCCAACAGGTAACAAACTCTTCTGCACACAAAACAACTCAAAGCAAGTCAGATGACAGATGATGTTATCTCATTGTAAATTATAATTTGGTTATATAATTTAAGATTAAAAACTGAGGAGTCTTTTAAACAATAGATGTAACTATTTGACAGGCATTCCTGTGCCCGCTAGCACAGTGGTTAGAATGCAGTATTGCAGGCTGATTCTGCCTACTGCCAGGAGTTCAGCCTTGACCTGCTCAAGGTTGACTCAGTCTTCCACCCTTCCAAGGTCAGTAAAACGAGGACCCAGCTTGTTGCGGGCAATATGCTGACTCTGTAAACCAATTACAGAAGGTTGTAAAGCACTATGAAGTGGTATATAAGTCTGAGTCTTTGGAGAAGGGCGGGATATAAATGGGATTAAAATAAAAAAATACTATTGCTATTGCTATTATTATTGTAAATGTAAATTTTGCATGCTTGTACAGCATTCAAATGATAATATACTTATTTTAAAAACAAACCAACAGGAGGCTCAGAACAATCTTAACTTTTTGATACAAAATAAATGCCAAACATCAAATTGTTGTTGATAGACTCTGTTGGACAGTTTTTAAAGTTTTATATTTTTTGTTAAATGTGACATGATTTTCATCTAGTTTATTACATTGTATGTGTTTGTGTGTGTAAATATGTATTCAAAAAATATTCAAAAATCAACCACATACTATACATCTACAGACGCAAATTCCTAGGTGCTTGTAATATTTAAAGAATAGGTAGTCTTCCTAATCATTTTTGCTGCAGAATATTTATCATAAGACTAATCATAAGAATTAGGCAGTTTCCATTTCACTGCTTTATATATATGTCACTTTTGCTCTTATTTTAATTTCTCAAACTTCCTGTTAACATGAAATAACAAGGAAAGTAAATCAATGGAACACAGAAATCCCGCTGGCCATATTATACAACTTACCTTCTCAATGAAACATTCATCATCTACATCATTTCATAATTGAAGATACAGTATGATAAACATATTTAAAGAATGACCAACATAAAACAATTTAGCCATTAAACTCAGGAAAATGGACTCAGAAAATGAACCATTGTTGAAGTTGTTTTAAAGACAAGCAGAGTAAATATTATTCCAAGTGCTATGAAACAGTAGACATGCAACAGCTTTTCATCTAATTTAGCCCCCACTTCCTAAAAAAACTCATACAGAAAAAACAACCAACCCTCTGTTATAATCCAAGCACATTCTAAATAAAAAATGAACAGGAAGCCTGAACAAGCATATCACACTCATATAAACCTGGTAGAAGTAGGTCAGCTTGTTGACTGATGGGTAAATTGTACTTATGTACAGATATACATCAAATCATAAAGCTGGAAGAGATCTCAAAAGTTACTCAGTACCATTTCCTGCCACCTAAGCCCTACAGTGTTGCAAATTTATATTGTTCTGCACACCTGAGACAAGGAGATTGAAAGTTAAGCATTAAATGCCTAGGTATATTATGGGATCCAGAAGCTTGGAGATGGCTTCCAGGAGAGTGGGGACATAGTAAGGAAGCAGCACTCATAACTTCTCCTATGTCCTAACTGTAGATGGAAGTATTTATACCCAGTCAGCATCTCTGGTCTTTGCTCACCATGAGGGCCTTCCTCAGAGTTGCAATAGTTGCAGTTCCTAGAAACCTGATGGGAAAATACCATACAGGATCCCAACCTTACTGTCATCCAGCAAGTCTTCATGCTTATCTACTGCAATGCTATGAATAGATATGGACATATTGTGGGCAAATTTGGCATTAACTAATGAGAATTGATGTAAGGATGATCTGGCTGAGACATCTGTCACCCCATTGATCACCTTGGTTGATTCAGCTGATCTAGTTGTCTAGATGGGTATCCCTTTCTTCACTTCTCAATGTATGTATGTCTTGAAACTGTACACTTGGTGGAAAAGAATTACCATCCCACCAGAAGTTGTTTCAAAACCAATTGAAGTCCTGGAAGGTATTTAGCTGAACTTTATCAAGGTAAATTTCCTCTAAATATATATTGTTCTTGCTATTTGCATTTCATGCTGTCAAACCATGGAGCAACTGCAGTCTGCAGGCATTTGATATCAATCCATGATAGTGAACATGCAAAGCTGCTTCAGAACACATTTCACTATGCCTTGTACCAAATTGGCTTTCCATCAGATTTTGAAACATCAACTTAAGAAATCTATAATGTTGGGAAAGGGGAAAGGAAAGAGAAGATGACCACCAGCAAGTGGATTGGACATGATTATAGCAGCATCTGTTATGCTGTTGGAAGACCTGAAGAGTCCAGTTAGTGGTAGATCACCCTGGAGAATGCCTATCTCAGGGGTCAGCAACCTGAAACAGTGAAAGAGCCACTCAGAACCAGTTCCCTCACGAAAGGAAAAACTGGGAGCCGCAAAAAATGCGTGCGCATGTGTGTACATGTGCGCATGTGCAGAACAGGGTTTGACTGAAGAGTGGAGACAAGGCGAGATATGCACCTACCCTGCACATTTGAATTGATTGGTTGAACTTTTTTAGTCCCACCTTTTTTTTTTGGACTGCACATGGCAGAGGACTGGGAGCAGCAGGAGACGTCTGAAAGAGCCGCATGTGGCTCCGGAGCCGCAGGTTGCAGACCTGTGGCCTATCTATATGGTCACTTAGAGTTGATATCAACGATGGCATATAATCAATCAGTTACATACAAAACACTTCATCTTTTGCACTGTTTTCTCTATTGTTAGTAGTAAAGTTTGAGTGATTTCATTTTGAAATTCCTTTCAATCCCTTCTGCTTCATTTTCAGAAAATGTCTCATACACAGAGAGGAGAAAATTGTTGTCTCAATAGTATAGACATCTGTTCGACAGCAGAAAGAAAATCCCAGGAGCAGAGCCAACAGAAAATGTATTATGATGTGCTTACAGTTATGAGATAAATTATACCATAAATTCTGTGGACTGTGTAGCTCCTTGAATGTCTGAGTCAAGAGCATAAAATGTAAAATAATTTTTCTGTAAACTTACTTTTCCTATAATATTGCATGAGTCGCTGCAGAAATTCAATTATATGTACTTCCTTTAATCCTCTGATAAAGAATCACTTCCAAAGGCTATGATATAAGTGCATATTAGCACTTTTTATAGAAAATATTCAATGAAAATACCTTATGACCTTTTTACTTTAACAGTGCATCCTGGATGCTGTTACATATTTAATTCATAATGTTCCCAATAAAGCAAAATGCAATTGCTTTTTCTGATGACAAAAAAGAGACTGAAGTAGTAATAAAATAGAGCTCTTATTGATTACAAATAGAATGCAACATTGCCTGGACTCCACCTAAAATTCCAAAGATAAGAAGAAGCTTTTCTGAATACACTCTATGTTCAAATACACTGCAATCAAAGGCAGACAACAATTTGAGGCAAGTGTGGCAGGGACTGCAGCAATTAACCAACTACAAGGGCAGTACGAGGAGCATGGTTAACGCCGATGCCTCGTTGGCTGAGGAGCTGAATATCTTCTTCGCTCGCTACGAGGTAAAAAGACCAGACCCCGTAGCCTCTGCTGGCCGGCCTTCTGATTTTCAGCAACTCACCCTATCTGAAGACCAAGTGAGAACTGTACTGAAGGCTGTGAATCCCAGCAAAGCCACAGGCCCAGATGGGGTGCTGGGGATAGTGGTTAGGAATTGTGCCGACCAATTAGCAGGGGTCCTGACAAGGATTTTTAACATCTCCTTGCAAACGGCATGTGTACCATCGTGCTTGAAATCAGCTACCATTGTCCCAGTCCCCAAGAAAACTGCAGTTGAGTGCCTGAATGACTACAGACCTGTTGCATTAATGTCTGTAGTCATGAAATGCTTCGAAAGATTGGTTCTCCAACATCTCAGGACATGCCTCCCACTGGATTTTGATAAACATCAATTTGCCTATAGGGGGAACAGGTCGACAGACGATGCCATAACTACTGCTTTACACTCTGTAGCAAGTCATCTTGAGAAACCTGGAAGTTATGTCAGGATGCTTTTTGTTGATTATAGCTCGGCTTTCAACACCATTTTGCCAACCATTCTCATTGAGAAGCTGACTGACTTGAAATTCTCCCCCTCCATCTGCGATTGGATTCAAGACTTTCTTAGGGACTGGTTACAATTAAGTTCACAGATGATACGACTGCGGTGGGATGAGACAGCATACAGGGCGGAGGTACAAAAACTATCCATATGGTGTTGTAACAACAACTGGCAAGACGAAAGAGATGGTGCTAGACTTCCGGAGGAAAAAGGAGGAACCTGCCCCACTTCACATCGGGGAGGATTGTGTGGAGAGAGTTTCCTCCTTTAAATTTCTGGGAGTCTACCTCTGCGAAGATCTGACCTGGAAAGTTAATACAACCCAGGTGGTCAGAAAGGCCCAACAGAGGCTTCACTTTATCACGGTCTTGCGGAAGAACAGGGTAGAAAAATGGCTTATGACCCTCTTTTACCGTTCTACTATAGAGAGCGTCCTCTCGTATGGTATTGTGGTTTGGTATGCTGGTCTGACAGCCGCGGATTGGAAGGCATTACAGAGGGTGGTGAGTACAGCACAAGACATTGTGGGCTGTCCCCTGACACCACTGGATGACATCGCCTGGGCTCGTTGCCTTGGAAGAGTGAGGAAGATTCTCAGGGAGTGAGGAAAATTCTCAGGGATGACTCACACCCTGGACGGTATCTCTTTACTCTCCTACCATTGGGTAGGAGATATAGGAGTATAGCCAGCCACACCAACAGACTGAAAAACAGCACAACACATCATGGGCTGTTAGGCTTTTGAACGGGAAATAATTTTTATAAACTTTATGCATAGCTGACTTGCGAGGCCGGTGTGTTGTGCAATTAGTTCACATGGTGTAATAAGATGGACGGTTTGTGTCACTGTAAGCTGGGGGGTGGGGGCACGAAGGGAGGCTCAGCAAATCTCAATGTATACATGGTTGTACTTTGACAGTAAAGGTTCATTCATTCATTTATTCATTCATTATTTCATTCATTCATTCATTATTGTTCCTATTATCATATTTATCAGCCCAGGGTTCAGATATCTTCTATTTAGCAAGGTAGTGCAACTGAAGTACGGATAAAAAACAAATGGAAGAAAAAGCCAGAGAGGAGTTTCAATTTTTTAGCCTGGTAATGAAAAATCCATTTAGAGTCAGGCACTTCAGAACACATTTTTAGATGTCTTCCCTCGGGCTGCTCTTTGGCACACTGTCCTCACAGAAACTGCTGTGCTGTCTGTGTTGCTGGCACAGATTTAATGTGTTTAAACTTTCTAACCTCTCCACATGCAGCATCAGTTGAAAATGACTTGACTTATCTGCTCACTTAATTTATGAAATTCACTGAATAAAACCTCTTCCAAAATACATTAAAATCTGAAATACGGCTTCCAGAGAGCATTACTCTAAAAGGACATAAAATAAAAAAGTTTGCCCTTTAACTGTATTCAGAAGCATTTTCTGTGGAGGAAATTTAAGTTCTTTAAGATCTACTCCTACAGCTTAATGATCAGTAATAAAGAGGATTGTGGATAGAAATTCAGGAAATGGTAATGTAATATTATGTAGATCGGCTGATTCAGTTGCTGCAGAATGAATCTGAGATATCGTCATGTGACAAAATAAATTACACAAACTTGCATCAATTTCATTTTTGCATCATTTGCACCATTTCAGTTTTACACAAAAGCTGCTGGTAGAAATAGTTAAATCAAATCAGAGCACCTTCCATGGCTATCAGCTCCAGAATAATTCCTCCATAATTACCCATTCTTATTTTCTACTTCTGGAGATTGGTTGACACATCTGTATGAAGGTCAGATTGCTGCAGTTTGTTAAAAATTACCTGGTAGAACAGTAGTGTTTGGAAATCAGTCTTTTCACTCTTTGTCACTAAGAATAAAGTATGGCTCTTCATGCATCCATCAGACTAGATCATCCATATTTGATTGCATTCACCTCAGTCAGCCCTATTGCCTACAATTAAACCATCCAACTTCTATTAAGTTCAGTCAGATTTTTCATGGTTTGACCAATTAAAGCTCTGTCATGCCAAGCACATTCAAAGTATCACTATTTTCAGTTAAGGGCTATGATACATAACATATTCTGAAGGCAGGACAAGAAGTAATGGGTGGAAACTAAACAAAGAGAGAAGCAACCTAGAACTAAGGAGAAATTTCCCAACAGTTTAGAACAATTAATCAGTGGAACAACTTGCCTCCAGAAGTTGTGAACGCTCCAACACTGGAAGTTTTTAAGGAGATTGGACAACCATTTGTCTGAAATGATATAGGGTTTTCTGCCTGAGTAGGGGTTGGACTAGAAGACCTCCAAGGTCCCTTCCAACTCTGTTATTCTGTTCTGTTTTGATCAACATAAGTTCCTAAAACATATAACTGATGTGATTATAAGTAGAAGATTTTACCTGGAAGAAGCAAAATGTGTCCATTCTTCATACCACCCAAGTCTCTTTCCTTTTCTGGTGTTCTGGATTTCTGCTGTGCATTTGTACTAGTCTGAATAACATTCTTACCCAGTTCTTTTTTTACTTTCGTAATGAAGCACTTAATTAATATGGCTTGGTCAAATCTGTTGCTCTGATAGATTCATTGTGCATCAGTTCCTTTACTGGTGCCTGCCATACAATTTACAGACTATATTTATCAACTAATAAATCTATAATTCAAGGGCAGCTCTCTTTCAGATTTCAGTATATTGGAATTATTACCGCCCGCCTCCCCCCCCAAAAAATCTTTTAAGTTACATGTAGTGTGGTCAATGAAAGAAAAAAGAAAAACCACAATTGGCCCCATCCATTCTGGTTCTTGATTACCTCAGATATTACATAATTTAACATTGTTTGTTTTTGACTACTTTCTCCTCCAGTACTTTTCCACTAATCAGTAAGTCTTCCCTAATAAACTCTGACATCATTAACACTTAGATTATTTATTAATTCTGTTTAAATTTGAATGAGATAACATAATATTGAGATACAGCCTTAAACATTTTTTTATTACACATCCTTTCAAAGTAGAACAATATTACATTTTCTGGAAATATTATGTATGCATATAATGCAGATTCCAGCATACCTATAGTCTTTCAAGTTTCCAAATGATACAGCATTCTTTTTTTAGTGTCAAACAGTTCAGAAAATTAACCACAGCATTTAAAATTGATAGTATATTGTGATTTTTTTTTCTTCTGTTCAATCATGTCTGATTCTGGAAGTCTGCCTGGACAAGTCCCTGCAATTTTCTTGGCAATGTTCTTCAGAAGCAGTTTGCTATTGCCTCCTTCCTAGGGCTGAGAAAAAATGACTGGCCCAAGATCACCCAGCTGGCTTTTGCTCAAGTCAGGATTGGAACTCACAGTCTCCCAGTTTCTCACCTGATGCCCTTATCATTATACCAAACTGGCTGACTGTATTGTGATATATGGAGAAGTCAAGACACATAGATTCCACTCCCAGTTATCTTTGGGGTTATGGAAATTTTCTATAATGATGATATTTGATAATGATGAATTTTCTGCAGATGATGCAGCCTTAAATTCACTGTGTGTTTTTTTCTTTCTTCATTATAAAGAGAACATTTTCTGTAATTAAGTTAAATGTAACAATAATTCCTATCATGAAAAGGCAACAGTACTGGCAAGAATCCTGAAGGAGGATTATTACTGTGTTGGTCAAATCAGACAATGCTTGTTGACATGGGATATGCATTGCAGCTTCAGTTTAATAAAGTCAGATCAGATTACGTGGTCTGGTTAGTTTAACATACAATTGACAGCGGGATAAATATGCTCTTTAATTTCTTCACTTGGATCATAATCATATGTGGGCAGCAATTCTATTCAAATTAAATTCCTATTCAAATGGTATGAAAAGAACTTACAAGCCATTGCCTTCTTTGTGTAAATTGCAGGACATCATTCCCTGTTCTTTTATTTCATAACAGGAATGAACAACCTTCATTCTTCAGAAAGCACACTTATGGTTATTTAGAGTGAAACCCGGAATAAATAGGAACAGTCATGTAAAGTGAACAGGTACATTCCTGTATTTTTCTGTTTTGAGGAGTAAGTGGGATTTCTCTTTTTTAAAAAGTTTGTTAAGTCTCCATCAATTAGAATTTATCTAAGTTCCCTGTCTTAAAATGGCTAGTAATTACATGAGTACTTTTAAAGAATCACCAATAAAATTTGGCTATGCAGATGGAAGTAACCTTAGCTTGCCTCTCCCTGTTTAAAGGCATTTGATTTCTGTAAAGTCTTTACGGCTAATAGGGTTGACTATGGAACCCTATTAATGAGGGAGAGAGGGAGAGAGGGAGTACAGGGAAGAATTGTATAATAACCCCATTAGAATCTGTCTAATGCAATGCCCAGTGATATATTCTTTCTATGTGTATGAATGAGATTGTTTTATGGATGCTTCTGATTCATCTTCTATTGTTTTTCTATTTTTAAACTGTAAGCTTCCCCCCCCCAAAAAAATCATTCTGGAAGGCCAGCTTCCATATTTAAAATATAAATAAATACAATGAATCTCCAACCATCAAAAACAGCTTGAAACTGTGCATTTGAAAGTCAGCCATTTTCCAGTGAAATTTGGCAGGATATCAGCATGTTAAGAATAGAAATATTGAGAGACATGGTATTCACAGGCCTTGGGCTACCCTGCCTGAGCAAAACTATTTCCTGGTCAACGTTTACCATGTGTCTTGCTCCCACTGAATTATATCTCCTTCTGTTTGAGTCAAGAAATTGTTTCCTGGCCTTTTTAAACCAAACATTTTTCCTTCTCTGCTCAAGTAGCAAGATGTTTAATATCCAGACACTGTTAACCTGTTATCCAGATCACCCTTCAAACTGACCTTGCTGGCCTAAAATGAAACATAACCGGAAATGATGACCTGGCTCTGGCTGACAAATTTTTGCTACTCCACACCTCCCTGTCTTGCAGAAGGAAACAAGGAGGATTGGCTGATAAGATGCTGAATAGCTTTTGGCCCAAACTCTGCTCTTCAGCAAAATGATCGTCTTGATTTCCTTCATAGACCCTGGCAGTTTCTGCTTTCTTTTCTCAGCAGTCATTCTTTTCTAAGACTGCTCCTTATTTTGGCTATTTGTCCATTTCCATCTGTTTTCTTTTAATCAACTGTTAATGACTCCTGCTTTGACCTAATTCCATTCCAAAATTGGTATGGGGTTTCATACTATTGCGGAAGCTCAGTTATGAATACTTTTCAATTACTGCAAAACCATTCTGGAACAGAATTTAGTCTAAATATTATCAGAAGGGAAAATAAAACCCTGACTTAAAATCTGGAAATTGTCTATGAGGTCTTGGAATTTAGCTGATGAACACCATTTTTTTTTAAATTTCACCCTCCGTGAAATTGATGGTTCCTTGAAAAAGCAGATAACCGATGGCAATCATACTCTCCCAATCATCGGGGTGATAGACAGTAGCCCAAATGACCTGAGCCAATTTTGAGTTCTCTACTGCTTTATTTGGGAAAGTTACATTCAGGCAATAGAATGTGATAAAATGTGAATTTAGAAGAAACTGGTCTATAAATAACAAAAACCTTGGGTAGACTTTCACCTTTATGTTTATCTTTTGTTATTTTTCATTTCCATCCAATTTTATAAACAGAGGAAGATACTTCTGAACAATATGTTTCATTCATTCAAATAAGGCCAAAAGTGTAGCTGGAGTGTTCAAAATACAATCATCTGGATTCCTTTACTTGCAATAAGTAAATGATATTTCTTCAGAAGATCACTTTTGCTGCAGTTGCTCTCAATTTGCATAGATAAAAATAGGCAGCTAATCCTACTTGTAATAAAAGGAAACAAAATAGTACAAACACCATGGAATAGATGTTTTTGTCAGCATTTTTATATGATGTGTTGGAAGATCACATGAAAAATCCTGCAACGCTTTATTTTAGAATTCTGTTTTCCTCTATTCCTCTCTCAAATGTTTTCCCTTACCTTACTAAAGAAAAAGTTCAGAGAAGTAAAATACTTACATATTTATTCTGTGACAATTGATTCATGAAATATGTTAGCTTTGATGTTTAAATTAAACTGAATATTCAGAGGCATAAGGAAGCAAAGAGTACAGTAAAAAAATCCTGCCCATAAATAATAGGCTATTCCCTATGGATTGCAAAAATGTGATGAAGATGCTTTGTGTAATAATAGTGATGCACGTTTCCAAGGAAAACTCTACTTTTCCTCATCTGGAAAAACAGCAAGAAATGAATGGCTACAACTGATTTACAGTGTAATATTCAATATTTTTAACATTTCCAGGAGATGTGGCTTTCTGTTATAGATTAAAGAAAACTGTCTAAAATGCCTCACAATTTGCTGACATTAGGATTTTTTTCTGGCATTAATGTAGAAGAGACTTTTGTGAATGTGCTGTACGTGTGCAAAAGCTCCTTACTGCACATATTGTACCTGGAAAAGGCTTGCAGAAGAGGCATTTGGAAGGGCACACAGCAAGATCTATAATAATTTTACTTTACCCTTTAGAAACAGAATGTGCATTGCTTCACCAAGCATTTCTGGATTGTTGTTCAACAAGGAATTCCTTCAAAGTTTCATACGTCCGTTTTATCTACTTTCTACTTCCTTTGCCTTCGTATAGGCAATAATACTGGATATTTTATCTTCAGCAGCAACATTCAAATAGAAAGAAACAACATACCTTTGTGGAAGCCTTTGGTGATGGAACATGTTTGTACACCTATCCACTGCAACTGAACACGATTTGTTATTTGTGGCTTAGAAATTACTTGTTGTGGGAGGAAATAATGGCAGATTGTATCGTCATATAGAATTGATTATCACCACTTTTCTTCCCAGCATTTTCCTAGAAGAGAATATTTCCTTCCTTAGTTTATTTTTCCCCCCGAAAAGCTGATGTAAGGAAAGCAGAAGTATATAATCACAATTGCTGAATTAGGCATTTTTAAAGGGGGAAAAAACCTGGTTTTGAATGGCTTACACAACAATAACCAAAATGATACATTATTTAGATGGAAACATTTTCTTAGGCCTTCTATTTTCTAGTAACATTATTTTAGTTTGAATCTACTTAGGAATCAATGAAGAAGAAATCTGAAATCGTAGCTCTAATATGCATTTCTTTTTGCTCAGTTGATCTGTGTGACATCTTGAGAGCACTTCATGTCACTTGATTTGTTTGGAACATGCTGAGGAAATATGAGCCTAGAAATTTAATAAGGTATATCAAATTCCAATGTCAGTTCAGGATAGAATGAGTATTAGAAATTTGCTAGGTAATGGAAGTAAATAAATAAAATTATTGAGAGAGCAGTGTTCAGGCTTTGCTGCTTAATGCAGCAAGTGTGCAACAGAGAGTAGGATACATGCTCATAGAAGAAAGAGGTGAAGCAATTGTGTTCATTCTCATCCCTTTGTAATACTTTTGTGTTCATGAGTTCAGGTATATTCCTAAAAAGCATTATGGTAAAATATTAAGACACTTCTTGTGGAATCAAGGATCTCCATATTCACCAGTTCTACAAGTTCTTAGTAAGCATTAGTAAGTGCTTCTTGTCTGTGAAACTCTAAGAGAAAACTAGCAAGTATCCTTTACTATCTAGGTAGCCATTAATACTTTGCAATATATGAAGAAATAAGTGGCAGGTTCTAATAATTTCAGATTCACTGATAGGATTAAATCCATCCTGACAAAAGATAAGCTATACTACCATCCATTTTAATAAGATGTAGGGAGTCTTAAGTGCTATGAGTAGTGCAGGTACCTAGACTTCTCCAATAGAACCTGTGAAATGTTAGCTGTGGAATATTAGCTTTAGGAGATTAAAGGTGTGATTAAACACAGAGACCACTGGAACCATCAGATGACATCAAGCCTCCCAGCCCCCACACTTGACAAGTAGACAAGAGAGCAAAATGCAGACATTCTATGAGGTTTCTTGCCAAGCAAGGGAGTAAAACCCTTCATTTGACTATTCTTCTATATGCTCCTGTAAAAAGCAAAAGTATCAGGTGTTTTTTTTTCTTCTTCTTCACAGATCCTGTTTTGGTTTGCATTCTTTGTCTGCTGTTATCTTCTCAACCTTGAATAAACTGCTAATTTCCATAGAAACTATGTGAGAGCACATAACTGAAACCAGAAACAGGACAATATCTATATTTATTATTAATTTATAATGTAGTACATATTTATCAAATGTAATAAAAATTTAAAATTATATGAATTAGGTTAATAGCCATAAAAATATTAAAATAATAAAATCACCTTCAGTAAATAAAGCTTCAGAAGATATGTTTATCTGGAACTAAACCTATTAGTCTCCACAAGACAGTCACTTTCTACATTTTCAATATGAATTCAATTGTGTGAGAATCTGGCCAGTATATTTTCCTTTTCAGAAGAGATGCTTTGCACTATCACCTTTGTACAGCCACCTACATTGAGGTATTTATTTTAAGTTAAACAAATGTTTATTTAAAAGAAATTGTGTAAATAGAGGTTTCTTTCTATATTTTTCTACAAATATAATTTCATGAAATAATGCAACTATCAAAAGAAAAGTAGCGAAGAAGTGGCAAATTTAGCTCTTCCCTCACTGGACATAGTGGCAACAATTTTTAAGAGCTCATGCATATTTATTTATAAACATTTAAATAGAGAGGAGAATCAAATGCCAGTTTATGTGTCTGATATGGGACATCAAATGCTTGGTGTTTAAATAATTCACGGTAGGGTTGCAATGGTATATAGCATAACCATGAATAATAAAGGATAACTTCAGCAATAAATCTCAGATGCTGAGCCTTCATCCAAACATTTGCATACTAAGATTGTTTTCATTAATGTGCACTCTATAAAATTCATGAAGATCAATATTTTCAAACAGACTCTTCTTTAATTTTGGCTTATAAACTAGAAAGCATATAAGCAGAAGGCAAAGAGAAAACAAACATGTTAAAATTGTTTTTGAAAAATAATGTCTGTTTATGGAGATAAATATCTTTCATTTACATTGTACGGATATTATGCTGATAAATAAGGCATTTTTATGTGAGTCATGCTATTAATACACTACCTAATTCTATGCCAGTTTCCAGATTTAAACAAACATGTGACATACAGTTTAAAAATGTGAGTAAAAATTTCAAGTCATGGTGAGTTCATGGACACACTTAGCAAGGAATAAATTATTACAGCCTAAAGGGTTTTTTAAAAGCTGTTCTGAAAATTGTATCATAATAGAATAAATAAGTTGGTAAATAGGTTTTTCCCTTGGTTTCTTTCTATACTACCTTCTCAGTTTTATTGTCTTTTTAACAGTTACTAGGTGATATTTGCTCAAACTCAGAATGAGTTAAGAAATCCTTTGAATCATGAAAGGAGGGGCTATGAACATGATTACTGCTGACAGTAACTTTGTTCCATATGTTGTCTTGTCAGAACCCATTATGGCTAAATGCCCCTTCCTCAAATTTTACTCTTGCCACATCAGTTAATGTTATTATATTGCTGTGCTGCCCTTAGTGGCCCTTGGTTGCTAGAAAACAAGAATAAAAGCTTGGTTCAGGACATACACCACACAACTGTCTTCCTGTGTGTTAGATGGACTCACCGTCATGTTGTGTTTGATCTTATTGGTATAATATTATTGTTGTAATCATTATCAAGGACTATAATAGGGATATTGATCAGCAGGTAGTACTATCACTGTCCTGCCGCAGGCAGGACAGACCTTATTATATTTTTAAAAAATGCATCAGAATCTAGTATTGTTAGAAGATGAATTATTTGAAGGTCATCTAAAGGAAGTGAAATTCTAACAGGGTATGTTTTAATGACATATAATCGGGAAAAAGCAGGATAAAAATGAGATTGCTCATTCTTAAGCTGATTCACACTATGAGGTTAATTTAATTTTAAAGAGACAGGGGCTTGATTTCATGTTAGCATGTGTGTATTTCTCTCTCTCTCTCTCTCTCTCTCTCTCTCTCTCTCTCTCTCTGTGTGTGTGTGTGTGTGTGTGTGTGTGTGTGTGTGTGTTTGATCTGTTGCAACATTTCATTGGGACGAGATTCTCATCTTTATTGAGAGAACTTCCAACTATTGAATAGCTTAAGTAGGAGCAACTTATTCCTCACTTTTTATGTTTGTATTGGTCAAGGCTGTTTTTGTTTCCTGCCTTCTGATATTTTAAAAGAGCATGTAATTCTATGAAAATTCAGTGGACACTGGCTTAGAGGCAGAAAATGTCTGGTACTCGGTTCTGTAGAATCTACTCTTGAGCCAAAGTTTGATTAACTGAACTCAGAGGAAAAGAGAGACTTGCAGGCAAATTATTTTCTCTGCTCCATCACTGGAAAACATTGCAGGGAATAAAAGCATCACACATTATATTAAAAAAACTGGCAAGAGTTTTATTCGTACTCTCAGCGCTGCCATCTTTTTTTCTACAATCCACAGTCACCTTTGCTTGCAAAGTTCTTAATGTGGGGTAGAGTAGTAACACTATCCTGAGCTTCTGAATGAAGAAAAAAAAGGACACCATCAAATAAATTCAAATTTATGAAAAAAGATCTTAAAATAGCAGTTGATCACAAGCTGAAAGCTGGTCAGAAGACTGGCATGGCTGCTAAATAAGGCAAATAAAATTTTAGATAGCACCAGAGAAATATGATTTCCAAATCACGTGAAATAAAGCTCTACTGTGTCAGTACCCTCAAGTACTGTACCAAATAAAGTACTCTGTCAGTACTCTCAAGTACTGTACCAAGTTCAAAAGAGTCAGAAGAAGAGGAACAATTGCAGAGAAAGTCAAGAACAATCAAAAGTATGAAAATTAATTCTGGAATTGTTTAGGCATAAAGAAAGACGAGCAAGGGAGATATGGTAGTGCACTTTTTGAATACCCAGCAGTTTGTCATACAGAAAAAACAATATTTGATCTCTATCATCCTAAAGTACAGAACACAGAATAATGCTTTTAATTCACAGGAAGACTCCTTCCACCTGTAATGTTATTAATGCATCCTGGATTCTTGCACTGAGTCAAGTGTCGGTAGCCCTTCCAATTCTATAAGTTAACATGTGAGTTTCCTGTCCTAACTGTATACTTTGCTTGATTATTTTATATCAAATGTGCAAAACATCTTTAAGAAAACAAACTTTGCATCCCATTTCATTAGAAAAGGAAAGAGTGGAAATTCTTTTCCCCACTGAGAATCAAATCAGGATAATCTTCTCTGAATTCATCATGCTAAGAACACTTCAAGACATTAACAGTATAGCGCTGAATATTTTTGCCTTCACTCAGACATGAACTTGAAATTTTTTAGCAGCATATAAAAGCAAATGTCATTCAGCTATCTTTCCTAAAAACCTTGCTCAAGAGGATGATTTAACAAATTTTCTCAAGCTTAAACACTGTTTAAGACCAATACAAGGTCATGCAGCTTAGAAAGAAAAGAAATCTGGTATCAATTGAAAATATTTTTTACATTATGGAAATATGAACAATTTGAGGGACCATATGCACTATTTTTTCAGAGAACAGTCTTATTTTTTGAAGAAATTGGTTTAAGGCTAAAGTACCAGAAGGGAGAGAAGGGATTTATTTGGATGATAAATTGAGCAAACATACAGACTATCTGGTCAAAGTCTTCCCACAATGGTGTAATATTTGCATTTGCAGAGACGCAGTGGTGCAGTAGTTAGAATGTAGTATTGCAGGCTACTTCTGCTGACTGCCACCTGCCAGCAGTTCAGCAGGTCAGTTCTCACTGGCTCAAAGTTGACTCAGCCTTCCATCCTTCCAAGGTCGGTAAAGTGAGGACCGAGATTGTTGGGGGCAAGATGCTGACTCTGTAAACCACTTAGAGAGGGCTGTAAAGCACTGTGAATCGGTATATAAGTCTAAGTGCTATTGCTATTGCTACTTTTCTGCATTTGTAGAAGAATCCTGAGCTTTCTGGAAAATTCCCAAGGAAAATCATGAAAACAATACCTTTTCCAGAATACTGAAATTTAGTAATATATTTTAATTTGGTTCCATGAGTAAATATTCAACAATGCACTCCTATATAAAAGCAAAATGTGGTTCAAATTTATCTGCTTACCTGGAATGGGAACTCCATGAAGTTCTTTAAGACTTCATGATTGAATGTATTGCTAGAAATGAATTTGTATTTTGAAACCATTTGGCTATTTGTGTAGTAAAGCTTCAAGATCACTGTAGTACCAAACAGAAAATATTACACAAGGATCTCCACCAAAGACAGCCATTATAGATTATTATAAAAGGTAATGGAAGTAAATAATACTTAATCTTTCCGTGGCTGACTGATGAAGGAAGTTCATAAATAATTCTATTACCTAATTTGAAAGAGAAATTCAAAGGCTCAAAAGTCCTTTCAAATATTAATTCCCCCAAAATGCTTACATTTCTATTATCCCATTAAGGGGAAAGCTTAAAACAAAAAAATCCAACATTTGGGGTCTCTTCAGAATTGGCTCACATTCTAGCAAATCATTAGAGATATAAGTATTATTATTAATTATACACCTTCACTTTTAATCTGTAATAGATTCAGATACGTTCTGATTGTTGTTGCTAAATTGTTCATTTACTCCTGACTCAATGAACCAGGGCTTGGCAGGGCTTGCTTGTCAATAACTCTTCCTCTGGGTTTTGTTCCTGACATCAGAGATAATGTTTAACCATCTTGTCTTCTGCCAATCTCTTTTTTAACTTAACCGGCTTCACTTTTTCCACACTCAGGCTCTTGCCTTCCCATGAGGCTTCCAAAATATTTAACCTGCAGTTTCATCAATTCACTTCCAGCACATTGTTCTAATTTTACTTTGGTTAGTATGGAAGGATTTGTTCTTTTTTTTTTTGCCTGTGATACTCTCAACTATTTTCTCTAGTACTGCAGTTCAAAGGCATTGATTTTTCTTCATTCTGACAATCCAGCTTTTACTGCTATATAAAATACATCAATACTGTATGAAATTCATGGTGAGGAAATTGGACTTTTTAGTATTCTCACCAATGCAGGTTGAAAAACCCTCCCAATTATTTGGAATATATTTTTATACACTATGTTGTTTCTATATTTGTGATAGGTAGGTCTTTGGTTAACGCTGCTTTTAGACTTTGCATATTCAATGTCCGTTCCAGTTGCAAATTTTTATAAGGGAGGGATTGTAGATCAATTGCAGGGTTTGTGATCTTTGTGAAGCATTCTCTAGATTCTCGAATAAAAATTCTCTCTAGGAATCTGCTTTAACTCCTAGCCTTCCTGACAAAAATTGAGGGATGTCCTTATGTTCCTACTCTAAGGTTTTTTTGTTCTGACAAATAAGATTCCATGCAATGGAATTAGCTGGGCTTAGTTATAAAGAGGCCTTTATAATTGCTTAGAGGCCATCTTAAAATATTCTATTTCCAAATATTTTCAAGTCTGAGTAAACATACATTTAGAGAATTCCCCCAAAGAATGCAGTCTTGAACAAGAGTTGAAACAAGCAAGATGAGATTTAGCATGAAAATAATAAGTCTTGTATCTGAGAGAAAAAACAGGACAGGGAGATTTGGCTTGGAAGAAATACAGGTGAAAAGAATTTAAATGTTCTGATAGATCAAAAATTAAATCATAAGACAGGGGTCTTCAAACTTGGCCCTTTTATGACTTGTGTATTTCAACTCCCAGAATTCCTCAGCCAGCGTGCCTGGCTGAGGAATTCTGGGAGCTGAAGTCCACAAGTCATAAAAGGGCCAAGTTTAAAGACCCCTGCCATAAGACAATCTCTCCCACTGTTTTTGGCCTGGATTCAAGTTATTGTCCAGGCAGAAAATAGAGTGGTTCCTCATGTTGGAGAGTCTTCCTCAAAGGGAAGAAGGGGCCAGAGAACACATGAATTATATGACCACAGTTGTTTATATCCCCTTAGTTGAGGTTGGAAGGCTTATTGGGACTGTTGGTGTGGGAGCAGAAGAACATGCCTCACACTGATCAGTTTGCTGCCAGATCAATTTATCTGCATGGTTAGACATGTTTTTTTGAATGTTACTTTGAGTTCTTGGTTTGGACTGTGAGACTCCAAAGAGTCTGTTTTTTGTTTTCATCTCCTGTCCCTGGTGCTCAAAGAACTGGGGATAATAAACTTCATCAGATGTTTTTTTTTACATCTTTGGAACATCTTATGTTTTCTTCTTTGTTACTTGCTAGTCAGCTCACCAGCTTTCTATATACTAGGGTCTCTGCCACAAATAAAATTGCAGATGTTTAAAGTATTGTCAGGAGCGGTGGAGTAGACTTTTGTTCTAGACACAGGGACTAGAGCCATGGGCTGAAAGTATAGAGAAGTAGCTTGGATATTAAGAGGAATTTCCTGATGGCAAGAACTGACAGCTAGTGGAATAGATGGCCTGGAGAATTACAGTCATAGACTGGGTAGTCATCTGTCCAAAATGCTTTAGAAGATCCTATTCAGAACCAGGGTTGAACTAAACTATTCAGAACCAGGGTTGAACTAAACTAAAAGAGCCTTGGTGGAGCAGTGGGCTAATGCCTCCTTAAGTAACACCAGCTGCCTGCAATTAGTGCAGGTTCGCATCCCACCAGGCTCAAGGTTGACTCAGCCTTCCATGGTAGGTAAAATGAGGACCCAGATTGTTGGGGGCAATTAAGCTGACTTTGTAATAATGCCGCTTGGGGGGGTGTGTGAAAGCCCTAATAAACAGGCATATACATAGAATGAAGGCTACTGCTAAGCTTGTAAGCCGCCCTGAGTCTTCGGAGAAGGGCGGGATATAAATGGAATTAAAATAAATAAAAAATAAATTATCAGAGGTTTCTTCCATTTCTTTAATTCTATTTATATTTTCAAAGTGACAATGTCTCAATGTATTTTATAGGCTATCTTTTTGTGACTCTGCTGATGTATTTTCTGATTGCAACTCACTATGTACTGAAAAATGTACTAAAGATATTCTGATAATCTTGTTCTACATATTGTATGCACATTAACTCAATGCTGATTTCACAGTATTAATAATGATCTGCATTATGTTAGAGACTGCATTATGTTATCCCAAAATATATTCTTTTCCATTAATTTCTTGTTAGATTGCAACCCATGAGTTTATGCACAAGTTAAAAAAAAATCAAATCATGCCCAGAGCTGTGCACACTATCATACTTTCGCAATCAGCTCTATGAATGTACCAATGAATGAAAAATTCTATGTGGAAATCTTGGAAAATGCACCCACATACACATGCAGTAAACTTTGTCATGAAAAGCTATCTTGGCTAGGTAGATGTCACAAAGTGATGTAGAATATGAATCTATAATGTAGAATCAGGAACATTTATTTCAAAATATTGTATCTAAGTAGAGAGAAAAATTATTGGAAATAAGGTTTTCATAGCAAAGCTTTAACATTATTAATAGAACTTTAAATAGAACATTAACTCCCTCTTTAAAGAGATCTGGCAGGCTTTCAATATTCCTTTGTTTATAAGTGGCATGCTGGCTTATTTTGGCTTGCTTATCATCTTCAGCTTTATTTTTATAGGTTGCTCCCTATAAGTAAATGACCAATAGATAACAGATACTTTTTCTTCACTACCAGCACCCTATTTGGAAATTGACCCTTCCTTTGACTCACAGTTTATTTTTAAACTCCTTATTTGAATTCCTGAGCTGATCTGCAACACTGAGGATCACTCTCAGCTGTCAAACCCACTGTGAGAACTAAATGAGCAGTATTTGGGAAATGGCTCATGTGAATTAAACTGAGGAAGTATACCTTTCATCAAAAAGAACAGAAATTAAGCCTTACTTTCTAGCAGCACCAGAAAGTATATAAAGAGACAGTTTGGTATAGTGGTTAAGGCACCAAAATAAAAACCAGAAGTTCTAGTCCCACCTTGGACACAAAGCCAGCTGGGTGACCTTGGGCCAATCTCTTCTCTCAGTCCTAGAAAGGAGGCAACAGCAAAACACTTATGAAAAACCTTGCCAAGAAAACTGCAGGGCCAATCCAGGCAGTTGCCAATTAATACTTTATGAAAGGTACAAAAAGAAAATATATGTAAAAGGAGCAAGGGAAAAGGAAGATGAGGAGGAAGATCATCTGATGTACTCTGCTGTACTGTCCTTTACCAAACAAACTAGCCTTACTTATGTATTTATGTCTTATTATACAGTAAAATGCTAAAAGTTCAGTCAGTTTATTTTTTGAAAGGGATAAAATAGGAAATTAAACATATAAATGCATGTCATCCAAATTTCTAAATAATCCTCCAGTCAAAACATTTGCTCTTTGTAGAATTTTTATTTAGTTATGAAATAACTAAATAATGAATCCTTCAGACATTTGTGAAATTGATGGTAGTATATCTTGTATTATTATGGTTGGTCACATAGTCCAGGGCTTTTCAACCGGTGGTACATGTACCACCTGTGGTACTTTACCATGTGGCAGGTAGTATGCAACTGCTAACCAAGTGTAGTGGGAGAGTGACCCAAGCCTGAGGGAGAGGCAGCTGCAGCTGCAGGACTGTCTGGGCTCACAGAAGCCCCAGGAGCCAGCAGGGCTCCAGCTGATTGGTGCTTCTGGAAGCAGCATGGAAGTGAACTGAAGAAAAATGTGGGGAGGAGAGGAGAGGCTATAAAAGAAAGTGGTTTGGGTGGGAATTGAAAAAAAAGACAACAGAGAAAGAGAAGGAGAGGTCAGCAGGCGGGGAGGAAACACGGACAGAAGCAACTGCTGCTGGAATAAAAGCTCCCCTGGTTCGTTTTCTTCAGCCAGGAGAATGCAATCAGCACTGATGAAATGAAAAGCCAGCATGCCAGAAAGGAGATGGGTTTATTTAGTTCTGGATCAGCTGGCAGCTTGTTTGGGTTACCATAAGGATTTTTGTACAGTTTTTACAGCGTTTTATAGAATCTCCTTTGTGTGCTTTGGTTATTGGAATATTTTAGTCTGTAATTTAAGCTACCAATGAGTCCAAAGTGTTGACTTCTGTTGGTTTAATCCCTTTAAACAAATGTAATTAGTTTTACCCCCTTATCTTGAGTCTGTCTATGGCTTTTAGAAAGTTTTCTTTGGAGGTAAACAGGCTTAATTTAAGGCTAAAGCTTTTTTACAATTGCTGGAGCTTTCAGTTTCGGATTGCAACATTGTAACACGTGACACACCTGAGGCAACTTAAAGAAGAAAAAAACAAAGTTTCTGTGTTTCTTTATATTTTGAGCCTTTCTTGCTTTGCACTTGATTCCTGTGTCTTTAAGGGTACAGGGAAGGGATTGGGAGGGAGGTGCATTCTTTCTACACTGGAAAGAGCTCAGACGTGAGAGAGAAAGAAAGGCCAACCAGCTAGCTCAGGGGTCTATAAAGGTAGCAACTTTAAGACCTGTGGACTTCAACTCCCACAATTCCTCATTCAGCCATGATGGCTGAGGAATTCTGGGAGTTAAAGTCCACAAGTCTTAAAAGTGCCAAGTTTGAAGACCCCTGAGCTAGCTGGTAGTGGTGCATATTAATAAACATGGATTAATTCATCATACATTTGTCAGTGCAAAGGGAAAGGGATTCAGCAAAGGAACAGCTGAAATTAAAACTGGTACTTTTCCCCTTTTTTCTATAGTTTGTAATATTTTGTTAGATTATAGAATAAAATACAAAAATACAAAAGCAAATAGTAGGACACAGTGGGGAGGAAAAAGGGGGGAAAAGTCGGGGAGAAGGGAAAAAGAACAGATTTCCTCTGTTGCAGTAGAAGGAAGCATTAACAATGAATATCAACTTTTTACTTTTCCATAATATTATAAACTAGCCATTTCTATAACAACAAATGAATCTAATCAGTAAAACCCAAAATGCCCCCCCCTTTTTTTTGTCATCAAGTTTTTGACACCTTGCTAAGCACTGGTGGTACTCAAATATGGTTATGTCCTAAAAGTGGTGCAATCTGTGAAAAGGTTGAAAAGCCCTGACATGGTCCATTAGATGTTTATCTTCCCAAGGACCTGGGATAGGCAGATGTTTGGTGGTACTGAAGGGACTGTCACAGAATATAATCTGTTCCAAATAAAGCTGCCTTTTGCAGTTGATTGATGGTGATTTTGTCAGTGCCAATGGTGTTCCAAGTGGTGCTCCAAATGTTTTGGAATTGTATCCAAGGACACAAACATTCTTATTGACTTTGGTGTACTTGAAGTTGGCAGCTTAAAGGCTGCCCAGGTATTTGTAGTAATCTTTATCCACGTTGTTTCCGTAGGGCATCTTGATTCTTTCAGTTTTCATTATTTTTCTACTGTTGATGTTAAGGGTGTCTAATCCAAACTCCATTGCAATATCTTGCTTGTATAGTCAGACAATATTGAAAAGCAATTCCATTTCAGATGGTATTTTTCCATATAGTTTCAGATTATCCATGTAAAAGAGGTAGGATAGCCTCCTAGATGTTTTTGATGTTTGACTGTCATGGCCTGACTTGTTTAGTATTGTTGATGGAGGAATCAATGCAATGATAAACAGTATTGATGTCCTTGAAAAATTCCTCTCTTCATGTTAACCTCTCTCAGTGAGGTCACCACTGACCAGCAACTGGGCCTTCCTTTTTGCCATTGATCTGATTTTTTCTACTGACTCCTTTCTGGGCACTTGATTATCTAGTCATATGGCAGGAAGTCAAATGCCTTCTTGTAATCAATCCAAACTACACTCAAATAGTCTATGGAGATTCTTGTCATCCAGGTCATAATTATCCCAAAGGTGCTTTTTCATGAGACAACTGGACTTTCTTGTTTTTCTTTAAAGACAGCTGTCTGCAAGGAGTATAAATCCTTCCATTCCCCCACCATAGAAAGAGCCGAAGAAGCTTCTTGAATGAGAAGTGAAACATTTTCAAAGAAAAACAAGTCCAGTTGCCTTGGGGAAAAGGACCTTTGGGATTCACTCCAGTAGGTCTTTGTTCTCTTACAGTTTTCCAAAATCATCTTGTCAATTAGGAGCTGATCTTTTGTTCCTCTGCTGTTTGGGCAGTTTCCTTTCAGATGAAAGGAACTTGTTTTCAACTAAATACTGCTCTACTGCATCAGCCACCACATGATTTAGCAGTGTGAAAGTTGTTGGTGGGCAGTCTGTAGTTGCCTGGTTTCTAAAGGAAATCAACCCTGATTGTTCTTTGAAAGGACAGATACTGAAGCTCAAATACTTTGGCCACTTAATGAGAAGGCAGGACTCATTGGAAAAGACCCTGGTGCTAGGAAAGATTGAAGGCATCTTACAAACCAATGTTCTCGCCTTTGAACTCATCTCCAAAAGTTAGTTAGACCTGCCAGTTTCTGTCTAAAAAGATGCAAAGATGCTCAAACTGTAGCTTATTAAAAACCACTTGTAACTATTCGAGAAAAAAGAGAATAATCTTCCATTGGATCATTTGTTTAAAAGAATATTCAATCTTAATCCTTGTGAAGGAAAAAGAAATATGAGGAAGAGGATCAATGCTCTTGAAACAGCACCCTTAAATAGCGGGCTAAGAAATTTCTAAAGTCTTTCAGAATTGGCATCTTTAGATAAAAAATTAGGCATATCTGTGTCCCCTTTAGTCCTCATGCAATGTTTATGCAATGTTTCTCTCCATATTTGAACTGATACAATCCAGGGAAATGTCTATGGATATTCTCAGTCATCCAGGTATGGTTGTCCCAAAGGTGCTTTTTTCAGGAGGCAACTGGACTTTCTTGTGTTTCTTTTGAAGACGTTTTGCTTCTCCTCCAAGAAGCTTCTTCAGGTCTGACTATCTGGCGGGAAGTGGAAGGATTTATATTGCTTACAGACAGACAATCATTTGCATCCCTTTAGAGAGTCATTGAAACCGTCCAGGGAAATGTTACCAAATGTTTTACAGTTTATCTGGACAAGACCATGATATGTAGTATATGCAATGAAATCATTGTTCTTTTTCTGATGCCAGTTGTTTTGCTCCAGTTCTTGGTCTGGCCTGCCTGTTTGCCCAGTGTCAATTCCTGCAAGCTGATAGACAAAAGCTAAACTTTTTCTCTGTAGCAATTTTGACTTAGTTTTGCTGCTAAACTCTTTGATGAGGAACATTTGTGTTCTATGGCTAATCACATATCGTCATTTCATACTTACTCATTAATAACATAAATTCTCTGGGGATGAACTGAATGGCATAGTGAGAGCACTGAGTTATTTATTGCCATAGAAAATAAATTTTGCTTTAGCTAATAGAAACCTTTACGGGATTGTCGCCCGCAAGAGGGTTTGCAGCATGTTGCAGATACATCTCAACCCATGTTGACAAATTAATCTCATGATCAGCTGTGTGCAGGCATATATTAAATTCTCAGGACCATGAATGAAGTTCATGGCACCTGCCAGACCATGGTTTGCATTTAATTACACTTGAGTAAATCCAATACAGGTCAGATTGTAGAACATAAGCTGTTCCTGAAGAGATACTGCTAGGAAAAATTCAGGCATTGTATCAATGTGAGAAATTTGCTATAAATGCATTCAGTTATTGAGCTCATCGGTACAAATAAGCAGGCCAAGTGCTAGGGGATGCCTGCCATTCCAAAGCAACAAACAACTTGTAAATCAAGGTGTGAATATGAAAATTACTAAAAACGTTTTCATGTGGGAAAAGAACAGATGGCATTTCAAATTGCAATAACAAATCCCAACCTTTCCATCTTAAAAATGGGTCTTTGGGACTAATACACAGTTGTCTCTCCATTTTAATCCTCTTGTTTCAGTGAGAGAAAGAAAGATTGTAAGCCACAAGTAGAGTATTAAGTCATGCAGGGCTTATCTACAGTATGTCTTAATGCATTTACCACAAGCCTGAAATTCCCAGCAAATGTGGGAGTTGAAGTTCAATCAATTTGAAGATAACTCATTTGGAGAAGGCTATATTTGCCACAGCCATTATAACTTTTGCATACAGCATTTTGTGATCTGTGAACTTTAAAAAATCATGGAAGATGGTGAAGGTGCCAAAGGATTCGAGAAGGGCAAGTGTTGTTTCCATCTTCAAAAAGAGGGTTTAAAAGGTTCTGAATAAATATAGACTGGTTAATTTGACATCAACACTGGAGAATATTCTGTAATAAAACATCAAGCAGTGAATTTGTGAACTTTTAGAAAAGAGGGTGTTTAGTGCCAGGGAAATCAGGAAATTCAGACAGTTCAAATGAGTATAAAAATTAATTGCAGGCTTAAGCTCTTTACAAGAGTCTGACCAACTAGCAGTCAAGGGAAATGCGTGGGAGATAAGAGAGAGATATCTCTTATGGGCATGCAGGGACTCATGACTTATGACATTTGACCCCCTCCCTCGGACTCAGCCTAATCATCAGAGAAGTCTTTGGTGCTCTCTGAGCTTGGTTGTTTTCTTGCAGATGTTTCATTAGTCAAACTAGGTGAGATAATCACTTTTACAAAAGAATGCAGAGTTTGGCAGGAGATTAGGATGTGTTTATCAAGAAAAAAAAGAACCTGATTGTATCTCTTTATTTGGCAGAATGATCATTTTAGCTAACAAAGGAACATGACTCCAGCAAAGCATTTGACAAATTTGCCTCTGACTTCACAGATGGCACACATAGTCTGAATTAAGGTCTAAGACGAATAGCCAGTTGTTGAACCATCATGCCTAACCAGTATACACTAATGCCCCACTTCAAGTTGGAGGGAAATGTCAAGTGAAATTCTGCAAGATTTGAATGAAAGATTAGAAAACATTATCAGATTTGCAGCTGACTCAAAGATGGAGAAAATAGTAAATGTGTTGGAACTATGTGCTGCTATTAAACATTGTTGAGGTTCTTCTATTCTTAAATGCTGAGTCAGACTTGGGGAAAGGAGGTGTCTCCTCTGTCAAACAGTGCACTAGGCCATGCTATTCCTATTAAACAAATCATCACAGCCTTTCTATTGTGTTCATGTCCTCCTGTAGTTTTGTAATTGGGGTTAATATTACTCTGGTATTGATTTGTTATTGATAATATAATTTTTGGGAAGAAAGCTTCAGCTTAATGAAGGCAAATACCAAGCACAGACCACATTTCCATTTGGAGTCCTTTCATTTAAATTAATTTATTCCCATTATATTCCAGGAGACAGTGGAAGATGGGGGTGAGGGGCTGGCATGCTATGGTACCTGGGCTCGTGAAGAATCAGATACCACTTAATGACTGAACAACTAAATTCCCATTAAAGGCAATTGTGCTGAACTGAGTGCTGAACTCAGTCTTTAGCTGAGCCAAGTTGTAAATTAAAAATATATTAGAAAACACAACTAAACCTTCACATTCATAGAGGCAAAAATTTGGAGAAGATTCATTTTCTTTGCAAATGATATGTAGGGTAAAATATTTTCTTTGAATAGCACTATTTCTAACTGAAGCAGTTATAGTAATCTAGGCAGACTATGAGTCAAAGAAAAATTAATCCATCATGTTGAGACTATCTATTTTAAGCAGTGGAAGCAAATGTCTAGTGGCTATGTATGCACACACCCACCCACGCACAAACACACGAACACACACGCAAAGCTTTTTTGCTATCTACCACTATAGTTTGATGTCTGTTAAAAAGGAATCCTGTAATAAATTTTATAACTATCATGTCTGTCAGCCTGGTATTATTATCTTGCTTTATCTCTCTAATTCTCTCTCTCAGCCATACATGTATACAATACATACACACACCCACACACATAAACACATTTACAGTAAAGATTTCTTCTTTTGGTTTATTATTCTGTATTACTATTTTTAGGAGCTTCTAACAAACAGAAACTGCATTCTGACACTCAATCTCTTTCTCCCGGTGGCAATCCCTTGCATTTCACAGGATGCTAGTCTAAAATGATGTCTGACTAGAGGAAGGAATGAAAAGAAGAATTTGAAAGCACCACACAATTGCAGATTGCCACTTATACTATGATGACCATAAATATTTCGTTCTCCACGATCTATAAAATTCTGCAACCCTCTAAAAGGAAACACAATTCTGTCATGATTATTCTCTTGCCCTCTTTTGACAAACCCCCCCACCACCACAATAATATCTGATATTTTGGAAACTTCCTATTCCAACTTCATAGCTAAACACAACAAAGTTTTTATACTTAGAGAGACAAACCCTTTTTTGATTAGTGCTGTGGGTGTCAGAATCCATTTATATCACATTCATAAATGTATGTTTAAAACATTATCCCCCCCATGGATTCTGCCATCTCCTGGGGAAGGAGGAGCGCATGTGGATTCAGCCTGCCTTAGGTTATTTCAAAGACCAAGGGAAATCTTTTGAACTGGGGGAACAAAAGGGAGGGTTAGAGAAGAAGGCATATGGCCTGTGTCTTCTTTAATTCTGTAGAGGAAGAAGGCAATAACCATAAAGATTCGAAGTTCCTTTTTTCCCACGAAAGGGATGACATGAAGTAAAATGATGGTGGCTGACCAAATGGGGTTGAGGGAAGGGGGGTTGAACTGGGAACCCTTTATAAAGTTTCAATTTGTAAAACAATACTAAGTCCTGTCTTGTATTTCCACAACTAAGTATGTCCTAGTAAAAATTCCTTTTGGACTAGAACTGACTCCAAGAGTTTTTGTTTTCCTAAGATGTGGATTGGGGTGGGTCCTGACAGTGGGTCAATAAAAAAATTGTTACTAGAATAGTTTTAAATAATTAAATTACTGCATTCCCCTACTACTCTCCAATTTGGCTTTATATTTTATTCATGTACAGGCCCTTTCCCCCTTTTCTCAAGTTTTGCTATGCTGCCTCATTGTGCTGCTGACAGGGCGTTCCTGGGAGGTATGATAAAAATATATTGGAAGTATACACCAAGAGTATATATTTTCAGCAGAATCACCTAAGGTGTGAAGATCACTCCAGTTAAGTAAGCAGGAATAAGGTGGCCTGGGATTCCCTGGAGATCTCCCATCCAAATACTAACCCAGCTTACTTAGCTTCCCAGCCTAAACAAAGACATCCAGATGCTGACAGTCCAGTAGGTTTTAGGTTTTATTTAATTTGTATACCGCCCTTCTCCCTAGGGACTCAGGGCGGTTCACAGGGCATATATAAATAACGATACAAAAGTTAAAAAGAGTTTAAACCAATGCCCAGTTAAAAACAATGATACGATACTAAGAACAACAATTTAAAAACCCTTATTCCCCCATCAGGCCAGACCAGCTAATTCAAATAAGTGGGTCTTCAGGCCGCGACGGAAGGTTCGGAGGTCTGATGTCATCCGGAGCTCCACCGGCAGTTGATTCCATAATGCCGGAGCGCCCACAGAGAAGGCCCTCCCCCTGGGGGCCACCAGTCGGCATTCCCTGACCGGAGGCACCCTGAGGAGGCCCTCTCTGTGGGAACGCACAGGGCGGAGGGGAGTTGACGCCGGCAGCAGGTGGTCCCTGAGGTAACCCGGACCCATGCCATGTAAGGACTTAAAGATCATAACCAAGACCTTGAACCTCACCCGGTAACCAGCTTGAATTGCCCCACATCAAGTCATGGACATGAGTAGAAGGGTAAAGTGCTTTGCCTTCTTTTGGTATATTCAAATGTTGAAAATGCTAGTTTTGAAGGTTAGCTGGCCATTTGGCTGAGGAATCTACTTACTCTCCAAGGGAAGGTCATTTGACCCATTGTACAGCCCTGAAATAAGCATGGCCCAGCTAAATTATATCATGACAAGTGTCCTTTAGCCTCAGGCTGTCACAGACAAACCACCATGCAGACAAATGCTTGACTAGCATTGAATCTAGCATTTGACTAGATCGAATCCACAGCCTTTTTGCAAAGAAGAACATGGAAAGAGTTATGTAACCAAGAAGTATCTATAGCCAAGATGCTCTTGTAATTAAAAGAAATACTGGAGACGCTTAGATTAGCAACACTTTGTGTTTGAGCCATGGCATGGATACCAGCAGCATTACATAATTAATGTCTTCAGACTTTGGTGCTTTTTCCCCCATTTTTGTTATAATTATTCCACTTATGAAATCACACAGACAGCTCTTGAACTGAATCTCTCAAGATTAAGAAAACAGAGGAAAGAAAAATAAGCAGAGCAAAGACATAATTGTGATTTTTTTCTTAACACATTTATTTATTGATAACAGTAAATATTTACAAATGTTGAAAAATCCTGAATAATTTGTGAGCCATTCCAAAACCAGGCATTATTCATCAGATAGGTAATAACAATGTGTATTAATTTAGTAAAATTATGAATGAAACAGTAATGGACATTATTATATTTGTTTACAACAAATCAAAATTAAAATGTATGCCATAATAGAAGAGAATTTAGTCACTTGTCATGTAAGACTGGAGGTTTCTTCTCAGAATTTGCAGCCTGGTTTCAGAACATTTCATTACCAAGCTAAGTAATATCTACAGTGGAATTTAGGAATATCAGTGTTTTATGAATGTCAGTGTGTTGTGAATATCAGCCACAAAAAGTCATATGACACAAGTTTCACAATTCCACTGTAAAAAGGTGAATCATTCAGAAACAATATTTTTTTTGTTCCTGCTTTTAGGAATTGCTGAGGGAAGGTGGTTGAATTATGAAAAAATCAACTCTGCAGTATCCCAAAATAAGGAGCTCTAAGTATCTCACTTATGATATTTATTTATTTAGCATATGGCATATCATACATGGACTAGAAATATACTGTACATATTAGCATTTCACCTAATAAAATATAAATATTGAAAAGATTTATGTTCAAATACCAATGTTTAGACCATTACCCATTGAAGCATAGCATCATTTATATTAAAAAGAAAAATCAGATACTGGACTGATATATGCCCTCAGCTTACAACAGGTCGTGATGTGATCTACAGTTTGACATGGGCTCCGCTCAGTCCCATGTCAAATATGTTGGTTCCAGTCCAACATATTTTAAGAGCATCAAGTTGGCAAATACTGTTCTGCAATATTCTAGTGTAGGGCATGATGAGAATAAATCAGTTCAATTCTACTTAGACTAGCTGTCGCATGCAGGAATTAGTATGAGTATAGCAGACAACAGGTGTATCCTCCCCAGTGTTTTCTTTTTCTCTACTATAGACAACTTGAGGTGTTTTTTTTCTCCTTGGGCTTTAGGCCAGCTGCTCACAGAACAGCATTTCACACCATACTATGTCAATCAAGAGATTAGAGATGATAGAAGAAGCGGGCTGCAAGCCAATCAGCTGTTGTTGCAACTGGCCTGGCAACTGCAAAACTGGAGGATGAAGCTTGAGTTGTGTTTTGTTTTGTTTATTGTTTTTTTACTTTCCTTCTTTTCCTCCCCCTCCCCCTTTGGTGAACTTAACATCTTAGTTATAGTGAAAATGTGTTTATTCCTTCAATACATAAGAGAGTACAATGGTGGGAACACTGGCACACCCAACAGTCTTTAAATAGGTCCTTTTGCTGTCCTTTGCATGCCTCCACATCAATTTGGAGAAGAACTCATGGAGGTGAGATATCCCAGTTTGGAGCCATTTGCAAATCCCCATCTTCAGACACCACTGAAATACATGGGCCATCTTTCTTAGTGCCCTCTTAGCAAAAGGCAGCTTTTGTAGGTCTTGTATGGAGCTTATGAAAATTATAACAATGTCCTGGGTTCTTAAATTCTTAAATTGACTTTCTTACACATTCTACATTTGGTTAGATTTCTGCTTCCCTTACTTTTCTAAAAATAGGTGTACTAAGTGAACCAATAACCCTTATGTTCCAGCTTATGAGGGATAGTAATTTAAATGTCATTAAAGATCCCTCAGTAAAAATAGATGTTGATGGATTACACAACAAGGCTGCCTAAGGCTCCTGTGTTGCCCTACTCTATTTGGCTGAGGAGTTTTTAACTTTTCTATCAAAATACTGTATGTGCTTTTTGCCTTATTCTGGAAAGCAGAAAGGTGGTGCTTGGGTTCTTCCTGCCGAAAGTGTAGGAATGCAGAACTTAACCAATGTATGCCAGTCCTGAAAAAGGAGTAGGCATTTAACGATGCAGTCTTGCAAGTAAAAAAAATTAATTTTAAAATTTTCATGCAAATTTTAAATTACTATGAAAAATTCCCTTCACTAAATCAATGACATTCGGTCACCAGACAGAAAATGGACATTGCTTATATATTATCATTGTAAATTTACCAGTGCTTGAATTCTTATGCAAAGATAAATTGTCCTTCCATCTTACATTCAGCCAAAACTTTGTTTATATTCTCTGTCTGCTCCAAAAACAGATGAGAGACAATTAATTAATCAAGCTCTTGCCCGGTTTTATCTATTTATTTTTCTGACCATCTGTTTATCAAAATGCACTTGGCATAGGAATTGTCTAGAAGGACTATTTCAGAGTTGCACGTCTTTCTAAAGACTCTAGAGGAAGACAGGTGTATTAAAGGCAAAACTAATAATATCAATAAGAGCAACAATAATAGCAGCAATGGCACATGTCCCAAGTTCTCAAAGTTAGAGGTGACTTGTACAAGCAATTCTCAAACTGAAAATATCATTTCAAGATGTTCTGATATAATGAGTATTACCGCCTGATGGTTATGCCTGTTTTCCAGCCTACATATGGTGCTTGACACCAGCTGCATCAGCAGGGACATTTCAAAATACACTTGAGCCACACATAGATCAAGAATTTCAGTCATAAAAATAATGATTATTAGATTTTAGCAAGAAAAGGCAATATAAAACAACTAATCTAAACAAAAATTAAGCAGTCAGGGATCTGAATTATTTTGACCATATTATGCTTATATGTTTTCCAACACATTAACCTTGGATTTCAAAGTAAATTCCAACAATCATTTATATCAATTAAAATATATTTAATATTTAATATATATTCAATATATTTCAGGTGTGTTTGAAAGTCCCAGTATTGGATGAATACCACTATTTGCTCCATCCTTTTTTTGTTTGTGAGTGAGAGAGGGAAAGGTGATTTACAATTCACAATAACCAATGGTTTGTTGAAGACTCATTTCTCTGAGTTCAGATACTGAACTAAGTATAAACCATGGTTTGTAATCTGCAATGGCTGGGATTGCACAACATGTTAAAACCAGTCAGTATGTATTACAGTGCTGTGCATTATTTGAATCTGGTCTCTCTGTCTGTGAACAAAGAATCTTCATAACATCAGCAGCAATGCAACCCTCAAAGTACTAAATATAGTTTTGCTGAATTTTTTTAACATCAGCTCTGCTTTAAAAGGAAAAACAAAAAGTATTCTTTTTCAGCTGAAGCTAAATTTTGAATAGTTCCATTTATAAAGTGATAATTTTCTACACTTTAGCTTATTAGGCCAATTTAGAATCAATGTCCTAATAAATTGGCCTAATAAATGCATTGCCCTAATATAGATTTCATGTTTAAGTATCCTATATGAACTGGGGTTTGCCCGATTCCTGTTGTTTAATACAATCTAGAGAATAATCAAGTTACAGTACATGGATCTTTATCTTACATGATCATATGGACATTTTATCACAAAAAGGAACAAAGTAAAATTATCTTCACCAAAAGTAGTCAGTAGTATATCAGACTAAATAATGATCCATAAATCTCAACCAAAGCCTGAAAGCCTTTTCCAGGATTCTTCATGAGAATAAAATACGTGTTGTCATTTTCTGAAAAACAATTTAAGAATATATCAAAAATGTGGAAGCAATGTTGCTAAAACAGAGACAGAAATCTTAGCTGTCTATTACTTTTCTGCCCGTAGCTAGCCGACTCTGACTGCCAAGATGGGAGGTTCTGCTGCCGAAGCTAATCCTTTAAGGTGAAACACTTGATCATTTGGTCCTAAAAGACTCAGTGTCTCGATAAAGAAGAAATGAATGAGCTTTTGATTTGATATCAATGGGCTAAAGTTACCATCCTAATAGATTACAAAAGAAAATGCCTTCCTCAACAATGATGATTTACAGCAAACTACTTCGTAAACTATCTATAGTTTTCTACTCCTATGGCTTCTTTTAGTAACTATAAGACATGAACAGTCGCAGTAGCAATGTGTCATATGGTTATGTTATTGCTTAAAAATCACTGGGAGAATTTTCACAGTAACTTAATATTCCCATCTAAGATAGCTGAAGACATTATTAAAGTGAATGAGACAATCCATGCTCCATTGGATGGTCGCTTCAGAGATATTTCCTTACCTAAATAGATAAACAGGATGACCAAGGTCAGGCAAAAACAAACAAACAAACAAACAAACCCAGCAAGCACAGGAGCAGACTCCAACTTCCTGCCAACTTCCCCATAGTTTCCTTGTGGGAAACTGACAGGGAGCATTGGAAATATCTTTCCCTTCCCTTCCCTTCCCAGCAGGCAGATACCTAGTTGATAATGGATGAGTGAGGGATTGTGAGACTGGCTGGGAAACTGTTATGGTACATTGAAAATGAAGATCACATGATCACAGTAGCAGCCAGTACCACAAGCATACTGAAGACTAATGAGTATCCTCAATTTTGTTGCTGAACTAATTTCTCAATTAGTTGTTCTGACACAATACAGTGTAGTTTGTTGAAAGCAGAACCTGATATGTATTGCTACAGAAGTGCTGCCAAGGTAAGTGAAGTGCTCCACTGCCCATATTTTCTGCATTTTGACTGTGACTTTGAGTTCTTTGTAGGTGCATGAGAAGCAGGCTAATACATGGCTTCTGTGTTTTAAATATTAATGATAAGTCCAAAGTTGTCACATGCTCTAGAGAATTTATCTGTGCTGAATTGCATTTCTGATTCTGAGCCAGCATTAAGGGCTCAGTCACCAGCAAAGAGGAAGTTTTTCAGAACAGTTTCCTTCACTTTGGTAATAGCTTGAAGTCTCCTCAGGTTGAAAAGCTTCCCATCCACTCTGTACTTGAGGCCTATTCCAGCATCACTGTCCTGAAAGGCATCATTCAGCATGAGAGTAAGCATCGTGCTTAACAGTGAGGGTGCAAACACACAGCCCTGTTTGATGCCATTAGTGACTGCAAATGCCTTAGAACAGTGGTGGCGAACCTATGGCACGTGTGCAAGAGGCGGCACTCAGAGCCCTCTCTGTGGGCACGTGGCCTGTCACCCTAGCCCTGCCTCCCCCTGAGCCCCCTCCTCATGAACAGCCCCCTTGGTGGAGAGTTTCCCCTAGGTGTGGCTCATGCAGAACAGTGCAGCCAATGACATGGCAGCCAGGCAGCAGGGACAAGACTCCACCCTCACACACAGATGATGCTGCAGGGCATAGGTGGAGGGCATGGCCACCAGGGTGCTGCTAGGCTGCCTAGACGATTGCTGTGGCAGGACGTGAAGGTGGTGGGTGGCCCTGCGGGTGGGGCAGGGTGTGAAGTGGGGGGTGGGGCAGAGGGCGGGGCAGTTTTGGGGCACTTGGTCTCTCAAAGGTTCAGCTTCACTGCCTTAGAAGATTCCCACCATGCAGCAGTCTGGTCTTAATGCTGTTAATTGGTGTATCAATTAACATGATCCTCCAAAGGCTTTGTCAGCTGATAATATCAAAGGCTTTTGCGTGGTGAACAAAATTTGCAATGCTTTTCAAGAAGTAATGCCTGTATCTTCTCATCATTTTCATCAAAACAAGTCATGCTGCTTGTAAGTAGAGGACCCTAGCATCTTCAATGCAGATGACTGGAAAACATCCCTGAAGCATTCCCAGTCATCCTTAGCATTGCCAGCAAGATGTAGAACAGTAAGCTTAGTTTCTAAATCTTCAGCCAGTGATGGAGCTGTGCTGGTGGGTCTATGACAATTCACCATGGCCAATTTGCCGTGGCCAACTCGCTATGGCCAACTTGCTGTGGGACAACTCATTGCTGGACAAAAGTTACACTAATAACAAAAATATTGGTGGAATAGAATCATTAAATAAAGGATGGGAAAGGAGGGACAGAATGTAATGTGATTGACAAAAATTAAAAAAAATATTTTAAATAATCAAAAAGAATTGTTAAATTGTTCCACAGTGAATTGTCCCATGGCAAGTTGACTGTGGCAAGTTGTCCCATGGCTAGTTGGCCATGGTGAGTTGGCTGTGGCAAGTTGTCCCATTCCCGTGCTGGTCTTCTTCAGCCTGGCAATGTTAATTCTTTTCATGTCCTTGCTTCTTTGTGGTCACTTCTTGGGTCTGATGTGGAGCTTCATTTTGGAAACAATGAGCCTGTGTTCTGTCCAGCAGTTGGCACCACACATGGCCTTACTCACTCTGATAAAAAGCCTGTCTTTTCTGCTAACAATGATGTGCAGATAGTCAACTTACAACCATTCACATAGCAACTGTTTGAAGTTACAACGGTGCTGAAAAAGTGACTTATGGCCAGTCCTTGTATTTACAATCATCACAGCCTCTCTGTGGTTACATCATCAGGATTCAGGCCCTTGGCAACAAGCATGGAGTTATAATAATTGCACCATCTCAGGGATCACTTGATCATAATTTGTGATCTTCCCAGCCATTTTATGACAAGCAAAGTCAATGGGGGAAGGCAGATCCATTTAATGATCCTGTGCTTCACTTAACAATCATTTCCAAAAAGTTCCTAAAATGGGATGCAACTCACTTAACAACTGCCTTGCTTAGCAAAGGAGGTTTCAGTCCTATTTGTGGTTGTAAATTGGTGACTACTTGTAGTCAATAAGATGCCAATTCTTAGGGTTGGAGGTGCCCCAAGAGTTACAGATAGGAACTAAATTATATTAGTGATTGGGAAGTCATGTGCTGCACACGTTCACAATAAGAATAACCCATTGCTATTTTAATTGCCCACTCCATGTCTCCCATTGACTCCCTGCCAGGTTGCAGAATTGCACCCTGCTCTTGCATTATAGCCACCAAGAAAGGTCAGCTTATCAGTGCTGCTCACTACTGATAGTGGAGCTGCCAACGGTCCAACTAGCAAACCTAACAAAAGGAACCCTCAGGGGAATTAAGTCCCCAAAAGTAAAACTTTATTGGATACACCATTTTGGAACTCAAGAAGCAAAACCAGCTTTGGTTTTTCCGCATGAAAGCTTGCCTAGTTAAACAATAGATTCCCTTGTCCCCACCCCTCAGTTGTTCACATTGTCCAATGGCAAAACTTATTTTTGTTATGGAACAGTCCACTTCTCCATCAAGCACCTGCAGTAGAGACCTTGGTGTTTTGCAGGTTTTAACGGTTTATGAACAGCTTCTTGGCATCCCATTTCCTCCCTTCGCTTTCCACTCCTCTCTCCTTTTCATTGGCAAGTTGATTAGCGATGGAAGCTAGAAGGCAACATACTGATTCAATCTTGACAAGAGTATTTAATTCTTCATGGAGCCTGCATATACATCTGTAATCTAAGGCTCCATTTCCAGAGGGCTGGAGATAATTCCATAGACTTGAGTTGAATTAACATCTGCATGAATATGCATAACAGGAAGCTTTTGTGACACCTTGTCCTATTTTTTCACACTGGCAAAAAAGAATATTTGTATTCTGTTTCTCCAAGCAGGTTATCAGAAAAGGGTGCATAAAATTGTTAGAAATCCAAAGTGTAATATTTAAATAGTTACTGTGTAGTAGCTGGGTGGCTATATGATTTTTTAAATATAAATAAATAAATATAAGGATTGTCTGAACTCTACTCTCTTAGGATCTTTGCATGAAAACAATCTGTGTACAGTATTCCACCTTTGGTTCACTTGGGTGATAACACTTCCAAAACTGAGACATCTCAGGTGAAATATATATGGCTGTTTTCCCTGCAAGACAGCAAAATAGCCCTGTCTTTGAAGACAGTGTTAAAATATTATCACCAGCGCATTGGGATAACGATAATCTGAATTCCAAGTGACACAGCAGACAAAATTCACATAACCTTCAGGTCCTGAAACAGCAATAACCTTCTTTTCGAAACATTACTTATTATCTGGAACTGCTAAGAAGCTTATGCTGCTGTGTTATTTCTCTCAACCACCTGCTAAACTTGCATTTTCCTTTGCTCTCTGATTAAATGCTGGAATATTTGATAAATCAGATAGCTTTTTCTTCTGTATTTCCTTTAAATAACTTTAAAAGCTTCTACATTCTCAGATTTATATTCATAACTGAGAAGATTTTTTAATTGAAAAGTCACCATCATCCAGATGTACAGTAAAATACCACAAGAATACAGTCCTTCACACACTTTCCTGTGTGAATAACAGTTTCACTTACCCAACATTAGTGCAGGTTCGCATCCCACCAGGCTCAAGGTTGACTCAGCCTTCCATCCTTCCGAGGTAGGTAAAATGAGGACCCAGATTGTTGGGGGCAATTAAGCTGACTTAATGTGTGTGTGTGAAAGCCCTAATAAGCAGGCATATACATAGAATGAAGGCTACTGCTAAGTTTGTAAGCCGCCCTGAGTCTTCGGAGAAGGGCGGGATATAAATGGAATTAAAAAAAATAAAAATAAATTAAAAAATATAAAAAATACAGGGCCAACACCAATTATAGTAAGGTGTTTCTTGGATTTCTAAGCAACTATAAATTAAAAAAACAGCATGCAACACTATCAAACAATCTGAACTGCTGAAGTAGTTGTTCTGAATCCAGACTGCATTAAACAAAAAACAAGAAAGCAGCACTTTAGTTTTATAGATTTTCTTTCTCCAAGATATAACTGAGTTACATCACAAAGGTTGTTACAAAGGTTCAGCAGCTTGCCAAGTTTCCAGGCTGACAATATGCAGCATCTGACAGAGCTGATTCTCCTTGACAGAGCCACTCATGGAGTTCAATCCCTTCAGTTCCACGTTAAAATAAAACAAGATTTAAGTGTCAGTACTTGCCGAGTTCAGCGATAAATGCTCAAACTTGAACTTCTTTAACCACAACATGCCAAAACCACAACAGAGTTTTACAGACTATTTTCTATGGGATAAAGTCTTGGTGGTTATTCTTCTGTACCATTTGACTCTGAAATCACAAACTGGGCCCCAGAATATAATTCCCAGAAAAATAAAATTGAAGAATTTGGGTTTAAGTTGACTGTAAACGTTTTGAACAAATGCTATTTGTTTGAATTTGAACTTGTGAGATTAATCTCAAAATTACAATGAATTCATCAATGTATGTAAATTCTTGGCTGTTGAACAGTCCATGTTAGATTCAATTTACTGTGCAGCCCATAATCGCATACCCTAACTTTGGAGATGCAGATTTAGTTACTGAATTTTCAAAAGATAGTTTATGTATATATATCTTAAATCTGAGTGGATGAATGGCATCAATAATGCTTCTGCGATCTTAATATGTATGAACTTCTCATATTATGTCCTTTGGGAATAGCATAGAATATTTCTTCTCTCTTTTTTTCTTACTCTTGTGCTAACACTGTTGGTTTAATGATACAATAATTAAAATGATAGAAAACAGGTCATGATCCTACCTTTCTTTGTGGATCCATAAACATTTTGTAGTGGAGAAGAACCAAGTTCACTCTCATAGAAACAAATCACCAATGTGCTTAGGTTACAACTTAAAACTTTAAAAAGACTGACTGGCTGTTCATACCGGCATCTCGGGCTGACCAGTCTTCTCCATCATTAACAATAGGGGATGAGGTGTTACCCCCTGTTGATAGGGCTCGCAACTTGGGCATCCTCCTGGATTCACGGCTCAGTTTTGAAGATCATATAGGAGCCGTGACCAGGGGGGCTTTTGCCCAGATTCGCCTGGTGCACCAGTTGCGTCCCTATCTGGACCGAGATGCTCTATGTACAGTTACTCATGCACTCGTGACCTCCCGGTTAGACTACTGCAATGCCCTCTACATGGGGCTGCCCTTGAGGACCACCCGAAGGCTTCAACTGGTGCAGAATTCAGCCGCACGAGTTTTGATGGGAGCTTCCCGATACTCCCGTGTAACACCTCTTCTCTGTGAGCTACATTGGCTTCCGGTTGCCCTCCGGGTGAGATTCAAGGTGCTGGTAATGACCTATAAAGCCCTAAATGGCTTGGGTCCAGACTATCTAAGGGAACACCTGCTGCCGGCATCATCTTCCCATTGTCCTGTGCGCCCCCACAGGGAGGGCTTTCTCAGGGTACCGCCGGTTAATGAATGCCGGCAGGTTATTCCCAGGGCAGGGCTGTTCTCTGTGGGTGCACCTGCCCTCTGGAACCAACTACCCACAGAACGTAGGACTGCCCCCGACCTTCGCTCATTTCGCCGGGAGCTGAAAACTTGGCTCTTTGATCTGTTTGGTCCAGACTGTGAGGTTGTTAATTTAACTGGGTTTTAGATTTACTCTTGGGGCTTGAATTTAATTTAATTGTTTTAATTGATTTTAATTTTTTGTATTTCATGGTTTTAACTGCCCTGTAAACCGCCCTGAGTCCTATGGGAATAGGGCGGTATACAAATTCAATAAAATAAATAAATAAAATAAAAAGGAAAAGAGAAACATTTCAGTACCATGGACAGAGGGTGGAAAAGCTAGAGGAGCATGCTTTACCCAGCCTGGGCAGAAACCAAGAAGAGGGAAGTTCACTGAGAGATTTAAGGGTTGAATGGAACATTAGTTCACAGAATTTAGTGTAGCTTATTGATTTTAAAGTTTGTCATTGGACTGACTGTAAAATTGTTTTAATTTGTGACAACCCAACAATCCAGGACAAAATGCCTTCCCAATTAGTTTCTGGAAAGGAGAAGGCATGTCAGTCATTGCAAACAATCAAAGGCGGGACTGTTGTTAGATTGGAATCAAGTTCTGGGGATCACCCTTTGTGAAAAACTTTAGATGGTTCTAATCAGAATCAAATCTGGAAAATATGGATGGAAAGTGTCTTTGTAATGAGCTGGCAGTAGGAAAAGGGCAATATCATATGTGCTCCCAGGAAACAGAGCATGGCACTGGGATTTAGCTCTGAGAACCAATTATATAAACTGAGACTAAATACTTTGTCTATACTATACTAGGTTAATTTTATAGATGTTTGCATGTTTTCAATCTCATATATCAGTGGGATGAAACACTATTTTGAAAAGGATGGAAAATTTTTAGAGTTGAGTGCAGTTCAGGAATATTTAGAAAACTTTTAAATGTTGTGAAAGAGTTTCTTAGCTTTATTGTTTCCTCATCCTCAATCTCATAGTTATTGTCAAACCTGTTGTTCTGAACAATTGTACAGTGTTCTTTCATGAGCTGTTGACAATCTTAATGGCTGGTTCATTTGATGGTAATTACTAAGGATTAAGGCCTTCTTATAATTTTAGCTCCGTCCCTGACAATCAGCTCCAATCCATTTAGAAACATTCATGGTCATTCTTTAAAATCAGAGTTTAGAATAACAGAATGCAGAATAATCACTCCAAACCTTTGCACAAAACTCTCAGTAATTTACCAAAGATGTTCTTCAGGTAAGGGCTATTACCCTGTAGACATCACATTATTTATTCAAATTTAAAAAGTCCAGGCACATAAAAAAATATCCTCATGCCTTTGGTCATGTTGACTGAGTATTCTGGGAGTATAAAACCTTGGAAAGAACATCAGAAGTCTGGTTGGAATTGCTGATGCTGCCATGTCTTCAGCAAGCTAATCCTCCTAGTGAAAAACCAAGGCATGTCCAAAGGGCATTCAAATACACTCCAGAACAAGCTCTTGATGTTTACATGTCAGTGTTATTGGGATTTTTTTTTATTATGACAGTTCCCTCAAGTAATGCTGCTAAGAATTTCTTATTTATACATGAGCTGACATGTTGTCATGGCTTGAGCTGAAACTTGCAGCAATTTTTGTACTACTCTTGAGTAGCAAGGAGCAAAAGAAAGAAATCTGAAAATTTAAAAACTATTTTAAATACAGCAAAAACATTAATTTTGTTTTAAATTAATAACCCAATGCAAATTAAGTAGGTTTAAATGTCTTCCTCAATATTCTTGAGTGAGATTTTGCATGACAATTGTGTTTTACATTCAAGAAAGAAATGTAAATTAATCATGGTAACAGGCTTCTAGGAATCAGCCCTGAGACAATATGATTTGGAGATGCAAACAAGGCAAGATTTGGTTCAACTTTCTGATCTTAGGCAATCTGAATCTATTGAAGCCTCTTTGATATTTAATTTTTTAAAAAAGAGTTATCCATGGGCTATAATGGGAAAATATCAAAAAGCCTGCAGCTGCATATTTTTTCATAGAATGAAATTAAATTAGTCCTGGTCCCTGACTCATTAAAGGATACTAACCCTATCTAGATTAGTAGAACCTACTAATCTAGATTAGTATTAATCTACTAATTAGTATTAATCTACCCTACTAAGTAATCTAATAAGTAATCTAATAAGTAATCTGCTAATTAGTATTAATGTACCAATCTAGATGAAATGTTAATTTATATTGCTAGTCCATGTATGATATACCATATGCCAAATAAATAAATACATAAATAAACCCTGTCTAACCTCATGGATATCTTCAAAGGTTGTGCTGCAATAAATGTTTGAAATATTTCCCCAGCTCCTCTTTTAAAAGTTAGCAGGAAAGAAAAAAGGGCAGCACAGCAGCTTCCAGTTTATCAAACAAAGATCCTATAGGGTGGTTATGAACGTAGAATAGGAAGAGGACATTAGAGGACATCTAGTCCAATTTTTAGTTTTCCTTTTATTTTGTAGAATGGCAAGTTTGGCATGACCCTGAAGAATGACCATTGACTTACCTTTTTGGTAATGTACTTTCCTTATTCTGATTGTTAGGTTTTCTGAAGTGCCAGTATAGGTTTGTTTGTTTGTTTGTTTGTTTTTAAAAAGGGGGTGTTATATATAACAGAGTGAGCACCTGTTACTCGTCCCAGCTTCTGCCAACCTAGCAGTTCGAAAGCACGTAAAATGCAAGTAGAAAAATAGGGACCGCTACGGTGGGAAGGTAACAGCGTTCCGTGCGCCTTTGGAGTCTAGTCATGCCGGCCACATGACCACGGAGACGTCCTCAGACAAGCGCTGGCTCTTCGGCTTTGAAACAGAGATGAGCACAGGCCCCTAGAGTCGGAAACGACTAGCACGCATGTGCGAGGAAACCTTTACCTTATATATAGCAACAGTAAAATAGTAAAAATCATCATGATAATAGAACAATGCACAATCAATGAAAACATTAATATATAATACTGATTAAAATGTATGAAAGAAAAAAAGGAAAAGATCCACAGCTATCTACACATTACTATAGAAATAAACATTAGTATATTTAGAGTGGGTATGTTTGTATGAAACTAAGTCAGTCTTTAACATACTATTAAATTTAGAAACATATTGCTTTATCTTTTCATTTTACCAACAAAAGGATATTTCAATTCCTTATTCAGGATAATTGCAATACTGGTTTTGAAAGCTGGCCCTGCCTAGAAAATGCCCCCCATCATTGGCATGACACAATGACTAAGAACTTGCAGCATTCATAGCTTTGTATGAATTAACTCTTTTTTAAAATAGTAAACCTTTAGGTCAGTGTCTATAATGTTACTTTGGCACCTATTCAAACATAGTTATAATATCCAAGTCTGCACCAGTCGTGCAGAATTTGAGAATAGGCTTTGAGTAAGTTTACGTACTAGAATGTTCAGCCTTGAGCTCATATTCATTGTCTTTGCAACAAGAGACACAAAGCATAAAATTCAGGATTGTGTTTGAACACAATGAAAAAAACTAAAAGATGAAAAGATGAAAGTTGCTCAGAGCAATGTTGATCATCCAAAAAAAAAAGCCCAACTATGTACAGAGTTCAATGAGATGATCAAACTATTGATTGACCTCAGATACATGGAAATGAAATTACCTTACACATGTTCCTTAACAGCTTCAGAAATAGTAAAAAAAAAGTAGCTGATACCATGAAACACTTTGAAACGATGCAAAAATGCTTTATAGCTCCCTGATTCAGATTTTCTGCTTCAAAACAGGTTCCAAATAATATAGATTTTATTTCTATATGAGTTTTGATGAACCAATTTAATTCATTTGGTGAATCAAAGTATCATTTCAAAGTACTATATAATTTTTAGGTCATATTATATACAGCTGCATGGTCCTGCCTTGGTAAGTTGGAAAGCATTGCATGTTTGATAAAGTAATGGAGACGGATTTCTTCAGGCACATAGTACCTAAAAGTTATATGGCCTCCACTTTTAGGAACTGGATAAACTCACAAGATATAAGTAAATACAAACTTTATTGAAAAAAAGACATGAACAAGTAAAAATTCTTTTAAGCTTTAAGCAAAATACTCAATGTCAAAGAAGATAAACATACTGAATAAGTCAAATCACAGGTTGAAGTTAAAACAATCTCCTCTATAAATATTATATCAGACAGTATAAGGCTCTGGACAGACATAGGTTGGTGTAGATTGACCCTTAAATTAGAAGAAGTTTGTTTTAAAGGGATTCTTATTGAACAGAATCAAACCATTTATTGAGCATTTACAGACAATATAAATGCTAAATATGAAAAAAGAAGAGAGTTAAAACACGTGGAGAAACAGGAATTAAACGTAATGCAAAATTCCTAGCAAGGATCATTTCCTTCTTCTTGAGATGACCTAATTCCTGAATCTGAAGTCCCTGCTCACTTTCCTAGCCCATTTTTCATATTCCTATAAATAGTCATATTATTAGGAACTCCATAGAACTTGACTTTTCTCTTTTCCTAGCCCTGGTACCTAATTTCTTTTTTGCTTTGACAATACCATGCACTTTTTCATTGTGAAAATATAGATCCAACGTCTGAGATGAATGAATATGCATTCAGTATCTCGCCTGAATACCTGGCAATTTGATATGTTGGTGAATACCAGCAAGTTGGCTTCACAAGGTCTTTGCTGAATTAGATCAAGGGAACATCTAGCCCTCTATTGCAATCTAAAAGAACGATGGCCAGATTCTTTTAGATATGGAAGAATGCTTCTCTTTGTGCTGTACAGCACCTGATGCTGAGAAGAATATGCCCTTTACAGTATAATTGGAGGGTAGCAAGATAGATATAAATGAATCCTACTTTTGTTTTCCTTCAGTGAACAAAATGTAAGAAGAAAAAATAGCTATCAATCCTCATAAGATTCTTCACATTTTATTTACCTCGGGAACAAGTTCAAGGTTGACTCAGCCTTCCATCCTTCCGAGGTAGGTAAAATGAGAACCCAGATTGTTGGGGGCAATAAGCTGACTTTGTAATAATGCCGCTTGGGGGGGCGAAAGCCCTAATAAGCAGGCATATACATAGAATGAAGGCTATTGCTAAGCACATCGATTTGTGCTTCTTAGATTGTAAGCCGCCCTGAGTCTTCGGAGAAGGGCGGGATATAAATGGGATTTTTAAAAAAGTGCTGGACTGGTGGAGAATGTTGCTTCCTCTGAAGACTCATCCTATTTTGTGGATCCCCATCCCAAGCCATATGCCCAGTGACCACTGTAATTTTGCAGTCTTTCACAAATAGAATGCCCATTTATGGAAACCATCCCCTTAACTACAAAAGATTATTAATTCTTCAGTGGTTTCACCCTACTGCATTGTAATTTATCACACAATGTTCTGAATTAAAACATTGATTTTCAAAAATAGCATTTTGCTTGTTCCTTACTATTTATAAACACAGCACAGTACCAATCCTCACACATTTACATTCATTAAGCCTTAGAACTTCTTAGTCTATCACTCAGTCTTCACAGAAGCCTTAATGAGGATGTGAGAGCAAGGCTAAAAGAAACTAATCAATAAAATTAATAGAAAATATAGAGTGCTAGTATTCTCCTGCAATCTGTTCCATTCTCAAAGTATTTTTAATATTGTCAAGAAATATCTCAAATGATGGAATACGGATCACCTGACACTGGATAATATATTAACATTATCCTCTTACCACAAAAGTCAAACTAAATGTGTTTTTTGCTGCAGTTCCAGATCATCACAATAATACTAGATCCATGGATATGAATGGTACACTCCCTGTTAACTAATACTTAGAAACTATTTGTGACTATTGATAAAAAAATGTGTTATTATTTAGAGGATAATTAACTCCTTCTGTAAAATTTCTATGTATGAAAATATCCAGAGAATGAAATATACAAAGGGAATTGGATTAACAGCATTTGCAATTTGCATTTAGAAATATTTAGCAGCAATACTCTTTATGATATGGTAAGAGCTAATGCTTAGTTATCTTTAAAGTATTGGTGGTGTCTTGGAAACATGCAAAATGATCCACGTTGATTCAGTTACAAAATGTTACATTTTTTTTCTTTACAGAACAAACTGATCCAGGTGTTCCAGACATGATTCATGTACTGAAACAGGAAGAAATTTGAGCAATTCAGAACAGGTTCAAATCTCCAAACACAACAATTCATTTCCTGTCCTGCCCTATTCACATCTGTAAATACATGCGTGGATTAGTCCATTTCAGGGAAAAACAGACCACTGCAGTAAATAAAAAAAATTTCTAAAGCTCAATCACCCCAAATTAGAGCATTTCTGTTATGCACATATTGGCTGATAATTTTAATGAATTTTAATGTGATAGGGTGTACAGATTTCACTATGTTTGTCTATAATTAGATGTCAGTGTGGTTAAACTGACATACTTATCATTTTTTTAATCATGACAATTATGCAAAGAGAAAGAACTTTGTTGAACTTTGAACTTAATTGCTTGAAACAGATTTTGAAATACTGCACTAATTTGTAGTCTAAAGATAGGGCTGATAACTAAATGTCAGGTGTCATATATACTTAGCTTCATTAACACACATTTAAATCTATAACTATAAATAAGGTTGGTAAGAATAAGGCTGCCAGACTGCTACATATGAATCATTTTTATACAAAAATTTCAAAAACCCATTATAAGAGATCAGGGCTTAATATTCAGCCACCATCTCTCAAGAAAGCAGCATTTCAAAGTCTTCCATTTACAAACTTCAAAATTTGAATTAAACAGGAAATAAAAATGATGGGCAATACTTAGGACTAGTTGATACAATCACACACATTTTACACATTTTCACCATGGCTTCTTTAAAGCAAATTGAGCATTTTATTCCTAAATAACCCATGGCAGAGATATGTCCAGTATCTGATCTTGCCCATTTTTAAAAAAAATTAAGAGATATGAAGATGGCAGTTATGATGATGCAAATAAAGATCTGCCCATTTTTATGTATGTCACACAACACACATAAAAATGGATAGAGCTTTGATTGTACCGTTGTGGCCACCATGCTCACGTTTTGACTGTTCCCTGTGGGCACCCCTAAGGGAAGTTGGATTAATTTTATTCATTACAAAAAATAACTTCACTGGCCAGGCATGTTGTATAGCAGAGAATAAATATCCATTGTCATTCTAGGAAGTTCAACAGGAGATGCAACATTACCTTGAAGAACTTCATACTCCTGCAAGTGGAGGACCTTTTTAACAGACAAAAAAAAGTCAAAGGAAAGTAGTGCAAACTCCCAGCTACCCTTGCATAATGAATAAAGTCCGATGCTCTAATAAACTGGCACCATCCTTGCTCTTATGTGAATATTTTTACAAGTTGTGAATATATTATTTATTTATTTATTCATTCAGTGTACCTGGCTTTTCACTTACCAGATAGCGGTAGCCAGCTAACAAGAGTTTAAAACTTCAGATACAAAGGAAAATAGCAAAGTAACCAAAGATACTTCACTGGGAGTTAGACACATCACTAAGCACAAGTGGACCAGCACTTGATGGAAGAACAGATCCTAGGCTTTCTGAGAGGCTGTCAGGACCATGAACCCCAAATGCAATTGGCAATTGGTAACCAGTGCAGCTCATACCATAGCCATGTTGCATGGAATGCCTGAAATGCACTCCTATCTACTTGCACTGCTGAGTTTGTATGTATGTAAGTGGTGGGGAGCCTTCTCGGGTCATGACCAATGTAGAACTACTATGGGGTTTTTTCTTTTCTTTAAAAGATGACATAGAACATGCTTTTAATCTTCCTGCATAGTTCATCCAGTTTCTAAGTTGTATTTACAACCACGGTATATTTGATGGCCCCAAGGTGCCCTGGGAATAAAGTTCATCTTCTTACTGAAAGTCAGAGCCCATTTAGTTTATTATTAGATTTACACAGATTAAGAGCTAAATGAGTGGCCATGTAGTCCCACAACACCTCTGTAGTGATTTTCAGTGAATAACACTTGATAAGAGCTTCCACCTTTCATTAGATAGAAAACCTAATAGGTGACTGTCATAAACTGAATTTTTCCCCTGCTAAAAGGCCATGCCTAACTATGCCTAGACAGCAATTAATAATACTTTAGTATTATTCTGACTCTTGGTCTTTGATCTTTTTCCGTGACTCAGCCTTATGTTAAATTAATACATGTGGGGATCCCAGCTAAGTGTGAATTTTCAGTCTCCATCTCCCTCTCTCTGAGTATTGCCCATGCCCCAGGGAAATTGCTTTCTTAAGGGAACGTTTCCTTGAGCGGCTGCCACAATATCAGAATTGAGCTACTCTGTGCCAAGTGCTTCTTCTGCAAACTGCTCATGTGGATTATGAAGATTTTAGTGAAAAAGGAGAAAATGTGCTATGGGTTCAATGGCCCTTGTCCCTGATCCCTTCCATTGTAAACAAAACATCTAGGATGGTAGCAATTCTGTGATTAAGTGGGCCTTATGGGATAAGTTCTTCTCTCGTAGTGAAAGGGTTGGCCCTATCTGTCAAGTCTTATTATAACAAATGGATTTATTCAACAGAGAAGTTTCAACAGAGGGGAAATATGGTGCTTGTGATGAGATTGTGAAAAGGAATGAAATAATACATAATTTGTGCAGGTAAAGAAATGGATGAATTTGTTTAAAATAATAATTGCATTTTGAAAACTGTATTACATAGAATTGTTTAAGCTTCATTTAATATAAAATGAAGTTACCAGCTAGTTCTGTACTTTATCATCACTTGAATTAAACAAAAATATATCTACACACACAGAGTGTACAGGGAAAAACTGTGTAACAATCACATTAGAATCTGTCTAATGCAATGCCCATTCACCATCAGGTTTGCTAATAATTTGAACTTGAGTTAGTCCACAGTTCTGCACATACAACCATGGAGTGAAAAGCTGTTACTATTGATGGATCTTACTTTTGAATAGATTCATACAGAACTATGATGCATGTATGATAGGAATCATAAGCAGAGAGAGACACTTTGTATGTATGAAAAAATATTTAAATAAAGCTACTTTATTCAGTAAAATAAAAAACTGCACACACACACATTCCACAAAAAAAGAAAATGTTAGATTTCTTTGTTACTGCTCTAAACACATTTACACAATCTTTTTTCTGTTTGTCAAGTCTCACTTGTGAGTCAAAAAAAAAAATTCCTGTAGCACCTTTTCCAACTATAGGATCTTTTCCTACTGTCAAATCCTATTAAAAGGCGTAACCTTGCAGAAGCTACAGTTCACTACACCAGATGTTTTGAGACACGTATTTGATGAAGTGAGGTTCTACTCATGAAAGCTTATGCCTTTTAATAAATTGTTTTAGTCAGAAAAGGTGCTACCAGAATCCTGATTCTTTTAATTACACAATAGACTAACATGATTCTTTTCTTGCAATATGGATTGCTACATATCTGTTGTTTTCAGAAATAGCATGTTAGAAAAAAGAAATCAGATATAATCTCTCCTCTGAAATGGAAGTTATTGACAATGAATTCCAATACCTTAGGAAGAAATCTTATTTAATTCGATAACTTTACATTACCACCCTACGTAGCTATTTTAGATCTCAAGTATTTGTTTCAATTCTCTTGACTCAGAACTCTGTATATGTTTCAGTTATTTTAAGTTTTGTTTTTTTATTCTTGTTTGGCATATGGACTAGATATCTGTTTATGTTCATCTTAAAAACCTAACAGAAAAAAAAAACTATTCAGATGAATTCTTATGCATATAATATACCTTTTGCTCAGATGAGTGTGTAGCGTGTTAATGCTAAATAATAGAGTTATGGTGAGTTTCTATGAGAGAGAGAATGGTGGAATATGCAGTGTAACACCACTATACAAACTGCCTGATTTGCATTTGCATAACAATCTTACAGGCAAGTATCAAATGGGGTGGTCCTTATAGTGTGGCAAAATGATGCTATTCATTAAAAAAAGGACTTATTTTTTTCAAGAGAAAAATTAGTTGCATTATGAATCACATTCTGAGTTCCCTTCCTAGATATCCAGCACCTTTTTTTAAGCTTACAGAGAAAACTTTTTTAAAAGAGGGTGCCTTAGCAAGTAGCAGAAGGGTGCTGTGGTTAAATGAGGTATGAATGCCTTCTTCCAAATTCCTTCAGAAACAGAAAGAGGAAAAACAAAAATATTTCTTAACAGCAAAGTAAATATTTCATGCTATGGGATTATAAAATGATATCTTAAAAATATAATGAACCTCCTGGTGCTTCTCGTCTTCTCCTCTTTCTGGAATGATTGCTAAGAAAAAAGGCATCAAGTCTTATTCCTGAAAATCCTGAACTCTATATCACTGAGCTATGGCAGCTTTTGTGATCTTACCAGATAATTAGTCTGCGGTCCCTGTCGTCACTTACAACTGGCCATGGAGTCTAAGATTAGTGAGAATTGCAGTCCAAAAAACTTGTACAGGTGATCCTTGACTTACAATACAATGTTTGAAGTTACAACGGCACTGAAAAAGTTGACTGATGACCTTTTTTCACACTTAACGACCATTGCAGGATCCCCATGATCAGATACTTCAGAAATTCAGATTCATATTTATGACAGTTGCAGACTCCTGGAGTCACATGATCCCCTTTTGTGACTTTCTGACAAGTAAAGTAAAGTCAATGGGGAAGCCAGATTCACCTAACAACTGTGTTATCCACAACTGCAGTGATCCACTTAATAACTGTGGCAAGAAAATGGGGCAAAATTCACTGAACAACTGTCTTGCTTAGCAACAGAAATGTGTCATAAATTGAGGACTACCTGTACAGGGCTACACATTACCCACCCCTGCCCTCAATCTTTTAAACTTCAGGACAAATATATTAGGCTTTTTGTTCATTTCTCAATAAACCATGATCTTGTATAGACATGATGCTTAATTGTAAAATGGTTAAATGAATTATGCACCATACAAGTGTCCCACAAATACTTGATTTGAGTTATGAGTGGCCATATAAAGTAACTTTCAATGCCCCAACCATAGTTGGGCAGCAATTAAGGACGTTGCTGTATCTGAATTCAGAATGCAAACATTTTCTGACCACCAAATCACAAACCACTAAATCACAATTTGCAATTTAGGGTTTATTTTAAAAAAGCTAAAAATGTCATTGTCCTGTTCAGATCGTACATGTAATGACTACCAGCAAATTGATAGTGATTTTCTAAGCATAAACGTTATATTGCTTGGCCACCGAGTCTACAGAAGCACAAGTCCTCCTTTTACTGACTGGTATCAATTTCAGTGGAGGAATCGGGATTTTGTTTCGCTGCTGTGGGAAAAACTTGTTTCCCATTACTGGTAGAATTCTGCAAGAAGTGTAAGATGAAGACGATGTAAAGATTTACTGTCTTCTCATATTCTTTTTCTCTCTACTCTCTGAGTCTGCAAAATTTGATGCTGTAATTAGGGGATGTATGCAGGTGAGATACATACATCTAAATAATCCAGCAATTCAGTTAAATGAAGTCAGCTTGTGGGTTCTCAAAAATAAATTTGATTTCAATTTCTAGAGGCATTAATATTATTGGTGATTTTAGAAAAATATAAAAAATAATATAATATACAGCGACTGAGAGATGAATCACTTCAGCCAAATGAGATAAAAAATGGTTTATATATGAAATAATACATAAATCATTGTAACAGTTTGCATGGGTATATTTCAGAATATTATTCAATTTCTAATACAGATAATTTAATGAAGTCTATGAGAGCCAAAATATCAGAAACAAAAATCCATGTCTCTTCTGCTTTTCTTTCCCTGTTTCTTTTTCTACATAATGGTAGTAAATTCTTCCTTTCTTCCACCTATCTCATTCTTGTTCTTTGGTAACTGTCCAATATTTTTTTCATCATAAGCATTCATTGTAATTCATTTCTTTCTCCAGTCTGTTCCTATATTCAGGCCACCTAAACTGAAATTCTACATTCAGAAACTGTGATGCTTCTTTTACAATTGCCCTGTAAAAGGCAAAATGTAATATTCGCTAGGAATTACTGTTTAGCTTTGTAATAAACACAGTCATTTATTACATAGCAAACAACTACCTAGGGTGTGAACTTAATTCTAGATCTACACGCAATAGCAATACTAGTCTTCAAGTGTAATTATTCAAGGCAAAGCAACACAGGGAATGATTGTACCATATATTTTACAACTGTTTTATCTTGTGTTATATCCAGTTTTAAGCAGGGAAGGTAAACTTTAATGTATCTAATGAAGGAAATCAATATATTAATAACAAAACCTATGAAATCAGGGATGGAGATTTTTGTCCCTAGGTAAAGGTAAAGGTTCCCCCACACATGTGTGCTAGTCGTTTCCAACTCTAGGGGCCCGTGCTGATCTCTGTTTCAAAGCCGAAGAGTCAGCGTTTGTCTGAGGACATCTCCGTGGTCAAGTGGCCAGCATGACTAGACGCCAAAGGCACACGGAACGCTGTTACCTTCCCACCGTAGTGGTCCCTATATTTCTACTTGCATTTTTACGTGCTTTCAAACTGCTAGGTTGGCAGAAGCTGGGACAAGTAACAGGCGCTCACTCTGCTACGTGGCACTCGGGATTCGACCCGCCAAACTGCTGATCTTCTGATTGACAAGCTCAGCATCCTAACCCACTGAGCCACCGCATCCCTTTTGTCCCTACTAGCAAGCAAATGATATGGATCTTTCCCATCATTTTATACTTTTAGATATAACTACAGCTTGGTGTAGCATTTAAGGCACCAGGCTACAAACTATGATATAGTGATGTCTAGTCCCACCTTAGGCACAAAGTCAGCTGTGACTTTGAGTCACTCATTCACTGTTCCTCCTAGGAAAGAGGCAATGGGAAAACTACATCAGAAAACATTGCCAAGAAAACTCCAGGCAGTCTCCAGGAGTTAACACTTACTCAAAGGCACCAACACTCCCCTCCCTTCAAAAAAACTTTATTGTATATTGAAATTGCTACTCTTTAGCCCAAACTAAAATTCCCAACCTGCTTTTGCCTGGTGATATATCCACATCCATTTATTTTATGTGGGATAGAGTAGAAACACACATTTGTTTATGAATTTCTATGTATAACAGTGTTGCTGTATTCCGTGTATGTGAACACTTTTGTACAGTTAACAAATATTAAGTTTATTCCATTTTATTCCATCCATTCGCGTGTTTCCAATTCAGTAAGCAAGTTCTGCATTTTCTCTTTACAAGCTAAAGTAGTGAGGGACATTACTGGCATTGCTTTTGGGGAAGTTATTAATTGTACTTTTCACTAAAAGCACTGAATACATCATTTGGTAATTTTCAAGACATGCCTTTAATATACAAATGGGATTTTGAATCCATGCTAGAGTACTAATAGTAGAAACCCATTTATCTTACCTAAGCTGATCCAGAATTACTGAAATCTCTAAATACTGTATTTAGCTGTTCCTTATTGAATATAAGATTTGCACTAAATGGCCTATTGTTATCCATTACAGCTATTATTTATTAAGCATTATTCCAATTGTACCTATCTTTTACTGTAACTAGGCGCTCTTCCTGATACTATTACTACTAATAATACCAATAATACAATTTATATTTCAATGAGCTGCTAAAAAATTGGGCATAAAATGATTACTAAATTTATCAAGAATATTTTGTCTGCCTTTTTAAAAACCTATAAACGAATATGTTGTTGTTAGTTGCGAAGTCGTGTCCGACCCATCGCGACCCTATGGACAATGTTCCTCCAGGAATATAGGTTAATGTTAATGTTAAACTTCAGTTGGTAGTCTTTACCAGCCATGTTTGCCCTCTAAAATAACATTCAGGTAATATTGTTCTTCCTAGAGGTACAGACAGAAAGTCACACTTTTTTAAATTGAGGGAAGGATTAATAATTAATCTGATATCCATCACTTCCCAAAAATATAATAGGTGGACTTCAGAGATAGGTTACATTCATTCATTCATTCATTCATTCATTCATTCATTCATTATTAGTTACATAATTACATGGATTCCAGAAAGGGCATGATGGCTTAGTGGTTAAACAAACATTATCAGCTAGAAATGTGGCAACCTGGGTTTGAAACTGGAGTCAAACTCTAGAGTCAAACACAACTAGACAGGGGAAAACTTTACCTTACATAGAATCCCTCTTTCTTTAAAAAGCTCATGACCACACCCTTGGCTAACTTTTTATTATACCCTATCAACAATTATGCAGTGAAGTAGACTGGATTGAGACAATATGACTGGCCTACAATCACGGAGAGAATCCATGTTGGCTCACGGACCTAAACAGAGGTCTCTCCAATGTCAGCACTACCAGGACTGTCCACAGGGTGTGGTCAAAAAAGTGAAGACGGTGGTACGACTGACATAAAAATGGATGGAGCTTTGGGCACCCCATCAAAGCCATATCATTTTTTTTACCATAGCCATTTGTATCTCCAGTGTGCCAACTTGTACAAAAGTCCCTCTTTTTCCTCCAACAGCTTCTCTTATTTATTTATTGCTTCTTTTATTTCAGTGTACATGCCACCCTTTTCCCTCAGAGCATCAATATAATCAGTTTCCTATAAAAAGGATCAATAACTGATTAAAAAACTGAAATTATGAATTGTGCAACTCAAATCAATTGCCAATTCAAATCTGAAAATAAGTCTCTCTTTCTGATTTATTCGGCATCCATGTGAGCGGCAAAACCACGTTTTAAAGCACCTCAAATTCATTTTAATATCCAACATGTTAAAGCAACTTCATTTTTCCCATTACATAAAATTAACAAGGTAGAATGACCCCACTCCTGAAGACATTTTCTGAAAAATAAGATATGTAATTCAACAGATGAATGTTCATAATTTACTGTCTGCATTATCAAAAGATGATTGTGAGCAACTCATCTGACAGATAACTACAATTTCATACTACATTGTGCTTTTCAGTGAAATCAGTTTATACACCAAAAGATTGCCCTACACAGTCATTGTGTAGAGAAATCAAGGACATTCATGAATATATATTTCAATAGGCTTCATATGAAATATAATATGCATTTGTGTTAGAGAGTTATAGTTCTATTCACCAAGTGCTGCTTGTTTGTAAGACTTGCTGAAACAAAAGGGGGTGACTTTACAGGCATCATTTCATACAATTACACAAAAGCAGTTCATTCAACAATTTGGGGAATAAAGGAGAATACAGGCAACTGTTTGCAGCCAATGACAATGGGATAAATAGCACACCCTGAATTTCCCAAACATTTCCACAATTAAAGTATCATATCTACAGAGAACAATGATCAAACTGCACAAATGTAAAAAAAGAATGCATTGGTTGATGGGCCATCTTTACAAACATCAGAATAGCAAAGGAAAAAAAATCAGATAAGCAAATAGATTCATGTGAAAACATTAGCAAAATCTGTCCTAAGGCATGTTCCCATCAATAATGATAAAATGCATTTAGTGCCAACTTTTCCCATCCTCTTTGTTCAAAGCCTATATATTGATGGATTTTTTTTTAGATTTGTCTGATCTGTTTCCCATCACTGTCATTCAGATTCAGTAGTCGATTCAGATTGCCTCAAAACATTCAGAAAATATGGCATGCCACTTTCTCAAATATATCAATAATAGCTCTGTACGGTTGGGCAAGGTTAGGATTGCAAACTCCATTCTATTAAAAACAGTGCTGTGATGATTTATGCATTGTTGGCTAGTCCATATGCATATCTGTTTTACTGCCAAAAGGAAGATATATGACTCCAAACAGAAGTGAATTTAAGAATATGGATCAATATAAATGCTGGTGAAACTTAAACATGGATTTAGATATGGTTATAGTTAATCTGAAGACTAAAGGAATATAATTATGGTACAACATACACTATAGAAGCAAAAGGAAGTAAAAAGAGAAAAGGGAATAATTCATTTTCTACTTTTAAATAGTAGGGAATTGGACCTCAAATAATTATGATTATTTTTATATAATTTTATATTATTATAATAGAATTATGTGTAGTTATTCTGGACATATTTGCAGCAGCTAAGAAGGAGAGAGAAATACTTTAATTTCTACATTAATTTTAATTTACAGAAATTTAAAGTATTTTTCTCCAATGTTTGCAAGGACATTTGCCATTCAAAACAGAAAAGTCTATACGGAATGTGTGGGTATGGGTGTGGGTGGGTGGGTGTGTCTGTGGGTGTGGTATATATATATATATATATATATATATATATATATATATATATATATATATATATATATATATATATATATATATTCAAGAAAATAATATGCAGATTTCATTTGATTAGAGAAAATTGTTTGCAAAAATGGTATATTTTTAGCAAAATAATGCTTGGAAAAAGCACATAAATACTTTACCTCATGGTGAAAACTTTGAAAACAAAACTAAAGATGTACTGGCATGGGACAGTTCAAGGAGGGAAAAAATAATGAATCAGGGGAAAAAATGAGATAACATTTCCCCATCTCCACTAATGATTAAAGGATGCGAAATGGGCCCTGTGCCTAAAGTCATAGTTTCATGATTATTCAGCTTTTGCAGTTTGACATGAACATTTGAAAGGGGATTCCAAGAAGTTTCATATATTTTTTTCTTCCTTTATTTAGAAACCTCCACATTTATTAGTAGTCCTTCCAAACCTGCAGGAACTTTTAAGAGCCTGCATGAGTAGACAAGAGGCAGGCCTCCAACCCAATATTTGCAGTCCCTTCTAAATATAATTACTGAAAATTAGTGGCACATTTTAAGGTGAGAAATACATAGAAATAGTAGCATATGACCTAAAATAGACACATCATTATTTGAAGAAGGGAAACACCACCCCACCTACAACAATTAATTCTATATCCCTGAAATGTTCATATAATGAAAAATGATGAAGATGTTTTATGTGCTTACACAGACACACAGACACACATGCATACATGTACGAATAGGTAAACTGCATTTTCTGGATCATGCTATATTGCTACTTATCCATGTATATTTCCCTATTTTAGCACCATGACACTGTAAGGAAAAGTAAACCCTACATATATTTTAGATAGAATCCAGGCCATGAATATAAAAAGAGGCAATAATGTAATGATTCTTATATTCTAGATAGATACACCAGTTTCATCATCATATATCAGTGCAATGTTACTAACATATGTGCATATATAAAAGAAAGTTAACTTTCTATTTTATAAAAATTATTTTTAGCAATTTACCAATGGCATTTGCACCTTTTCCATAATGAAGAAAGAAAAGCAAAAAAAAATATACATAGCTAGATAAAAATGGAAGGAAAATATAAAATCCGGTATTTCAAGTTGGGACCTTTAGCCAAACCTTTGACTAAATACAGAATTCCATGTTTGAACTTCAAGTATGGCACTTGTCATAGTAAGGGCAAATAGGTTTTGTTTTTTCACAGTTAGTAAACCATTCTGTTCCTTTGGTATATATAATTTTAAAATCCAGGTAATTACTTCAACTAGCTGAATTTTAAATCACTACATCTTCCTCATGCGCGTAGTGTGGAACTGTGATTTTTTTTACAAATCTATTTCATAAATTTGATGGGCCACAATTAGCCATATGACAATTAAAATTATATTGACCTCAGTGTGTTCATTATTATTTTTTGTACCAAAAATGGTGATAGAAAAAACAAATGCTAAACATAATACACAGCATTTAACTGCATAATGCCAAAAGAGAGTGTGATGTTAGGTACCCATGAGATGAGGTTTGGCGTAATCACTACTGGCAGTTTTGCAATCATGTGCTTGGAGAGTAGGAATCTCTCCCATCCCCTTCCCTCACCCCAGCTTTTGTATAAATGCTTCCCGCCATCTTTCTCTTTTGACAATAACATCCTGAACATGTTTTCCATCAGTCATACAAATGGAGTGATACTAATCACGGCCAAAAGATTGTGCTCTTCAACAAATAGCATTGGATCTTAGTGGGGAGGGGAGGGGAGGGCAAGGCAGGAGAGGGCAGAAGTAATGGAGCTGTAAGGTCAGATTGCAGGTGTTGATCAACTGTGTCTGTATCCATCTTTTACAATTGTTGTTGTTGTTGTTGTTATGAGCACTCAGGTTTGAATCTGCTCTAGAAAGTGCGCAGAGACTACGTTAACGGCTTTCTTGGTGGTTGTAGGAAACAGTTGTTTAAGCAATGTTCCTTCCCTAATTCAAATGGCAGCTGGCCAAGGGACACAGCACAGCATTCTGGTTCTGCAAGTCTCACACATAAGCAGAATCACTAGACTGAGTCCTGCCAAAGTTAGGCACACTCATGCGTGGCAGGTCCTTGTTCCTGATTTCGTATATTGATTTCCGTTTTGCTTGCGCTCCCCTCACCGCCATTTTGATCTTTCTCCAGCCTAAGTGGTTCAGTTCCGCTAAGTTGAGCACCACACAAATGCCACTCACGGCAAACATGAAGACCAAGAAAACTGTCTTCTCAGTGGGCCTGGAGACATAGCACTCAACTTCCTTAATGCAGGGATACCTGTCACATTCATACATGGAAGGGACGTTGAATCCATACAGAAAATATTGTCCAACCAGGAATCCAATCTCCAGGGCATTTCTGAAGACCACCTGAATGATATAAAATCTAGAGATGCCTTCTTGGCGCCTCATCTTTGACTTTGAGGTTCTTATGGCTGGATTGGGAATTTCCTTCACTTCCAGGCAGTCGGGTTCTGCTTCCTTGGTGGAGCTTTCAGTGTTTTGCAGCACCCCATTGACAATGGTGTTCTTGATTTTCTTACTGTCATCCCGCTTCATGGAGTCCTGATCTCGATCCAAGGTGAGGAAAACAGTAGAATACCTCATTTCCCTCTGCTTGGCAGACTGATGAACTGAGTACGTTATAAAACAGAGACTAGGAGTGCACACCATGATGATCTGAAACACCCAGTATCTAATGTGAGAAATAGGAAATGCTTGGTCATAACATGCCTGGTTGCAGCCTGGCTGCAAGGTGTTGCACACAAACATAGTCTGCTCATCGTCATAGACAGTTTCACCTACAATTGCCACGATAAGAATCCTGAAGATCACCACCACGGTCAGCAGAATCCTATAAAACAAAGGTTGGGTGAATTCACATGTATAGGGTTGGAGTGGAACTTAAAAAAAAACAACACAACACAGAATTCATTGGTCACTATGTTGTCATATAGTGACTAAGAACCAAGGAAACCCTTGGCCCTCAGTCATAAAAGCTCAGCGAATGGCTCTGAGCTAGTTATGTTCACCCCAGTCTATTTCACTATTTGTTAAGTAAAAAAATAGAGAAGACGGTATGTGCGCTGCTTTCAGTTTCTGGAGGAAAGGTTGAGTATAATAAATACATAAATAATATTTAAGGACCTCACCTTATTGTTATGAACATTGATGCACTTATCACAGTTGTTTCTATTGTTTAGTTTTGCTTTTTTTAAATGTTTCTTTGGCCACTTTTAAATATTATTAATACGACATACACATTTATTAAAAATCATTCGCCACTTCCATTCCTACATTTTTCAGTTGAATGAATTAAATTATTCCCCCGGCTGTTTTCATTACAGTTAAGCGGAACTGTCCAGTGCTGAATTTGTATGGCACTCACCCACAGAGAACTTCATAGCTTTTGTTAAATGGTTTGATTTTATGAAACAATGCACTTCTCTCTAGGGACGTTTACAGCAAGTAGGGGGAGGCGGGGGGGGAATACTTCCTTGGTCTACGAGAGTCCATAAAGCTTAGTTCTACTAGCAAAGGACAAATTCTATAACAACAGTCACTTGAGAAGCACTTTCTCCCTCCCATTCCCCTTCCTGAGTCCCTGCTGCGGTACAACAGAAGTTGAGCAATTAAAAAAGAAGACGAAATGAAAACCAGCAGTGCATCTCCCATTTTCCCATGGTATGCAATATATTGATCAACCATTACAAATCACAACCGAGAAGAGAGGCAAATCAGAGGCAAGAAGGCTGCTTGCCCTTACTTTTACCCTTGTTGTTATTATTAATAATAATAATATTTGCACACTGCAATCACCAGCTAGATAAGAGATTAATCTTGGGACTTAAAAATAAATAAATCTACCCCATAATATATCCCATCCATATTTATGTATTCTTCACTCAATATTCATTCAAGACTCTTTTGGTTATGAGCACATCAACGGGAGTGGAAACTGAGGAGTAGATTGTATAGAACTTAAAAGACTCCCTCGAACTCTGCGATAAAATACAGAAATAAAGGCATGTGAGAAGCGGGAGACGCCCGTCCCTGTGCAGCAAGCAAGTTTATTGAACAAATATTTCAGGGCAAGGAAGGAGGTAAGAAGGGTCAGTCAAGGTGTCCCTTTCAGGCTGCAGCCCTACAGCTTCCTTCCTCGGGGGGGGGGGGAGGAAACAAAAACAAAAAGCAATCTCTTCAAGACTTTTGTTCCAGATTCCTGCCTGTGGAATTGGAGAAATGAAATCAGCAGGTCAAGCGGGCAAAAGGGGACTCCGGAGACGGGAAAGGAAGGGGGGGAAGGAGAAGACCCCCAAACTGGCCGGCTGGGAGCCGGTGGATCGGGCTTACCTCCCTATCATAGTGGAGTGCTGCTGGACAGCGGCTTCGAGGAGTCTCTCTAGGATGGTCCATTCCCCCATCGCGGTTCATCCGGAGGCGAAAGCTCGGCGGCGGCGGCGGCGGCACCAGCGACCGCACCAGAGCGGCCGAGAAGCACCCGCCTGAGCCGGGCCTCCTGTCTTGCGAATCGAGGCCCCGACCCCGGAGGGGCGGGCTGCTTGGGGAAGGCAGGGCGGCGGCGGCTCCGGGGGAGCCAGCTTAGGCGGCGATCGCCTTCCGTGTCTTCTCTGCCTGCCTCCCCGCCGCCTTTAAGTAGGCTCTGCTTGCGTCACGGCCAGGTTGGAGGGGAGCAGCCTAAGCGGCGGCGCCACAAGCTGCGAAGGATCGCCGCCTCCCCCGCCGCCAGGCTGCCAAAGGTTCCGGCGCGAAGGGGCAAACTCTTCGCCCGCCGAGCCCGCCGCGGTGGGTGGGTGGGCGGGTGGGCGGGCGCGATCTTGTCCCCTTCTCCGCCGAGATGCTACTTTGCGGAAGGGGCGACCGGAATCCAGCCAGGTAAGGGCGAGATCGGAGGGGCCTCCAGCCCGTGAGCATCCTCGCGGCTGGATCCGTTTGCCTCGAGTCTTTGGTGGCTGGGCCTTGGCCGGGCTCTTGAGAAGAGAAGGGCCTTTCCTTGCCCCGGGCTAGCCGGGTCTGGGTGAAAAAGAAGGAGCGAGTGTGCCCGGCATGCTGGAGACCAAAAGTGGGGAGAATCGGGACGCAGAATCAGATGAGTTTTTTTTCCACAAAGCCACAAAGCGACGCCTGCTTGATCCGGTGCTCGTGCGGAAGGGCTCGGCTGGCGATGAACAGAGCAGGTTGCCAACAGCTCCTGCTTTGAAGAGAAATTGCGCTTCTTTGAGAAATGCCTTTGTGGTAGGCGAAGCACCTTTCCCGGTGCTTTATTTCTCTTTATCTGCACTCAAGGTAAGGGAAGGAGACCTTAAGATAGGGTTAGTTTGGGGTGGGGTGGGGGGGAAGGGCCAGTATAAGCAATTGGACTGAGTTGCATATTTTAGCACTCTTGGCAACTGCTGATCCTTCTACACCTCTGGGAGGGGGAGGCCACAAAAGATTATCCGTTCCTTTCCTTGATGTGTGTGTGTGAGAGAGAGAGAAGGTGGGGGGGAATGTTCTTAAGACACTCACCTAATCAAATGGTATTCTTATCAAAGGGGCTTGTTTCACGTGACATGCATTAGGTCATGTTCTTTGGAATGTGATGGTCAGCCTGCTGGGTTTGGGAATTTGCCACAGATGTTGCTACCAAGCTCCTGGAGGAAAGTCCTGAGATACCACTGGGTTCACAAGCATCCACAGAAGGGGTCAAAAATGTCAGAGTGGCAGCTGCATCTCCACACTTTTGGAGCCTTGTCTCCTTTTCGTAGGCCTTCTATACCCAGCCAAGGGAGAAAACATGTATGGCTCTCCAAAATTGGGAACCAGCCCAGAAGCACCATGAACTGGCTTGTAATGTCATCTTCTGAAAATCAAGATTTCTAATATATTACAAAATTGGTGGAACTTTATTTTTTAGGGCAGCACATCTCCTCTGGATGTACATGTTTAAATTATGCTAAAATTGTAACACGTGGATTTCAAAACACTTCTTGCAGATATGTGTGTCAGTACCAGTAAGAGAGTCGTGGCTAGCTGTAACTGTGTTAACACTCAGTGGCAAAACCGAGTGTGATGCTGAGGAACGTATGAATTCAACCAATGAGTCTTTGGTCAATGTTCTGTTTCACAGTTCAAGCTGACACTTTGCTCTGTCTTCCCTACTGAATGTACATCTACTTCTGACAGCAAAAATATAAAAAAATTAAAAAAAATGAAGCCATGGATATGGCTGCAGCAAGCACAAGGGAGTCAGGCTGCATGATGTGTGGTATTTCACTCTAATTCTTGACTCTGGATATTAAACATGACCTGGCATTGTAATTTCAAGGCTCTGGGTTTTAATGTACACTAATTATACAGCAACATCAAAATGCCATGGGCACCAAGCTAGATGGCATAAATATCCTAGGAAAAGCATGACCCTGTAACTTTGGAGGAAGCACCCAGAAAGATGCTTAGCAGTTTTCCAGTTGGCTGCTCTTTCGTTTCAATGAATGTAGCTGAACATCTTCTGATGACAAGACCTGAGAGATAAACAGCAGAGGTGAGGAAGTAAATCAGAAGCAGATGTGTTTTATGTCAACTGCAGCCAACTCTTTTTTCACCAAAGATGTTATACTGTAATAATTTTCTGAAATACTTTTTTTAAATAAGGAGAAAAAACTCTTTCAGCCACCTAGGAACTGTCATTTGTATCTGCCTGCCATTGTTGCAGACAATAAAGACTTTGTGTAATTAAAGAATATAAAAACATAGCCTTCACTACTAAAACAATATCTTTAAAGGCTGCCTGGAAGGAATATTCAGCTTGTTGAAGTATGTTACACAATATTTCAGACTGATGAGCTTCAAATAGAAAAGTGTGCTGTAAAAAAAAAAGAGAGGCCACCTATTCTCTGTTGCTACTGGACAACTGTTGTAGTACAAGTCAGCGAACAATAATAATTATTTGCAGTAGGGCCATTCTTTATGCAAACCACTTTTCAAAATGCAGGAAGTCCTCAACTTATGACCACAACTGAGCTCAGAATTTCCATTGATCAGCAAGACAATTGTGAAGTGAGTTTTGCCCTATTTCATGACTTTCTTTGCCACAGTTGTTAAGTGAATCACTGCAGTTGTTAAGTTAGTAACACGCATGCTAAATTAACCTGGCTTCCTCATCAACTTTGCTTGTCAGAAAGTCACAAAAGTTGATCACATGACCCTGGGACATTGCAACCATCATAAATACATGCCAAGTGTCCAAATTTTGATCACGTGACCATGGGGGATGCTGCAATGGTCATAAGTGTGAAATTGTCATAAGTCACTTTTTCCAGTGCCATTCTAAATTTGAACAGTCACTAAGTTGTAAGTCAAGGACTACCCGTAAAAGATGAATTCCGAAACACTATATATTTACCATCTGTAGATGATCCATAGATCATACATGATGATGATTCAGACCTGCTTCTGGCTTAGAATAGGCACTGCTATGCTAATCCATCTTCCACTGTTACCTTTTTATCCCTGAATTATGAACAAATTGTTTTCATTCCCTGAGGAATTCAGTATACAATAAAACAGAATTAAAGTGAAATGCTTTGCAGATTGTTGAATTTTAAATAACAGCCTGGAAATAAGTATAAGATGTGGAGCAAAAGAAAGCATCGCTAAGGTCTTTTGGAGGATTGATGAATCTATAGCCCAAAGTTTTTCAGGCTGCTGTTCAGACTTTGTGCTGAGCTAAATGGAACATTTTTGTTACTACAGTTGACCTATTTCTTATTAACCAGACTAGAAATTTAAGGTTGGTGTTATTTTCTATAGTTTACAAGGAATTAGTGCTTAGCAAAGATGCAATGGTTTTGGCAGGAAGCCGTCATTTTTTTAAAAAGGCAAAAATAATTAATTAAAAATCATAGCATTTTATTTAATATCTGCATGAAGCCATTAGGTGATACTATTCATGGCTGGGTTATGAAATATCAATGAGCAGGGGACACCCAGTTATATGTCTATATCCCAAATAAACATAAATAATGGTAGAAGTCTTGATCCAGTGTCATGAGGCTGTAAAAGTCTGTATGTATAGCAACAATGAGATTTAAATATTTTTTTTAAAAAAGAAATAAATGGTTATTTCTTAAGTACTGTTGCCCAGGGGATGCCTGTTGGGGAGTTCCTTTTACGTCCCTGTTAAATGCCCACCAAAGTGATATCTATTTATCTGACTCACATTAACTCTAGATAAGATTTTGTGCCCACGGAATAAACTGATCTATAATCGGGAACTCTCTTAGACCAACAACTTTTGCTAAAACAATACATGGAAGCTGCGTCAAGGACAGCCTTTGATTACTTTTGACTTCTGCATCATTTCAGCTATTCTTAGTGCATTCCCATATGCCTTTTCATATCTTGATTTGACTATTGTAAGTGTACATGGGACATGTCCTTGAAGATCACCAGGAAACTTCAGCTAGTAGAAAATGCAACTTCCTGTGGAGTAATGTGAATGGACTGATATTGTCGTGTAACAGGATCTGCATTATTTGCCAGCTGTTTATGGGTGCAGTTCAAGGTGCTAATAAGTTATAAACCACTAACATTCTCATAACCTTTAGCTGTGCAAAACAGTGCATCATAGGGTAATGTTTATTAAACTAAGGTACCTCAAATCAGTTAATTTATAGAATGGGTTATTTGTTTATTATATAGAATAAATTTATTATAGAATAAATTCATTATAGAATAAATAAACCCTTCCTATGGAATTGAAATTGGGCATATTTTATAAAACATTTTATGACATAAGAATTATCATAAAACATTTTATGATATAATTCAGAGATACATCTCTGAATATTTCCCTGAATTTTTGAGAAGTTTCCACCGAAGGCACTACATTAGTTCTGCCATTGTTGAAGGCGTTGAGGAATCTGGTAAGAAAATATATCTGAAATGATGATCTAACCGGTCATAAGTTGTCTAGTGATCTTATAAAGTTATACAAGGCTGGGACCAAGGAGTCTGTGAGACTACTTGCTCCAAACAAAATGTGCCCACCAAGCACTGCTAATAGACAGTGCATAATAAGAATCCTGCACTCCATGAACGACTGTGGAGGAAGCATTCTTTGCCAGCGTTCCTGACCTGTGAAATCATCACCCACATCCTTGTTAACATACAGAAAGCTTATTCACATCTTGGTGTTTAAGTGAGCATTTGGGGATTGAAGGGTCTGGTGAGATATGCATGTGGGGGGGGGGGTGCTACTTCTTCCTGTTTTATTGCTATTGTTGCCACTGATTTAGTTGTGATACACAGTGTATGTAGTTTTCCTTAAGTTTTTGTAAGTTGCTTAGGTCTGCTTGATTGAAGTGACATGAAAGGATTTCTAACACATTAAATATAAGGTAGCTCTTTTAAAAAGTTTCTTTGGGTAGATGGGCAGTTAAATAAATTGGTTTAATTAATAAATCTTTTTTTTTACTTACCGCACTATAAAAGCCTGCCCTGGGTAAAGGAAATGCATCCCTGTGCATATCAAATCTGCTTAAGCAGTACCCCTTCCACAAATAACCTGTAAGATATGCCCTCTGTTCTAGTTTTAATATAGAGAGTGACATTTATTTCATTATAAAACAAGGACAACTCAGTTTGTTTCTCAGGAATGATAGGTCAACTTGACTAGGGGCCCTTCTCCATGTACATCTAACCATGACACAAACTGTTGTGTTCTCTAAGTCTTAAATCATTCTTAGCTGTACAGACATTAGTGTAAGATTGTCTTCCTTATTTCGACACTATCCAAAGACAGCCTCAAGGGGTATAAACCCTGTTCGGCTTGTTACCTATTAGCCTAAATGGAAGTCAGGTGACCATAGTGACTTGAAACCAAGACAATAAAAACAGGAAAGGGATTAACAGTGGAGTCAGCCAGTTTTATGCCTGTATAGTTTTTGCCAACTCAAAGATAAGTGAATAACTCAAGAATGGAAAAAAGCCCCCAAAGATGCAGCTCTTTTATGATTCTCTTACAGCTAAATTTCAGTTGAAGGTGCCTCATGATGCCTCAGCTAAAGATTTACAATACAATTCATGGTTTTCCAAAGTCATTGAAATATATATTCTTTCCCCAAAATAAATGCTTTTGATTTTCTGAGAAAGGATTCTGGGTGCCTTCCCAATTATTATGTTAGAAGGCTAACTTTTTGAAATGACAAGGAAGATTGTCACAGTGGTAGGCAATTTATGGCATGGCAGATGTTGCTAAAGTACAATTCCCAGGAAGTATGCCAAATAGTGAAAGAGTTGTATTTCAATCACCTCTGCCAGGTCATAAATTTCAAGCCCATTACTTGAGAACCTCAAAATACTGTATGCATGTATAAAGTCCAAGCAAGACAAAATTATTTTGTGTAATAAGAAAGAATCTATGGCTTATCCTATATTTATCAGATAATATCACCTTGCCCATATCAAAAGGAAAAGACAACACTGCAGATCCAGCAGTCAGAGAAATAAATTAAGACCCTCCAGACATGCAGGAGTTTGGAGGAAGCTGAAGTTGCTGATTAGGACATACATTTTCTTTTAATTAGGCCACAGGATTTATTTATTTTTTGTCACCATCTTCCAGTGATTCTGTGTTTTAATTTAATGTTAACTCCTGATGCTGGCATGTGAAAGGAAGAAAATGTCCAAATATATGTGTAGTTCTTTTAAGGTGAATAATTGCGTTTTGCCAGTGTTGCTCATCTTTATTCTTGTAAATAGCACTTCTAAGTGCAAGACATGAAGTGTCTTTGATGAACAAGTGCAGTTTCTAAGACTAAGGCTATTAGTGTTTGGTTTAATCCACAGCAGCTAAAAAATTAGCTGCTGATATGAAAACACCCATCAAGATCTCACAGCCATCTGCTCTGCTGTGTTTTCGGTTTGTGCCTGTTACTGATTTTATCAGATATTTTATTCATAAAATCATATGAGAACACCTTTTTTATGCCTACATGCTGTAACGTCTTGCAGGAGGTGCATTTCAAATGGTAATGGCATGCTGTGAAGTTTGCCCTCTTTGTAATTATTTTCATTGCTGAACCTGATTTGATCATTCAGAACAGAACTGTCAGCTGTTTTAATCTTTGCAATGTCAGAGTTGTTAAACAGCTTGGATATAAAACCCAAGAAAATTTTGAAGATAAAATTTGAACATTGAAATAAATCATATTCTTCTGCTTTAGCATTTTTGAATTATCATAGGCTATAAGGTACTCAGATAATGCAAGGGGAAAGGCGACAGAAATCAGAAAACAATTTGGCAATGATAGGCACCTGAGATGAGCTTTGAATACAGATGCTATCGTTTCTGGTTTTCTTAAACATATGCCAAAATGAAGGATTTATCTTTATTGATCAGTTAACTATTTATACCATTTGCTAAAATGCTATTTCACAATAGCATTGTTAAGAGAGAAGCAACCTATAGTAGAACTATGGAGATATTTCCCAACAGTTAGAAAAAATACCGTAATCAGTGGAACAACTTGCCTCCAGAAATTGTGAATGCTGCGTCACTGGAAGTTTTCAAGAAGAGATTGGACAGCCATTTGTCTGAAATGGTATAGGGTTTCCTGCCTGAGCAGGGGGTTGGACTAGATGACCTTCAAAGTCCCTTCTAACTGTGTTATTCTATTATTCTGTAATAAGGAGGAAAAGGACCCACTTCTCAGCCTTTTGGTTAAGATCAAATGTAGTAAGAAAAACTTGAGTGATGAAAGAATGCATTGGGATGAGGTTTCACTAATTATCGCTAAACTCACTAAATATTTCTATAATATATATTTCTATATATCTCTATTTCTATCATAATTTTATTAAACAATACAGTTAAACAGATAAAAACTAATAAAAACTCCCAAAAATAAAGGAACAAAAAATAGAAAGTGTAGGAAAAAAAGAAAATTGCATAAAGAGGAAATAATATAAAGAGAAAATAGAGGAAAAATATGACTATAGCATAGAAAAAGAAGAAAGTATATATAAAAAAGTAACTTTCCCCTTCCTCACAAAAATATAAACAATTCTGACAATTTATACATTCTCTTAAAATACAATGATTGGACTCTTCATCCCATATCTCAATTCTTATCTATAAACAGATCCTTAAAAATTTGACACTGAGTCTCGGTATGAAAAAGTCCATTAAGAGTTACCAGAAATAACAACATATCTATTTTAAACTTGATAAAGTGCACTTATTTTATATTCCTTTATTTTAACATTCTTACTTGTTAATCCCTTTAAATAGTGTCCTTTAACTTACTTTCATTTTATTTATTTCTTTGTCCCTTCTCACAAAATCTTTCAGAATTAGCAGATCTCTTTTTTAAATCCAGTATAAAAAAGTTATCCAGCTCACTTTTTTGCTTTGCCATTTGTATATGCTTTTTAATTATTAAGATATTAGTTAGTTGTATATCCAGTGTAGCATCTTTTTCTCTATTGTTCTTGCCACTTTTAAATCCACTTTCAGGTCCGTCTCAATCTTCTCTGGTAAACCATATTCCTCTTTCAAATCATCTTTTAAATACAGTCTATCTATAATGACAGTTACTTTTAAGGTTAATTTCTGGATCCATTGTTCACAAATATCTTCCAGTACATCCAGTGTTAAAGTATTTTGATCCATTCTGGGTTAGTAAGTCAAGTTTAAATGTTCTTCTTTAATAGTAATCTTTAGTTCCTCTTGGTTCTTTCTAGTGTCCACTGTTCCAATTTACACCCTATCGTGTTTTAAGAATTCAAAACTACTGCATTTTCTCATGGAAAGTATTCTGATTATTAATTCCAAAAACTCATTTCAAATCCATCTAGCTCAGGGGTGTCAAACTCAATTTCATTGAGGGCCGCATCAGCATTGTGGTTGCCCTCGGGGGGCCAGGTGGGTATGGCCAGGGTGGGTGTGGCCTACTGGGTGGGCGTGGCTAGAGTGCGTATGGCCTACTGGGTGGGTGTGGCCAGCTCTACATCGTTCGCATCAAGGGTGCCTATGGGGGCCTGGGCAGGAGTGGGACAGATCTGAGGGTCTTTGTCAGAAGGAGGGTCTCTGGGCCAGGGCCAAGCCAGTGGGGGCCATTCCCTCACTGTTTCCAGGATGGCTTTGCGGGCCACGTGAAACCACTTCGCGGGCCGGATCCGGCCCCCGGGCCTTGTGTTTGACATGTCTGATCTAGAACTTTAGTCCATTTATAATTTCCAAAATAAACATTTTAATCACCCTTTTGCTGTTTATTAAGAAAAGGTATTTTAATGTTCTTAAATTTATGTTTAAAATTTATTTCCCTAAAGATTAAAGGTAACTCACTTGGTGAATTTTATAAAAAAAATATTGATCAAAAGATTCTTAATGGTTGAAAAGCAGTTAAAAAGCAATTTCCAGAAGTGATTGAGAAACAAAGTTCAGCAGAACTTTGTATCTATAAGGGTACATTACGTCTGTGAGCTTGGTGGAACCCCTCAACTCCCAGTTGTTCAAAACCGCAGAAATCTCAGTTCCTGCAGTTTACTCACAAGGAGCAGCTGTCTGGAATGCAAGTGGGTGATCTCATGATCTCTCCTTTATTGGAGAGACTTGGCCAGCCATAAATCACCTTCCTGCTACCCTCTCTGCTGCTTTGGAGACATTTAGTTAGCTAACAATCTTTACCAGAACCACTAATTATATATTTGATGCTTGCCAAAAGTTTGTGGTTGGAGCAGAAACTGTTCGTTGTCCAGTTTCACCACTTTAAAAGAAAATAAAGCAACAAGACGAAAATAAGATTATTAGGTCTGAAGTAAACTAATACCAAAATGGCACTGGAAAATCTGCAGCCCAGTGTGATCCATTCTTCTTTGTAACCCTGTGTGTATGGTAGTGCTTTCACAAAGATGCTATTTGAAGGGCAAACAAGGAGCTAAAATGGAATGAATAGGAGAGTTCAGGTTAAAGGCACAGAAGCTCAAGGACCTTAAAGAGGTAGAACTTCTTATATATATAAAAAGCCAACTTTTCTTTTTCTGGCACAGTAAAAAGTATGGAAATCAAATAAAATAGAGGTATCTGTATATTTAATTCAATGATTATTTGATGACTGTTTGATCACATCTCTAAATAAATCATACGCCCAAACTGAATCACTAAATCACTTTAAATTATCAATCTGATTCAGATGCTTCTGGATTTATTTAGACTATCCAGATGACTTCTTATCAAATAATCATCTTGGAGGTAACTAATCATTGAAATGCTAGAAATCAACACATTCTTTATTCACACAGGGTAACAAAGAAGGTAGTCCCTTTTGGGATTAAATGTTCAAGATTAAGATACTGTTTGTATTTAGGAGGGTATACTATCAAAATGGTTCCAGATTCTGAAAAAACTATTTGTTTCCTTTCTCCTGTCTCCAAACCAACTATTTAAGACAGTGGCCCCAGCTTTGTTAGATAGAAACACTTTCCATCTGGGTTTAAATGAGAAAGTATAATGCTTGTGAGAAGAAATTCAGAGATATATTAAATGTGAAAAAGCTGCCCAAGGTTGCCTTTTCAGTGAGAGAGGTGGCATATAAATTTAATAAATAACATAAAAAAAAATTTTTTTAAATCAGATACAATGCTCATCACTTTTGTCTTTATTCAAATACTGAATCTTGTACACATTGCAGGCAATTTTGGCTTCAATTGAGGGCTGTTTATATATTTAGTTCCATAAGTCTTGGGCATTCCTGATGTCCTCTCCTCTCTCTTTTCATTACCCTCCAAAAGGTTTTCACATTATAATAAATCATAACTTGTGAAGCAGCGCACTGAAATTACTAGAGCTGTACTGTGATTGATTTGAAGTGAATCACTGGGAAAAAGAAATGGGGGGACCCAAGAATTTGAGATGTTTATATTTTTATTTCTAAATCTGTTGTTCATGGCCCCTGGGAATGGAATTCTGCCATTCAATTATAAAGGAACAGAAGAAATATAATATTAACCCACACACAACTAAAGCATCAGAATCGAATGTTTTTCTAAAAAGACCAGTAGGGAATTGTGTTATATTTGAATCAAGCATTACAACATACTAGTATTGCACATCTTTCACGATCCCAGTCTATCTAATAGGCATATGCTAGAATTAGCAAGATGCATGCAGAATTTGTGCAAATCCCGATTCTTTTTTTAATCAACTACAGTGTGTGTATATAGTTATTTACTTCACTTATGTATCACTGGTTCATGGTGGTTTACAACACAGTAGACGTAACTGCAAAAGGGATGCGGTGGCTCAGTGGATTAGGATGCTGAGCTTGTCAATCAGAAGGTCAGCAGTTTGGCAGGTCAAATCCCGAGTGCCGCATAACAGAGTGAGCACCTGTTACTCGTCCCAGCTTCTGCCAACCTAGCAGTTCGAAAGCACGTAAAAATGCAAGTAGAAAAATAGGGACCACTACAGTGGGAAGGTAACAGCATACCGTGCGCCTTTGGCATCTAGTCATGCCGGTCACATGACCACGGAGATGTCCTTGGACAAGTGCTGGCTCTTCGGCTTTGAAACAGAGATGAGTACTGGCCCCTAGAGTCGGAAACAACTAGCACGCATGTGCGGGGGAACCTTTACCTTTACCTTAGATGTAACTGCATAAAACTCTATAACATAAAATTACAATTGAAAGACAAAGACAATACAATAAAAACATACACAAATAAGATCCATAAAACCATATTGGAACCAACATCTAACCAAGCTGAGACTAATATTAAAAGTACCCATGAAATAATTCCATCTTGGCAGTTTTCTTCAGCAATGGTAAAAAAAGGGGGGGACCTTCAGGGAAAGTTTCTGCTTGATGGGGGCTGCCTTGGATTAAAATGAAGAGTCATTAAAATGAAGAGATTATATTTTAGTATGCTGAGCATGATCACTTTACTAAAATTTCCAAATGAATATTTACGGTAACTTTGCTGTTTGTATTTACGTAGAATTTTACAAGAAATCCTCGTATTGGAATTTAGGTTTTCCTTCTTTCATAAAAGGTTTCATGAGACTGTAGAATTCTTTAAATAAATACATGTGATAGGAAATCAATCAGCATACAGCTATGCAGACAGTATCATATAGGTAAAAGAAAAATGATAGTCAGCAAGAGGCTGTTGTCACATGGAGAGACTTGTTCAGAGCAAACTCAATAAAATGAGCAGTCTCCTTATAAGGGGCAGTACAATTTCAAGGCACTGCAGATTTTTCCCCTTCCTTACAAAATTGCTCATAGCAATAACTGCTTCTACAGAAGCCCCCTTGTAGCAGTTCTCTTTGTTTTTTATTTCATGACCTCTTCCATTCTCAATTTTTCCCCCCAACTAACCAGTTGGAATCCAGTTCACTTCCCATTTCCTCTTTTGAGTTTCAACAATCCTGCCCCCACCTGATCCACTGGGAAATCTGCTCACTGATGCAACTGCCAACCTCTCTCTATCTGCATTGGCCACCCTGCCAGCCAAAATCTTGAATTATGGGAGTTGAAGTCCATGCATCCTAAACTTGCTGAGGCTGAGAATACTGACTTAGAGCTATGCCACATATTCACTTTATTTCTTCAGGCTGTCCTTTTCTAAAATAAAACTCTTCTTCTTCTCGTAGCCAAGCCTCCAACTTCAACAATTCCTTTTTTATTATTTATTTAGTAATATTTTTATTAATTTTCCAATTTTACATTTAAGGATTTAAAAAGCAACGTGTGGCTGGGTTAATCAATAGTTCAGTAACATACAAAAATCTTTAGTACAAATCTCAAACTACAACCTCAAATATTTCCTCTCTTTTCCCCTTAATATCTACTATCTCATATTTAAGTTAATACAGTTCCTATAATGTCAACTAAATAAAAACATCATTATTACATTTATGAATATTTTTTTAGTTTATACATATCTTAATTACTTTTACATTCAATCTTTACATTCAATCATTGTCCTGTTATTAGTTTTTCCCAATTTTTAGTTTCCCATCAATATTCAAATTTAACATTTGATATTTATAATTTCCAGGTTTTAGGTAACCAAAGTTTCCTTTATCTCAATTCATAACAGAATCTAATATTCAAAATATACATCTTATTTATTTGGGTATAATCTTGTTCTATTTCCTAAAAGTTATCTATTTCCCCCATCTTACATCATCTAATTAATAATACAGCATCCCCTTTAATAAATCAAAGCCCATTATATATATTGTCTGGGTTAATCAATAAATCAAACTTATTCATAATATTTTGGGGGGGTCTAGTTTTTAAGTATTAAACAAATAGCATCCTTATTTTCAACTAATTTACAAATGTTTTTTTTTAAATTTAATGACCAAAATTTCCCTTATCTCAACTTCTCCTTTTTGACCCTCTAATTAGTAATATGAAATCCCCTCTGATAAATCAAAACCCCAATTTTCTTCAGCCTTATTCTGGCTTTCTTTCTTTGCCAACCAACCTTCCTTGTCAACGCTTTTAAATCATCAAATAGATCTCCCTCTATTATTATATATATTGTATGGAATAAGGGAGACCATTTAGTTGCCATTTTTTTGGAAGGGCTCCTCCATTTGTATTCCTTAAATCGTCTCCAAATCCCCATAATTGTCCTGGTATGTTTATCTTCCACTCAGTCTGTTCTTCTTCTTGCTCCTAAAATTTCTTCTGATTTATATAGAAAGTCTTTTCCATTTTCAGTGTTGTCAGTCCCTTTTCTGGATATTCCATTGACTGTATTTGTTGGTCAATTTGTTGGTCAACAGTCCTCTGTTTTATTATTTGATTGTTCCACTTCTTCTGTTACCTTCTGTGTTGTTAGTTCTTTAGCTGTAGTCAGAATTTGGTTTTTTATATCTAAGATGACATCTTGTTCTTATCTGTAACATTTTGTCACAAGCTGAAAGGATGGTTTCATGTATTGCTTTCAACATGGAAAGAATCTTCCTGGTCTTCATCCATCTTCTCTTAATGGTGTGTTAAGTAGAGGACTTTGAAATCAGACAATGAAAATAATTTTGTAGCTGAGTATGGGACCTCTATTTCACGTGTATGTAGATAGTCTTTATAGTAAAAGTCATTTGTCAAGTAAGGTTTTATAATCCAAGGTATTTCATTATCTTAAATAATAACCAAAATTCCTCAGATAAAAAAGTAGGAAGGAAATTCCCCACATACAGCTCTAAAAATCAATAAAGGTTTACATTTGTAATTCAAGGAGGCCAGCCATGCCACCCAGAAGTTCTCTTTACAACTGAACTTCTCACAGGTGGTGTTTATCAAAGTTTAAAAAGTCTTATCTGTAGTTTGGGCTTCAAGCAAAGTCTCCTTTAGGCAATAACAAGTTGTAACACCAAGCTTTGCCACAAGATGTCACTGATGTCACTTAAGGTTTTTTAAGTCCAAAATTTTTATCGTTTTTTTCCCCAATTTTATTTCTTTTTTATAGATAAAAACAAAAGTCTTTGGTAAAAATAAGAAAACTTTTGGTCTCCAAGTTTCAGAAACATATAAATCCAATTAGATTAAAGTTATTCTTTTAGTGCTTTAACTCCCCTGGGTAGTCAGTCGCTGCTATTCTTAGAGGGTGGGATAGAAATTCCCTTCCCTCTCTCATCACAGGGGGAAAGATAGTTTGGGCAGATTTTACAGGAAGAAAAATACTTAGGATCTTAGAGAGAAGATCGGATCTCACCCAGTTTCATCCATGTTGCTTTAAAAGTGCCTGGTGGTAAGTTTGACTTCAGCTGTCAGCAGCCTAGTGACAAGTCTTTCCTCTACTGGTTTGGAGGGCTGCTGCCCTCCTGTGATCAAGCAGAGGTCTCCTCCTTCCTTGTCGCCCCCACAGGGTGACTTTCAACCCTTTCCAGGGTCCCCCAGCGGAACAAAACCAAACGCGGAAGATGGAGCTCACCTTCTAGCATCTGCGGCAGCCGTGATGGCAAACCAGAAGTCCAAGTTCAACAATTCCTGTTTTTCTCCCCTGTGCTTGTATTTGGACGCATCTGGCTTTGCACTCCCAGCTCAGTAGCTTTTTATATCTTTCCTGGTTCTTCTGAGTGGGTCATTTCTTGACTATTGTATTGACTCCAGTCTGTCTCCCAGCAACTTCTTAGTGCCTCCCCTAATCTCTCTTTAAATTAACATTGCCAGGATTGTATATCTTCTGTTTTTTACTTCTACCAATTGCAGACCTGTGAAACCTGATCCATGCCACCCAAATAAGCTTCTTTATCCTCCTGGCAAGCTCTTGCCACTCTGCACCAGACTTTAAGTCCTTTACATATTTCTACATCATTATCTTCTACAAGCATACCAAGACAGATACATGTCTTGGAATCATTCTCGTAGCAACAGAGGCCAGAGGGCAAATATGAACTCAAATGAGATGAGAATGTCAACCTTTATGAAGAAAGTGGGAAAGGCTAAGACCAATTAGCTGCTTTCTTCTTCCAAATAAATTATGTTTTTGACATGAGATGGGTAGCAAATAAAATTCATAATAATAATAATGAAAAGGTCTTCTGTCACCAATTATCTGATTTAAAATTGAGTCATTTACCACTGTTTTAAGATAGGGGGCAAATAAAGCACTGTTGTTTTTGTGATAGGTCGTTTAATGACTGCTTTTATAAGTCTAGGAGAATATAATTTGGCCAAAATTAAAGGGTGTTTAGGATGGGCGTGATATTTGTATTGCAAGTCCTTAAGATTGAATCAGGGCAAATGTCTCCCCCAGATTCAACCATTCATGCTCTTTGCTTTTTTAAAATAGCGTTATAAACCACTTAAATACTTGCTTTTTTCCAAAAATGTTCATTCATTTTTTAGGGTGACACCTATGAGAATCAGTGATCAAGTTAAAAGAGAAAACTATTTTCAGATCATATCTGTGAAGAGCAGTTGACAACAGTCTAATTTTAAGAAAGCTACATTGTATTTACTACATGCTTTTAGTAACTTTGAAGCCTTTTCCTTTAAGGCAAGAAAAGTTAAAGGACAATTTGTCACAACGCTGAAAGTTACACTGCTTTATTGCAAAATAATCCATATATCTCTTCTATAGATTCCTTAGAGGCTGAATTTATTTACATATTTCCAATGCAAATGTGTCCTCATTTTTTTTAGCTGACTGTCAAGTTCCATAGTTTCAGTACAGAAATGTCTTTTTAGATGGCTTTCAGCCCTTCCACACCTTTCTTTATATAAAAAAAATCTAGTTATTTACCTATGAGGAAAACAGCTGAACTCTGCAAGAATGAAAATATTGTAACCTCAGGTTTTTCTACAGTTGAGATAATAAAAAACATCTTAATGTTTCTTATAGATTGTAACCAGGATAGACTAATATGACTGCCCCATTGTTTTTTTTCCATAAGTATCTATGTCTTTGTGATTTGTCAGAGGGAAGCAAAATGTCTGGAATAGGATTTCTCCAATTTAATATCTTTCAAATTGCTTTATTAGAATTTGCAAAATTCTTCATACTCATGGTCACATGGATTTTGTTGGGGGAAGGGAGAGGAGCAGAAGAACAAATGACCATCCATGCATCATGACAACATCTGTTACTGTACAACTAAAGAAAGTCCTCATTTAACAAACACTCGCTCAACAACCATTCAAGGCTACAGTGGTACTAAAGGAGGAGAGATATGACCTGTCCTTATAATTGTGATTGTTGCAGTATCCCATGGACATGAGATCACCATTTGTGACCTTCACTGTGACATCTGACAACTAATGTCAATGAAGAAGCTGGCAGGAGATTGCAAATGGTGAATATATGACATCATACTTAATGACCATCTGGCAGGCATGTCAAACTGCTGGCCCACAGGCCGGATGCATCATACTGAAACCGCAGCCACCCCATTGCCGGCAATGGGGGAAAAGTCACAATACACAATACACCAAGTTTGACATGCCTGCCATATGGGATTCTCTTTAACTGAGAACCAGAACTGTCACAACTGCTGATGTAAGTTAGCATGATCATGTGAAGCTATGGTTAAGAACATAACTGCTGGGCCCAATTGCCATTATTAAGCAAGGATTACCTGTATATCATTTGCATGATGCATTTGACATTTTGAATTTCTCAAAATAGCTTGATACAAACAATGCAATGTGACCATTGGAATGCTACATTTGAATTCTGGGAATTATAATTTTGACATACCTGGAGTTAGAGAAGGCTGGCATATCAGATTTTCAAAATGAAGGCACATAAGTGGGCAGCAGCAGAAAAACGGTCAGTTCAGAGTTCATCTTCGCTTACATCAGAATGAGGTTAAGTAGCTTCTTTTATGGGTGGAAGAAGTCACTTACTGAGTTTCCAAGCAAAGTTGGGTTTGATGATGCCTGAGCTTGATTGTTTTCCAACTGATATTCATTAGCAGCCTAAGTAACAACATCGATGCAAATGGAAGCTCATGACCTTTCTTAGCCTGGTAATGAAACATCTACTGAAAATAACCAAGCTCAAACACCAAAACCCAACATAGATTCTCTCCTATTGGAACACCAAGTGAAGTGTTTATTTATACCATTTTGCATTACTGTTCATATAAACTCTGTGGACCATATGGATTTGGACAATGTAGGCAACCAACCAAGGTCTTTCCCATTTACTCCCTAACATGTTTTTTTTAAAGGAACAAACCTCCAGCTCCTGATCTTTTCTCAAGTTTATTTGTGATGAAAGACCAAATTTGCCAAATAGCAAGGGCTGAATTATGTTATTTATCCCTTGTAAAGAAGTACCTTTCTGCTTGAGTTAAAATTAGATTAGCTATTTTTATCTTTATCACATTCTCTTGTTTGCCTCTGCATCGCAGCAAACTGAATAGCACCACCAGAATGCAAGGGCTACACATACTATTCAGAGGCCATGATTACTGAAATGGTAGGAAGTAAATTTCATTGAGCAAAGACTTCCATGTGAATAGGTGCAGCAGAAAGGTTAAAATATCTTCTAGTTGGCTTCAGCTCTTGGTAGAAACGTCCTCTGCTGCATATGTTGAGTGACGTCTGCTTAGCTTCAAGTTGAGAACAAGCTGGAAGCATTGTTACCAGATAGGAAACATGGTGTGATAGGCATCCTATCAAAGACATCCACTTTCCTGCATTTTTGCCCTACATGTACCTTTTGGTAACCTTTCCCTTTTTCTTAGCAATGAACCAAATCCCAAAGACTGTTCTGAACCCACTGGAACTGAATAAAATTAGTATTTCATGAGGGATCTATCTGAGGAAAGCCTGAAGAATTCAGTATTTTTCTACTTTTAATAATCAGCAGCACAGGATTATTCCCTGTAGCTATTCCAGAATCAATTAAATGAGAACTTGAGTAGTTTGCCACTGTGAAGTGGGAAGGGAGGGAGAAGAGGGAATGATAGTATCATAGGTGTACTATCACGCAGGTGATTGTGTGAACATTAATAGGTAAGTAATTGGATAGCTGGTTGCTGGCTCACACTTGTGTCTAAAAAAAGTGGTTAAGTCTTGTAATTTATTTACAATCCAATATAATTGAGTAAACCATGGTTAAGGGACCATGAGTAAATACTGTATGTCATGCAAATGCATCTCAGGACAGATAACTAGAATACAATATTTTACCGTCTTCATTCTAATGAAAAGTGCTTGAACATTAAAGCTTACACACTTATGCCTGAACTTGAACCAACCTAAAAAAAGATGGGCGTTTTCTTTAAAAATACTGGTTTCCTTTAGTTCAACATGCCTAGTTTTGTTGGTTGTGTGAACTGCAAATTCCTGGATTTAACTACATAATAGTATGAAGTTACACTAAGCCAAAAAAAAAAAAGAATTTCTCACCGTCTAATCTGGACAGATTAATCTGAAATTTCATCTTTCCACTATTTACTATCAAATAGTTAAAAAAATACTGTCAGTTGGCTTGATGTAACTTGGGGAGAGATACACCAAAAAAGGTCATAGAACACAAGGGGGCTAGATGGTATCACTGATGCTCCAAATATCATCAACATCATCATCCTAGCTATTGTTTATCCACTGCAGGATGAAGGCCTCTTCTGTATGTTTCCAACCAATACGGTCTTGAGCTTTCCTTTGTCAGTTGGGCCCACAATACTTTATTTTTATTTTATTTTAATTCCATTTATATCCCGCCCTTCTCCGAAGACTCAGGGCGGCTTACAAGCTTAGCAGTAGCCTTCATTCTATGTATATGCCTGCTTATTAGGGCTTTCACACACACCCAAGCGGCATTATTACACAGTCAGCTTAATTGCCCCCAACAATCTGGGTCCTCATTTTACCTACCTCGGAAGGATGGAAGGCTGAGTCAACCTTGAGCCTGGTGGGATGCGAACCTGCACTAATTGCAGGCAGCTGGTGTTACTTAAGGAGGCATTAGCCCACTGCTCCACCAAGGCTCTAAACAACTTGCTGTTGTCGTTGCTCCATCTTGTTTTAGGTCTCTTTTGTGGATGCTTTTGATCAAGTGGGATCCATTCTATGACTGTCTTAGTTCACCTGCCACCAGTTCTTCTTGCTATGTGACTGGCCCATTTCCATTTCAATTCTTTTACTCTTTCGATGGCATCATATATTTTCATTTGTTCTCCAATCCATGTGCAGGTCTTTCTTAAAACGCCAAGCATGTATCTTTCCATGGCTCTTTGCGCCACTCGTAGCTTTTTATTGATTGTGAGGTTAGTCCATGTTTTGCTGGCATATGTTAGAACAGGTAGCACACACTGATCAAAAACGTTTCCCTTTATGCATAGGGGGACGTTGTTCTTAGCTTGCCAAATGCCTGCCAACCACATTTAACACACCATTTCAATTTCCTTTTTTGTATCACCTTCCTTTGAGATCCATTGGCCAAGATATATGTAGTGGTCTACTATGTCTAGTTCTTCTCCAGGTATATTTTTTTTCTTTCTTTGGTGAATTTATTAAACATAACCTGGCTCTTTTTCAGGTTTATTTTTAAGCCAAATGGTTGTCCTGCTTTGTGCAGCTCTTGTATGTGTCTTTGTAGCTTTTCTGAGTCTTGTGAAAAGAGAACAATATTATCTGCAAATGTTAAGTGGTTTAAATAGGCTCCATTGATTTTTATTCCATCTTTTGCCTCGTTTAGTTTGCGAAATACTTCTTCAAGGCAGGTTGAGAAAAGGATAGGTTTTTGTTTTCTTGGATAGCTCCAAATATAAACTTGCAAAAACTCATAGAACAGACCGTTTTCCTACAAATCTATGTATTTGATGGGACTGGTTTCAAAAAATCTTGTGTGTGAAGTTATACATGCAAATACAAAAAGATGCTTTTCAATATCAACAATAGAACTAAGATATAAATCTCCAGTCTACCACTGGACGGTAACAGAGGTTAGCTGAAATTGGTTTAAAAGTTTGACAAATAAATACAGTGCATGAGAGGAGACAATGTATAAAAGGAATGGAGATCTGTGATTTTTAAGGATTGTGTTCATGGAACATTCTTAATTTTATTGCTAATTTAACTGATTTTATGAATTTGCAGCCTTTTTAAATTCTAGTGATTTAACAAAAAAGTAATGTTCATTTCGATACCATCGACCATGGTATCTTGCTGCGGCGTCTCAGGGGATTGGGAGTGGGAGGCACGGTTCTTCAGTGGTTCTCCTCCTATCTCCTGGGATGTTCGCAGTCGGTGTTGACGGGGGGGCAGAGGTCGACCGCGAGGCCTCTCGCTTGTGGAGTCCCTCAGGGGTCGGTCCTCTCGCCCCTTCTGTTCAACATCTACATGAAGCCGCTGGGTGAGATCATTCGTGGTTTTGGAGTTGGGTATCATCAGTATGCTGATGATACCCAACTTTTCATTTCGACCCCAAACCACCCCAGTGATGCCCTCGACGTGATGTCCCGGTGCCTGGAGGCGGTCCGGGTCTGGATGGGGAGGAACAGGCTTCGTCTCAACCCCGACAAGACGGAGTGGCTGTGCGTACCGGCATCCCGGGATATTCAGGATATCCCACCCCTCATTATGGGGGGTGAGTCATTACCTCCTGTAGATAGGGCTCGCAACTTGGGAGTCCTCCTAGATTCACAGCTCTCTTTAGAAGACCATATTGTAGCTGTAACTAGGGGGGCGTTCGCCCAGGTTCGCCTGGTGCGCCAGTTGCGGCCCTATCTAGACCGGGATGCCTTGCGCACGGTCACTCATGCGCTCGTGACCTCTCGTCTTGATTACTGCAACGCTCTCTACATGGGGCTACCCTTGAAGACCACTCGGAGGCTCCAGCTGGCACAGAATGCAGCCGCGAGAGTTGTGTCGGGGGTCTCCCGATACTCCCGTGTTACACCTTTGCTCCGCGAGCTGCATTGGTTGCCAGTTGTCTTCCGGGTGAGGTTCAAGGTGTTGGTAATGACCTACAAAGCCCTCCATGGCATGGGTCCAGAATACCTTGGGGAACACCTGCAGCCGGCGTCAACTTCCCTCCGCCCAGTACGCTCCCACAGAGAGGGCCTCCTCAGGGTGCCGCCGGTCAAAGAATGCCGACTGGTGGCCCCCAGGGGGAGAGCGTTCTCTGTGGGTGCACCGGACTTATGGAACCATCTTCCGGTAGAGCTCCGGATGGCGCCCGACCTCCGCTCCTTCCGGCGCGACCTTAAAACCCATCTCTTTAAGGAAGCGGGCCTGGCCTGATGGGATGGGGTGGGTTTGTTATTATGACTTTAATTTTAAATTTGTACTATTTGTACTATGGGCATTGTTTAATCATGTTTTAATAATTTTAACTTTTGTATTTGTCTTTTACATATTGCCCTGTTAACCGCCCTGAGTCTCTTGAGAGAAGGGCGGTATATAAATTAAATAAATAAATAAATAAATAAATAAATAAATTCCTGTCTACGTATTTTATTTACATTAATACTACTATTTTTAAAAAATATGCTATCATCAGGTTTATTTTTTTAAAAAAATAAATCAGACTATATAACATATTTAGGTTGCAAATCCCAGATCTTGTTTATTTATAAAGCAATAAATATTCAAAGAAGCATAATAAATTGCACGGGCATGTGTAAACAAACTGTACATTATAACTGAACCTAGTTCAGCAAGGATTACTGGAAAAAAATACTTCAAGGAGCACATCATCCTGAGTGGGTAATTTGTGGCAATGGGTATGGGAAGATGCTTAGAAACACTTGCGATGGACAATAGATGGACCAGCCTCATCATACTCCTGTTTGCTGATCCACATCTGCTGGAAGGTTGAAAGAGATGCCAAGATGGAGCCTCCAATCCAGACAGAGTACTTCCGCTCAGGGGGGGCAATGATCTAAGTGGAGAAAATAAACAAGATTTCAGAAGGAGCTACATCAATCTGGGTTTCTCAGCAACATAACTTTGTGGAATTTGTTTCCAATAACAATGACTTCTTAACAGTGAGACATCAGTGCACAAATTGTACTAAACTTCTACATCTGAATTCTGACTTGGGTAGAAGAATTATGAAAATCTTGGTGAAGAAAAAGTATGTCTTGCTTACTTGAGCTGCAAAGCAATATAGGGGGTACATTGTTAGTTATTGTTGTTTATTATAAAATGGACGGTTAGGACTTTTTTTTAGGAAGTGGAAAGAGAAAAATCTTCCTTTCCAATTAATACATTCTTTAAACTTGAAAGTTTCTCCATTCTAAGGCCGTGGAGAAGAGCATTGTTCAATAAAACAGTTCTAACCCTTGAGAAGCACTGGCTGTAGATTTTATTGAACCTTTAGTTAGGACTCTTACAAAGTTACATTAATCTCTTCAAGAGCACAATTTCCAGGGACTTGGAAGTTTGGTATATGAAACAAATTCTCACACCTTAATTTTCATTGTGCTGGGAGCCAAAGCAGTGATTTCTTTCTGCATTCGATCAGCAATGCCAGGGTACATGGTAGTACCACCGGAGAGTACATTGTTGGCATACAGATCTTTACGGATGTCAATATCACACTTCATTATGCTGTTATAGGTAGTTTCATGAATGCCAGCAGATTCCATACCTTGGAAAGAAATGAATATTGATAGGCTATTGACCAATGAAGTATACAGGAGTCACAACATTTGAGCATTATTAATAGCAGAAGGCTATACAAAAAAAATGTAAAAATAAAAAAGCATTTATCAAATAATTTTCTATAAAAATAGAAGGCAGAATTAATACATTAGACATGAGCAAGCCACACACATATAGCCATACGGAATTCTTGGACTCAGTGGTTATAGATGCCCCTTTTTTTGCAGTTGCAGAAAAGTGACTGCATATTTTTACCCCTTGAAAGCTGGGTGCACATGTAAGTCCTAAGAAGGCATGGCACTATTAAGAGACAAAAATCTTTCCCAAAGTCCCCTTAAAAACCCAGCTTTGTCTGCATATGTTGCAAGGCATCATCTACTTTGCAGCCCTCACTCTTCCACAAAATGTATTATGCAACCTTTGAATCCAAAAAGGTTGGGAATTAACTCTTTTTCCTAAATCACACTTGATCTAAGTCCAAGTAAATTTGGAAGGAAGGATTTTGTTTTGCTTTTGTTGTGACAAAAAATGTAGATCAGAGATTTTCACATAGTTATTGTTTTTCCCCTCCTCCTGCAGCAATTTATACAAGATAATTTTTGCTACCTGTTTTTCTATTTCATGTATTGCATCATTTGATGCAGCTATCTCTGCTGTATGGACAAAAAAGTCAAGATTGTATTTAGGAAGGCAAAAAAAAAATGAAGCTAAGAACAGAAGCTTAGCAGTGAGCATAAGAAAAACTTACACCAGAAATACAAATTCAAGGGTTACATTCCAATGTATTAGTGGACAGGTGGCATCTTAAAGTGAACTGAAATTAGATCTATAACAAGGCAACAGCTGATGAACAACTGCTCCTAAATCCATAAGGCTTGTATTAGAAAGATTGGATGCATCATCAGTTGCAAAGAATATGAATCTACACTTGCTTTTTTAAAAAAAAAAACTCAGGGCCATTAAGTGATCACAGGATACAAGTCTTAGGCATTGCTCCAATATAGTTTTTTTCCATTTTAGCTGATTTTATATAAATTGACCTTCTAAAATGTACTACAATTAAGCAAGATGGCCACGCTGAAATCAAAATAAACCAAAAATGAAAAAATACACATATCCAAGCCATAATGCCATGTTAATAAACCCATCTTTTTTTAAGGATATTCAGCTTCACTTTGACATTAGCAAGATAATGATCTGACACAGTCAAGACTGCCATTCTAAATTCAACACTGTGGAGGGATAAAAAGATTTAGCCCTTTAAGCACATTTATGCCAGGCTACAATTCTTCTCTTGAATATAGTCGTTAAACTACTAAACCAAACTGTATTTCAAAGGTATTTTGTGCTTTTTAAATATATATTCCTTTATACCCAAAGCAGTATGATCATGCATGAAGTCATTTGTACCACAAAAGGAAAGGAATTTGTGCCTTTGGCAGACCTTCCTGCCTTATGGATTAATTTATGATAATAGTCACATTGTATGTTGAAGTAGAGAGACAACCAGAGATGAAGATGTGCCCAAGAATTAAACATTTTTTTAAATTTTGCTGTTGAAGAGAATTCTCAAATCGTTGAATGAGTAATTTCAGTGTAAGTAATTAAGATCAAAATGAGAGTTGCTATGCTTCTGACAAACTTATTTATTGGCATTGCTGCAATAATTCCACATAGGAGGCAAATGCATTCCAAAAATAGTAACTGAATGCAGGATTTTTAAAAATTGTTTGGCTACATGGAATGGGAGCTCTCCAGCAACAGCTGCTGGTAGCCAGTTTCACTGTTATATTGGTTTATGTTTCTTTGTTTTAAAAATTAGAAATGTCAGTCACATTTGCAAGGTAGTTTTAAAATATTACAGTGATAAAATGATGCCACCTGTGTCCAGGACAGATGTCTCTATTGCAGGTACAGAGATTCCAGGTGAGTCCTGGAATCAGGGAATTGCCCTGAATTAATTGTAGTCAACAACAGTACTCAAACATTCCTCCAACAGTGTGTATAATATAGGTAGATTGGTACACAAGACAAGATTCCTAATCAGCTGTACACTAACTCATGGATTTCTTTTCTTAGAAAGATTATCTTTTACTTTCTCATCCTTTTGTATACAAATGTATAGCCTGAGGCTGCAAAGCCACTTGTGGTTCTTCCCAGTGTGTTGAGTCCAACACCCATAGTTCCTCCAAAAGTTATTTCAAAATATGTCTTAATGTTGCTGTAGGAGAAAGTGGTTTAAATACATGTGGAGTATTTCTATTTATTTATTTTTATTTTAATTCCATTTATATCCCGCCCTTCTCCGAAGACTCAGGGCAGCTTTACAAGCTTAGCAGTGAGTTGTATTTGTTTCAATTTAATTTAATTTCTGATTTATTGCAGTACGGCAGCCAATAATAGTTTAATATGGTCAGCCAGCCAGCCAAGACCAAAGTAACTTCAAGCTAAAACTTCCATGTAAAAGAATTCCTTACCAATAAATGATGGCTGGAAGAGGGTTTCCGGACAGCGGAAACGCTCATTCCCAATTGTGATGACCTGTCCATCAGGCAACTCATAACTTTTCTCTAGCGAAGAAGAGGAGGCTGCTGTAGCCATTTCATTCTCAAAGTCCAGAGCAACATAGCATAATTTCTCCTTAATGTCACGGACAATTTCACGTTCAGCTGTAAAGACAAAACCAAAAATGCTTAGAAAGAAGGAAAAGACAAAGGCAAGCAAAACTGAAGTTAAAAATCCTCTCCCCATAGTTCATTTTGATCATTACTCTTTCAATATGTCCTCAGGGTAATTTTTTCCCCCAAGATGCTTAGAAGTTGGATCAGATACAGGGGTTTCACCATAACTGATGATGAGGGGGAAAAATTATGGACAAATAGAGATTATGCAGAAGCAAATAGAAAGTATAAGAACAGAATTTAAGAGGAGAAAAGTACAGTGTGGTGGCTCCAGTTATAGAAAACATTTAAATAATTCCAAGTATTTATTGATATGACTTAATTTAATGATTAATCTTATGGGGCATTGTTAAGCATCAAATAATGAAATGCGCCAATAAAGAATGTAAAGGGAGTTTTTTTAAAAAAAAATCAAGCAGGATCATATTTGTATGGACACACACAAAAATATATTTGAGTTGTAAGTTATATGTTAGACTATATTTAATTAAAATAGATACAATTAAATCAATGAGATTAGAACCAATAGTGTATGGTAGGATAACATTAAACTTTACGTAGATTTTAAAAACCATAATGTTAGAAGTGCCTTAATAAGAATATGCAAAAGTTATAAAATTAGGCTGTGCCCTAAAATATCTTTAATGGTTTCTTTTATAAAAAAAAAGAAACAGCAGACAGAGACAAATGGTAAATGTAGGAAAACAGAAAAGTTAAAAGAAAACAATGGACTGCAGAAGAATTTATTTTTAATGTTTTCATATGCATTAATAAAAATATTTAATATAGATAGGAGGGTAACTGGAATTGAACAACGTAAGACAGAATTTGAAAATGAATTGTGTAAAAATAAAGAATTTGAGATTACTAAAATGTATAAACTTTTGTTGAGTTTGAAATGGAAGAAGTAGAAGTTAAAGATTGAAATATCAAAAGACTTAAGAATTTTGGTTATAATATAGAGATAAATAAATGGGGGAAATGTGGTTAAAAGGATTAAAATTCAGACTGTGGTATAACTTAAGAGAGAATTTCTACTCGTGTAAAATATCCAATAAAAATATTTTTTTAAAAAATGAGGCTGGAATCAGTCATGTTGAACTAAAACCCCTTTAGTTTCAAGAGTTATGCTTTAAATATGACTGAATCTAGATCCCACACAACTTTTTAATTTGATACGACACTGAAAATTCTACTGCTGAGCCTATGTGTATACTCAACTATATAAATATATATTAACAGTAACTTTCTGAATTCCTTTTTCAGATGCAAAAACATTAGTCAAAGTACATTTGAACTGTAATTACCTGTTGTTACAAAGGAATAGCCACGTTCTGTCAGAATCTTCATGAGGTAGTCAGTCAGGTCCCTGCCAGCCAAATCCAGACGCATAATAGCATGTGGAAGAGCATAACCTTCATAGATAGGGACATTGTGCGTGACTCCATCCCCTGAATCAAGGACAATACCTGTAAAACAGAAATGCCCAAGTTGTTATAATATCAGCATTTTTAAAAAAATGTTCTTGCACATGTCATGCAACCTCTCCAGATGCAGGTTAGGTGAACAGTTTAGAAAAAAATCAATACGCAATGAGAATGTGCAATTAAAGTCTGATGTGACAGATGAGCATGAAACATAACCTTCCTCAGTAATTCTCAGTGTCTTACAAGTTGAAATGCCAAAGGGAATATTTTCTTAACTTCAGCCAGCTGTAGACCTTAATTCTTCCTTGAACCAATTTTGAATTAAAATGGCTTCAATGGATTATAGTCTTCCTTTCATTTTTATGTCATCCCATAGTAGTTTGATGATGTTGCATTTTAATAAACAAATAACTTAGCAGAACACTGTGTTTGTGTCATTCAGCTGAATCTGAACTAGTTATTTCTAATACGGGGATACACTCTTAAATTTGTCTATTATAGATGACAATTCTTCTTAAGTTCCCATGTTTTATGCACACAGGTCCTTGAGATATATTCAGCAGTGGTACTTTTTTCATGGTCTCACCACATCAGTCCTCAGGGAAAGGGCGGTATATAAATGCAATAAAATAAAATAAAATAAATCATCCTTTTTTATCTTAATGTCTAGTATCACAAAAGTGGAAGCAACTGCCTGAATCCCTCCTACTAGGGCAGGGGTAGGCAACCTTGGCTCTTTTATGACTCGTGGACTTCAACTCCCAGAATTCCTGAGCACAGCTGGCTCAGGAATTCTGGGAGTTGAAGTCCACGAGTCATAAAAGAGCCAAGGTTGCCTACCCCTGTACTAGGGCATTCACTTTGATCTCAGCTAAATCTATTAGACTATTTAACTAACATATATGGTAAGAAGATGGGACGATGGCAGTCACAGGAGATCATCAAGGGCACGTGAGTACATTTATTGGCAGCATCTGTTAAATTTGGTTTATCCCTTAAAGCTAAGCAGGATCAGACTGGTTAGTGCATAGCTGGGAGACCACCATAAAGTTCTAACATTATAGACTATGCTGGGAAGTAAAATCATCATCATCATCATCAGAAATGAAGCAATAGCAAATAATGTCCATGCTATTGTTACCAAGAACACAGATTGTCCATATCCATCAAAAGCTAAGCTCAGTTTGAGGAAAACTTTGCCTTTTGACTGAGCTCAACAATGGTTCGACTATAAAATTTTCAAAGAGATTCCTAGCACTAATTGGCCCAACATATTGGCAGTCTCCAATATGTTATAAGGCAGAAGTCCCCAACCTTTTGGGGACCAGGGACCAGTTATGTGGAGAGAGGTTTTTCCATGGACCGGAGAGTGTGTGGTTTTGTGTGCTGCCTATATCCCATGGATGGGGCTTTCCTTGTTTGTGCGGCCCGGTTGCTGGCATTCCGCGGCTCGGTACCGGTCCACAGACCGGGGGTTGGGGAACCCTGTTATAAGGCACCCTTCCTTAACCTGATTTAAAGTTGAGAGCACTTAAGTTCTCAGAATTCTCCAGCCACCATAGCTTTTTGGTGAGAATTCTGAATTCACACATCTACCAGGAACCTAGGCGGGAAGAGCTGCTATGAGATCCAAATAACGTGAGATCATATAGGATCAATAACTACTTCAGATGCTGCTACCTTAATATATGAAGGAGAGTAATTAATATGGGTGTTTGAAATATGGTAAACCAGTGGTTTTTCCATCTTTTCAAGATGAGGAGGGATAAGGGTGTGATATTCTTTATTTTAGATGCTGAGCACAGAAATAGGAAATACTATTTTTCAAAACTGTAGAAAAGTAGCATAGAAGTGGGCTTGTATCTATTATAGCTTTATATGAAAATACCTGCTATGTGCAATAATTGCCCATGTTATACATAGCATAACTGCACTTCTGGTTCAGTGAAGTGGACCACATTGCCATTCCTTTCATGTGTAAATTACAATTTCTACTTAATGCTGTTCTCAATGGTAAGCAAGCAGTGTTCATTAAAGGATTATGTCTCTCCTCTTAAGATAATTTTTAAATATGAATATATTTGAGCTGCCACTGTTGTAGTATTCAGACATCAGTTTCTCAAAAGTGAAGGATGGGGGCATTCTCTCTAAATCAATATGATATTAAGTCACTGTAATCATTATAATGTCCAAGGGAATTTGCAGGAAATGAAGAAATGCTAATTATTCGAGGCAATTAAACTTTCAAGAGTTGTGTCATTTCATTGGTTGGTACTATTTTTAAAAAATTAAATACTACCACCATTCATAATCAGCTGCAAGAATGCTGAAATCTGAGGTTTTACATTTTTGTTTTGAATTTAATTCTGCATTATACAAGTGTCATCTGCAACGCTGACCCCCCACAGGCATTTTTCTAATCCACCCACTAAATGAAGAAATATGGTTTCCTTCATGAAATGAATTGAAATTCTGTCCATTAGGGAAAGCTGCATCATAATGAAATGAACTGGTTTTGCAACTCAGAGACAGTGCTACTTAAGGGCTACAATTGAGCCCAAAATTTATGTTGCTAGGTGAGACATTTAAATGAGTTTTGCCTCATTTTACAATCTTTCTTGCCATAGCTGTTAAGGAAATCCCTTTTTTTAAAGTTAGTAACATGATTGTTACGTAACTCTGGCTTCACCATTGACAATGCTTGTCAGAAGGTCACAAAAGATGATCGCATGACCCTTGGACATCGCAACGGTCATAAATATGAGTCAGTTGCCAAGCATCTGAATTTTGATCACACAACTATGGGGATGCAGTTATAAGTGTGAAAAAAGGTCATAAGTCACTTTTTTCAGTGCCACTGTAACTTCAAATGGTCACTAAACAAATGTTGTAAATTGAGGACTACACCTATATTAGGCAACCTGATGCCTTTCAGTGGCTTTTGAATTCAATTTATCACCTCCACCCAAAATGGCCAATACTAAAATATTTGTAATTGTAGTTTGAAAAAAGAAAGAGAAGGGAGACCAGCATGTCGTCTGTTTCTAATATGTATTTACTGGGTCAGTGCTCAAGGGAAGAATCTGCTGAGGAAAACAATTAATTATTATTATTTTTTACCTGTAGTACGTCCAGAAGCATAGAGGGAGAGAACAGCTTGGATTGCCACATACATGGCAGGCACATTGAAGGTCTCAAACATAATTTGGGTCATCTTCTCACGATTGGCTTTGGGATTCAGAGGAGCTTCTGTGAGCAGGGTGGGATGTTCTTCAGGGGCAACACGCAGTTCATTATAGAAAGTATGGTGCCAGATTTTTTCCATGTCATCCCAATTAGTAATTATTCCATGCTCAATGGGATATTTCAAAGTCAGAATGCCTCTCTTGCTCTGTGCTTCATCACCCACATAAGAGTCTTTCTGGCCCATACCAACCATGACACCCTAAAGGCAGAAGGGACATGAAAAACAATGCCATGGATTCAGAAACCTGATACCACCATCTTTCTCCACCAAACGCCCTCCGTGTGTGTTTACACTTCAGTAATAACTCACCAGTGTAGCTGTTGAATTCTAATAAATCTATGGGTATGAAGTTGGGAAATTGTAAATACACAGCATGAAACCACTGACTTCTGTGTGCAGATCCTTGAATCTAATGTACATATAAATGTTTCATTCTTTTGGTTGGCCATTAAAGGTATGTAACATGAGGGTAAAGTAATACTATGAGGTGTAATTTGGTAGATTTCTTCTTACTCTCTCGAACACAAAAAGCAGATCTCTGCACTTCCAAACCAGTGATGGTCAGCATTCCTTCTTACACTCAAAATCTGATCCCTGCAACACTTACTAGTAATTTATTCAGTCTGCAATCTTCAGAAATATTTCCACACACCCCCCTTAACCCATTGATTTTGGCAAGTGGGTTTTACGGACTCAGCAGTGCAGACTCACTTCTAAATTCTGAATTTGTATTCACCAACTTTGAAGTCAGAGAGATTTTTTTTATTTAGCCCTTTAGCATTGCTCCAATTTGGATTTTCCCTTTATGTGAGCTAGGTGCAGTTATTAGTGTGTGTTCTTACATTATATTTTCAATAAGGAAAAAATGTCCTGGTTTAAATTTGCACATTATTGTAATTTCTGCTACAAAAATGAACGTGTAGCATTGCAAGAGATACTAACGCCTATTTATATGACCAAATAGCCTGAATCTAAACACTCTTCTCCAAGAAAAAAGAAAAATACCAATTACAATATTGTAGTAATAAAAATTAAAAAGAGTTTAAGGAAGTTCACATGTTTATGATTTTGAGAAAAGATGGGAAGAGAAAAAGAAATGCAGCAAAAGTGCTATGAAACAAGGGAGGAGAGATGCAACAGATTGAAAAAGAGAAAGGAGAGAATAGGAGATTGCCCATGTGTGCTCCAAAGAGACTATTTGACAGTGGTTTCCTGTGGACTTGAGCACTGAGAAATGATGGGATTAGTCATCTTGTTTGCAACCATGGCAGAAACTTACTAAGGTCACAAACCTCATTTTCTAATCACTTTTGGAAATTGCTCGTTATGTAGTGCTAAGTTATTAGAGACCTTCAGATTGCCATTTGAAAACCCTTTGTAAATCTGCCTTCAATTCTGAATGAAAGAAAATCTTAAAGAATTTAAAAAATCTGAAATAAACAATATCTTAGAAAGTTTTAAATGGACTAAAGGTCCAGATAAAATTGGAAATTGAAATTTCTACAATAAGATTTTGGAATTAATAATAAAGTATAATCAGCTTTTCATGGAAAATAGATCATTTATTTTTACAAGACATAACTTAGATAAATAATTTATACATATATAATCTTATTGCAAGATTATATATATATATATATATATATATATATATATATAATTATATATATATAATCTTATTGCAAGATGGTGCAATATAAATATCAGACTTCTGAAGAATAGAATCAGAAAATAATAGTCACAATATCAATAATGTCAGTAATGATCTCTGCTTCCATAAATAAACAATGTTCAAAAAATGTTATTGAAGAAATATTGCAACAGGTTTTATCTGACAAAATAGAAATGGTATTTCAAGAGGATTTACAACTGAGAGGCCAAGAGAATGATTTAGAAAAGGATGTTTCACTGGCTCTACAAAATAAATTGGCTGAGGTTTCAAATTTAAAAGGGAAATTTAAAAGGGACAAATGTGGATAATTTTACTCTCCTGGATTTACAGAAGAGCTAAAATCTTCATGAACTCTGTGGAATGGGACAAAGCAGAAATGAATCAAAATCAAATCCTATAACAATATTTGGATGAACTAACAATTAAGACTGTTAAAAATAAAAGGAATGTAAAGTTGCTTTATTTGATCAATATTAAAATATGATATGTTGTTACTTCTGGCTACACTTTATGGACTTTCTATGATACAAAGACCAAAAAGATTATCCTTTATTGGTTTATTTATAGAGCAGAGATGGGATATGGGATAAACAGATACATGTAACTTTAGAGACTGTGAAGAGTTACTAAATTTGTTTATACTTCTTGAAGGCTAAAAGTAACTTCTTTAGATATTTTTCTCTTTATTATGTTATTTTTCTTTCATCTTATTTTTCTTTGCATTTTTATTCCATTTCCTTATTGCTTTTAGTTTGTAGTGGATTTTACTATTGTAATCAATATTCTTAATAAATTAACCGTAATAAAATAATAAAAATTAAGAATAGTAGATAGACAGACAAGATATTAATTGAAAGAAATTGAGGACACAATGAAATCTCTGTTGGGCTGAGAAATCAAAATATTTACAGAAGCCAGGTATGATTTAAAGAATAATAATAATAATAATAATAATAATAATAATAATAATAATAATAATAATAATAGTAATAGTAATAATAATAATAATTTAATTTCTATACCGCCCTTCTCCCGAAGGACTCAGGGCGGTGTACAGGGCAAATACAGTAAAAATACAATGTACAAAAAGCAAAGTGGGAATGGATGCTGGGTTGGGGGAAGGAGGAAGACAAGAAATACTGTGCATTGTATGGTGCTTGGACCATACACTTGAACCACAGTCTTTAAAACATCTATTCCCCCTTTGCTGTTCCTTGGAAGCGCCCAGAGAGCATTACCTGGTGCCTAGGTCGGCCTACAATGGAAGGGAAGACGGCTCGGGGGGCATCATCTCCCGCGAAGCCCGCTTTCACCAAACCTGAGCCATTGTCGCACACCAGCGCGGTGGTCTCTTCGTCGTCACACATCTTGGAAAGGAAAGCGGGAGCTGCAAAATACAAAATAGAGCGAAGTTTCATCATCGCTGGCGGCAAGGTGGAAGGGGGCTCCGCCTACCGGCCAGACTCCCCGAACTTGGGTAAGCCCCCCCCCCACACCAACAAATCTCTCTAGAAACCCTTTCCTCTAAGCCCGGACCAGCAGTAAACGTACAAGTTGCTTCAGCAGAAAGACATTCAGATGTTTTTTTTAAATTTATTTTAATTCCATTTATATCCCACCCTTCTCCGAAGACTCAGGGCAGCTTACAAGCTTTGCAGTAGCCTTCATTCTATGTATATGCCTGCTTATTAGGGCTTTCACACACACCCCAAGCGGCATTATTACAAAGTCAGCTTATTGCCCCCAACAATCTGGGTCCTCATTTTACCTACCTCGGAAGGATGGAAGGCTGAGTCAACCTTGAGCCTGGTGGGATGTGAACCTGCACTAATTGCAGGCAGCTGGTGTTACTTAAGGAGGCATTAGCCCACTGCTCCACCAAGGCTCTTGGTGCCAGGGCGAGCACTTAACAAGGATGAGCTGGGAAGTCCCACCCCACTTTGGCTACGAATCTTCAATTCACCCGTTCGAGCGGCTGCACGTGGATTTTGTTACTGTGCGGATTCCAGGCGCTGCCCCGGACGATTTTCGCTCCGGCTGCTGCAGCTCCCAAGATGCCATTGGCGGCGCGTTCGACCCGTCGCTTCAGCAGCCGCCTTGCTGGATTGTTTAAAACCCACTCGGAAGTCGCCGCCAGTGACTGGGGAGGGTGTGTGTGTGCGTGTGTGTGTGTGTGTAGCAGAAACTCCGGGCTGTGAAAGAAGTTTCCCCGTTGAACGCCCCCACCCGCAGCCCAAGCCCTTCCTTCATACTTTGAAGGCACAGTGGAATCTGGGTTTGTGCCTTCCTACTTTGGTAGAGTCAGAATGCAGGAAATACCTTTTAAGCATCGGGGGGGGTGGGGGGAGCAAAGGGCAAATACAGTTAGGAAAACTTGGCAAACTTAGCGCCGCTCAGCGCAGAAACCGGGAGGGAAAAGCCTGCGCTAGGGCGCAGGTGGCTCTTTTTGCCTCATTAGAGCGCAAAGAAATGGCGGGAAACCGCGGGCGGGACGGACGGACGGTACTTCCTAACCCTACAAAACTTCGGGCGGCGGGATCTTCTAAAACGCAGCCCATGTGGCCGCCATCTCTTCGGATGGAAATCCCCAGCCCACCGAAATGCGCGACAGGATTGTGGAGAGCTGAGGTGTTCGTTCCTCTGGCGGTCGCTTTGGCTACCCGGAGTGCTTCCCGCGGTAGGGCAGCCTCCTTTGCAACCGCTCCGATTTCCGACGCTCTGTCCTTCCCCCACCCACCACCACTACTACTCCCCCATCCCGGTCCTTCCTCACATGCCTCTCGCGCCGATGGGCAGAAGCGGGGCCGGTCAGCTGCGCTGTTGTTACTCACCGGCTCAACACTCTCTGTGCGGAGGTTGTGAAGCGCCAGCTGGGGTCTTGCTCGAGGGAAGCGCCACCCATTTATACCCGGCGGAGTGGCGGTGTCGCTCTCGGGCTTTGGAGGGACCAGCCAGGCACCTTGTCCTTATTTGGTCGGCTTCGCGCCATCGAGTAGCCGTGAGGCCATTAATGGAGTAGGGATGGTAAAAAGTCACAGCCGTCCGAAACACCCGGGGCTCCACAGCCCTTGTAAGGAAAGCGAAGGGGTTGCATTCAGCCGGCAAAAGGGGATGGCCAAATAGGGCACCCTGTTAAGACCGGGGGTTGGGATGTGGAAAGGTGGTGGTGGTGTGTGGGGGGGTTATGTCAAATCTTGCCATCCCACTTCTGGAGAGTAGTTAAAAACAGTGTGTGAGTAAATGAAGGGAAGTCTGGAAGTGACTTTTTCCCACCCATCATGATAGATAGTTTAAAGAATCTCAAAGCTGTAGCATGATCAATGCATTAAGCTCTAGCTGCCACAATGTCTAGTGTCCAAGAAGCAACTGGACCATCCAAATCTAACATATCAAAGCACAGGGATGGACCCATGAAATATATACACTTGCTGATGTCTGTTTTAAAATCCTGTTACTTTCATTGTCCTTCCGTCCTGCCACACCTCAGCAGTTGGTTAAATCTCCATTCCTAACTGTTCTGCGTGAAGAGACTTTATTAAAATTAAATAGACTTGTTTATGTACAATGTGGCTGGGCTGCTGCTGCTGCTGCTAAGCAAAATTCTTAACATTACATCTTGTGCAATTAACCCATTAAGTATTTTCCACAGCTTAAATAATCAGGAAAATGTTGAGGAACGCCCAAGGATTAGTTACATTATACTGTATCACATAGGTACCTCCTTTCCTGGTGGTGAAGAGTGGCTCTCCAGCTGTGGTTCCTTACCAAGGTTACTATCTGTGGAAGGAAAAGATTGGAGGCAAATGGTATTTCTGTGGTACTCAATTTATTTGCCTGCGTGCACTAGAATATGAGATGATCCACTACCAGATGGATCTGTAGCTGGCTGGCAAACTGTACTCAATGAGTAGTCCTCAATGGCACTACATCCATATGGAGAGAAGTAAGCAGTGGGGTACCACTCTTCAATATCTTCATAAATGACTTAGATGAGGGAATTGAAGGGTAACTCATCAAATTTGCAGATGACACCAAACTGACAGGAGTAGCCAACACCCCAAAAAACAAACTCAGGATCCAAAAAGATCTTGACAAACTTGAGCAATGGGCCCTATCCAACAAAATGAGTTTCAGTGCGGAGAAAAGGAAAGTTTTACATTTAGGCAGGAAAAATCAAAGGTACAGATTGGGCGAGACAGTAATTGTGAGAGGGACCTGGGAGTCCTAGTGGATGATTACTTGACTATGAACCAGCAGAGTGCAGCAGCAACCAAAAAAGCTAATACAATCCTGGGTTGTATAAACAGGGATGGAATCAAGGTCATGGGAAGTACTAGCACCACTTCATAAAACCTTAGTAAGACCACACCTGGAATACTGCAGCCAATTTTGGTCACCATATCACAAAAAAATACGTTGAGAGTGGGAAAAATTCAGAGAAGAGCAACTAAGATGATCAAAGGTCTGGAGACTAAAACATACGAAGAACGGCTGCGGGACTTGGGTTTGGCTAGTTTAAAGAAATCAGGGAGATATAACAGCAGTATTCCAGTATCTGAGGAGCTGCCACAAGGAAGAGGGGGTCACATTATTCACCAGAGCACCAGAGGGAAGGATGAGGAACAATGGCTGGAAACTGAACAAAGAGGGAAGCAACCTGGATTTAAGGAGAAACTTCCTGACAAGTGAGGACAATTAACCAGTGGAACAGCTTGCCTCCAGAAATTGTGGGCACTCCATCACTGGAGGTTTTTAAGAAGAGGCTAGAGACAGTCACCTGTCTGAGGTGGTATAGGTTCTCCTGCTTGAGCAGGGACTGGACCTCCAAGGTCCCTTCCAGCTCTATTCTATTCTATTAGCTGTTTCCCCAATGGATTTCTCAGAAATTCACAGCACCATAAAAATGTATTGCAGAAAAAGGAAGTCATTCCTCTCCCCTTTCCTCATTTTTAATTCAGCTGCATGATCTCTGAGATGCAGGAAAATTAAAATTCACTTTGGACTAGTAGCCAATTATCAAACTGTTTCTTGGGTGACTGAAAATACAGTTTACAGTCAGGGTCTAGGAAGCAAAAAAAAATAAAAAGAGGAATAGTGCAGAGTTCTTGTGACCAATCTCCCACTAAATCTACGCAAAGGTCTACTTGTAATAGCATACAGTGTGCATCCTTAATCAGCAGAAATTCTCATCTAACATTTTACTGCTGTGAACATGATGGGTGTGTTTAGATTTAAATGACTTTCAAGAATTTGAAAGGCACAGGTGAGGTGTTTCCATTCCCATCTGCTCTGGTTTTGCATATGGGTGCTACTTTTCACTTCAGGATGATAGACATTCCTGGCATTGTGACAATGACCCACCCAATGAAAATATTTTTCTGACATCATGCACTGCCTATTTTAGCCAAACCTAGATGCATATTTAAGAACTGGTGTAGAAGCATGGTTTGGCAGCTTCCCCAATCCTCCAGATGTATTGAACTACACCTTTCATCATCACAGCCATTCGTTGGCTTTCTAGCAGGGCTTGCTGGGTAACAAGTACATCTTCAGAATATTACCAGGTTAGAATTATTGTCCAGAGGTTGTGTCCAACTTATTTTACTATGTTCATTATATGTTACAATATGTATTGTTACAAGAAAATATTTGTAACTCAGGATTGAACTGAGGAGTCCTTGGTCCTCTCTGAGCGTGATCACAGCCAAGTTCAGAGAGCACCAAGGACTCCACACTTTGCTAAGTTCACTGGAAATGATATTCTGAGTAGAATTGTATGTAAGAAATGTTCTGGAAGCTTTACAAATGTACTATAAATAAGCAAAAAGCACCATTTAGATGTTTTCTTCATGGACAATAATAAACAAAATAGGACCGGCTTTTCCCAATCAACTTGCCCCTGACCTCTATGGATATTTTCAAAGCCTGAAAGGGTTATGCAGGTAAATGGTCCTTTCAGACTTTTACATGTTTGCTTAAATTTTGGCTCACAATAATGAGAAGTGTAGTTTGGAAGGGATAGCCCAGGGGCACAGTCCCATTCTCTCCATGTCTTTATTGTATAAATTGGAGACAGTTTGAAAGGTGCAATAATCTAGAGATGAGCACTTGCAGCCCATCATCTAATTTCATGTCATTGTTAGTCCATTTTCAGAAATGCTTTCTAACTAATTGATTCGAACCACTGGCAAAATCAATGTGGCCTGGCTTATTCTGCAGGGAGGAGCCAACAAAGGGGAGTTCAAAAAAGATAAAAAGGAATTCCAAAGACTGCCAATTGGTTTTAGTTGTCTTCCCACCAAATTCTTACTTAAGCCCAACCCTCTATGTCACCGTATCTCCTACATTTAAGTCTACAAGAACCACCTGTGATTTTACAAACAAGCTTCTTCACCCTTGCAGTAAGTAACACAGTCACTGAGAATCAGGCAGCATGTACATTTAATAAGTTATCGTGGTGGGTCACAGTCTGGCCGACTGAATCTGGCATTTTTATCCACCTATTTCTTCCCGAGGACATGGAATAGATTGAGGTTGTTGTTTGAAGGTATTTTCTCAGGATGTAAGCTGTTCCAAGTTGCTTTTTGCAATTGACTGATAGTGAATTTGTCAATGCTGACAGTGTTCAACTGGTGTTCCAAATGTTTTGGAATTGCTCCCAAGGCACCTACTACTGTTGGTACTATCTTTGCTTTCTTATTCCACAGTCATTCTACTTCTATTTGCAGTTCTTTTTATTTTGTGATTTTTCTCCACTTCTTTCTCTTCTATTCTGCTATCTCCAGGTACTCTAACATCCACTGTCCAGACTTTTTCTTTTGTCTTTCTTATTGACATTTGATAAATCTGGAGTATTATGTGGCTGCAGCTTGTCAGTGTGAATTTTTAAGCCCCCAGAGCACTATAGCTTCATTTTTTGTTACTTTGTTTTGTGGTCCCACCTGTACTTGTTTGCAGTCAAATGATATTTTTTGCAGATACTCCAATGAACTATTGTTGTTCCTTTGTTACTTGTAGCCAGTCCAGCCTTCTTGCAAAGACTGACTATATTCTCCACTGTTCCTTCAGCTTCTTTGCAGGGGTGGTATTTGCACTCTGTTGCTGTCTTCTCAATTCTTGCTTTCTGTGCATTTGATTTTAAGGATTTTCTTATTCTTAGCGATTGCCAGGTCTTGTTCTTATCTGCTTTACCTGATAGGCTCGCTCTCTCTCTCTCTCTCTCTCTCTCTCTCTCTCTCTCTCTCTCTCTCTCTCTCTCTCTCTCTCTGTGTGTGTGTGTGTGTGTGTGTGTACGCGCGCGTTGACCATGTAAAACTTTGCCTGCTATGTCTATTTTGTTTCTTGCCTTTCCTGTAAGCCAGATTGGTCTCTAGGCAGTCAGCAAGCCTTTGTGTTGTATTGACTTCAGTTTATCTTCTTCACTGTCCTTCATTCTTCTTTACAAATGTCATACTTGCAACATTTTACTGCCAGACATCTATACTCCTTAGTAAGTAGAATCTATCAATGTCACTGTATGGATGAAGGGCACAATTCATTGTAATTATTTTTTTCTGGTCTTCTTATCCAGGGTTTCTAGTTCAACTTCAGTCCAGTACACTATTCCAGTTGTAACTAATGACTGGAATTGCCCATGTGTTAATTGCCTTGATGGCATTACTGTAGATTGTGAGACATTCTTGGACAAAAGATGACCATTTGGTAAACTGTAATAAAGAATGAAGGCTACTGCTAAGCTTGTAAGCTGCCCTGAGTCTTCGGAGAAGGGCGGGATATAAATGGAATTAAAATAAATAAAATAAATAAAATAAGTAGCTCTTAGGTCATGGTATACAGTTCGTGCTGGGTAGAAATTATTAAATTATTAAAGCTGAAGTTGAAATCCAATGTATCCAACAGATGAATCCAAATTGCATTCCTAGAGTCAGTGTTTGCAAACCATTTGCAACAGATTCACCAACATGAAAATCATTTAAATAGAGAGGGAAAAATCTCTATGATTAATGTAAATATATAGATTTGTGGTCATAAATTCCTAATGCCTTTTCCCTAGTCAACCCCATCAGAGTAGTTAAATACACTGATTACTGATGCCAGGGAAAGCAGCACGTGTTTCAAAAGAATGCCTGGAATGGGGAAAAACTACGTTGCATTAGATTAACTTTTTTTTAAAGTTTCATCTTTTTGTATTTTTAGCACTCATTCAATTAGTAGTATAAACCAATTCTAGCAAACTAAAATGAAAATAATTCTAATAATTATTCTATTAAAGATGGGAAAATGCAGCATTTTGTATAGGAAAAAATGATGGATTTTCCTACATTTGTCAAAGCAGTTTAGGAATTATTTTTCAGTTAAAAATAGGCAAGACAAAAGAGGCAGAGACTGAGTGGGTTTAACACTATGGAAAAAATCAGATTGTCAATGCATATTCTGAAGGAATTTCATTGGTGTCCTTTAGAAGCACAGCTTTATAAATAATCATACATGGCCTTATGTATACATAATATTTAGAATACAAATGTTATATTGGAAAAAGGAAAACTTTGTTAATTGTATCTAATTAAAAAGTATATATCAAAACACCTTTGTGGTTGGTTTTTTTTGCTGTACTAGCATTTCAATGCCGTCATTTCTCTATCATCCTCCTTATCTGATAAAGCATAATTCATTGTTTCCATTTCCTGTTGATCTCTATCAATTAGAATGATCCAGTCTCAGAGATGATATATTAGTGCATCCTTTCTATATGCATATATTTTAAACTAAAAGTTGAGAGTTTTAATTTGAATCCTTAATGTTTGAAAGGTTATTTTAATATCTGGGTAAAATATGCAGCCTGCCAATTGTGCACCTTATCTTCACAAAACGATTCCTCTGTTTCTCTATTAGGGTAACATGTACCAGGAGTGAAACTCATGTGCAGGATACACAATAGTAGTTCCCAAACTATCTAAAAAAATACTTTCCAAACATCAAAATACTGGACATTTAACACGAACAAACTGCTGAATTATATGGAAAACATATCACAGTGTGGGAGAAGAGTTCTGTAATGCATTTTCCTATATTTCTACATTCAAATTTCTAAAGATTCAGTGAAATAATTGTACATTGATCATAGCTTTCATACTGATATGTACATGCCTACATTGCTACAAGCTGTCAGAATATAATTGCAAAAATAATTGAAACAATATTACAATTAGAAAAAAAGTGGAGAACAAAAGCTCTATATCAAACCCTTTATAAACTCTGTCAAAAATGTGACTCCACTACTTGTTCCAACAATCAGCACTATGTTAAAGATTTCAGAGTATTTCATTTTTGGACTGTAGCAAAGTTGTTCTTATCTCTTGCTTTACTGTGGTTTAAAACACTGCTCTACTTTCCCAGACAGGTGACAATTCCCAGGAGTTACCATGTAATCTGCTTTTCTTGAAATGAGAGGATATTGCAAATGCTTACTGAGTGTATTTAATGATTTCTTCCTGTACAACAGGCAGACTGCCCACACATGGCATTCTAAGCTGTCTGGTAGGAGTAAGACAGCCATGTAATAGTGTTGCCTTGCTGTTCCAGTGGGAAGAGCACATCCCAGCTGCTCTGGCATTCCTGACTTGCTCAAAGTTTCTGCAGTAAGGAATCTGAAAGATTGTTACAACTTCAAATAACCACTCCCATCTATGACAGGAGTCCGGAGTAGAAGCAGGCAGGTACAAGAAGTGATCAGCAGATAAACATCAGAACTAAACTGATTTCTCACATGTTTGTGGCAAATTATTGTTGGAACTGGCTGTCTCTTAATTTAGATAACACCCTGGCACTGGTACAGCCATTTAAATCTAATGAATAAAGAATAGTAATGGGGACAACTTTATTTTGATTCAGTGGTGGATGTGGTGACGTGCAGTAATCGCCAGGGATTGATAATTTCTAGTACTAGAACAACCACACAACTCTAAACCTCCTTTTTGAAGTGCTCTGGGCCACAACGACTATAATACCCAAGAATCAATATGTTTTTCTGTTATTTTGAGGCATGAAAATGTGATGCATAGGTAAGTTGTAAGAAATGTAATATAGTTTTCATTTTTAAAAACAGTCCCCTTTTAAAAAAAAAACAGCAACACTGGGAATGGGTAGAAATCCGAGCCCCATCCACAAATGTGATACAGTCCTACACAGTCTGTCTTATTTGTAAGTCCATTGTTGCCCTTCCAATGTTAAGTGCATATGTCAGACTCAAAATGACATAAGTAGAGCATTGTGTTAACAAATCAACCTCTATTTTAAAAAGAAAAGAGGAAATAGCTTGCCTGGACATCAACTTGTGTGGGACAATTTCAATTAACCTGGTTTTAAGAACTCTTAACCAATCTCTGTAATTTCTCCCAATTGTGGCATAGGGAGGGAAGTTCTGTTTCTTCCATAACTATTTTTTCCACATTTAGGTGTTTTGTGGACAAGCTTCTTCACCCTAATCAGGAGCTACTGTGGCTGAATGTGTAGCAGACCAGCATTAACTAGCAACCTACACAGAAAAAGTAATGTATTAAGATATAATACCAAGAATTAAACATTTTAGTATTCCTGGCACCACATTCATTTGAACTGAAAGAAATGGTATATTGGGCATATATTTGTGAAAAGAGAAAGAATGAAAGTTGTGTGGTTTAATCTAACTGAGACAGATAATGTAATGTGCTGTTTAAAAGGCAGCAAAAATTCAAACCCTTGGAAGTTATTGATATAAATATAAATGTTTATGTAACACAGGTGGTTTTATTAATGTGTATACATTGAAAATGCTACATACAAAATCTTTTGTTGAAAGTTATGTAATATGTTGTTAAGGCAACATTCCGGAGTTAGTGATGCTGAAGCTTTTTATTTGCAAGTCTTTGGCTGTTAATACATTTTGATTGATTGATTTACTTGTAAATATCCTGATCAATGGTGACTAATCTTGACAGTTCAGTCTACTAGGGAATGTTTTGTTAATAAGCAGATGAATGATTAAGAATCAGAAGTTTTGGGATTGGAAAATTAATAAATATTTGAGGCTAAATTCCATGGCTAATATATACAGTTCTTCTGAGTTCTAAAGTGACAGATATCCATAAAGACAGCTATTTTATTAGTGAAGCCAAAGAGCCTCAGGAGTTACTAAAAGCAGATCTTCTGTTCCATGGCACACACAGGAAGGTTGTTAACATGCATATTCAAGCCAATTGATATGTCATATTTGTATTCTAGAATATAACACAAAATGTTGTTTTTAAGGAATGCTTGTGGGTTTTTGCAGTTCTACGTGAATATAAAAGGACAAAACTAATGTGCTGTCCACCATTTTGCCAGAATGGTAGAGTAGTGAAGATATCAGTCTAGAAACTGGGAGACTGTGAATCCTGGTAGCGTCTTAGGCACAAAGTCAGCTGGATGACCTTGAGCCAGTCACTTTTTCTCAGCCTGGGAAGGAGAGAATGGCAAACCACTTCTGAAAAACCTTGCCAAGAAAACATCAGGGACCTGTCCAGGCAGTCTTTGAAAGTTAGACATGACCAAACAGGGCGGGGGGGGGGGGGAAATCCACAATTACAGAGTTCCGCCTTCAAATACATGCAAGTGGTCATTGAGGTTCTACTGTATGTTTATTTTTACAAAGAAATATGTATACAAACATGGATTAAACCAGATATGATGCTAAATGGAGTATTAGTAGCCAAAGCTAAGAAGATAATATAAAATATAATAAACCTCATATATTTTAACAGCAAAGATAAGTTTCTTATTTCCAATTTCAATAGTTTACTAATGCATGTGCAAGAGATAACTCTTTTCCTTCATTCTACACAAAATTTCCAAGTTCTCTCTTATTAACCTTTCTTATTAATCTTTCAGTGCCATTCTTTAGGTTTCCTCTGCAGTAAAGAACGTGCTAATCAACAATATGAAAACACAAGAGCTATATTGAATTCCAAATGGCATATCAAAAGCAATATTCAAATGGGTAAGGCTATTTTTTTAAGTAAATAAATATATGCACCAATAAAATTGACATTTTGCCAGTTACTTAGCAACTGCCAAATAATTGATTCCAGGTCATGCAGAAGGAATACACAAAGCTTAAGAGACCAGATAGAATCATCTCATATATTATCAGTATGGTCTATTACAAGATATATTGTTCCAAACAATCTATAAAAAAGCACAACACACCTTTCAGCCTGGGATATAGATCATGCCAAATTCAGTTCTGCAACATTACTTGGCAAAACCATGTATTACCAATAGCACTTTAAAAAAAAATCCAATGTGAATGTATTTGTTTTCCTGTTTTTTAAATAAGAAAATATTGCAAGCAGCCACTGGCAGCAGCTATGCCTTTTTCTATTTGTTACAAAACAAACTGTCCAACATATATTTAGAAAAACTATGCAATCTCACTCTGAACCTTACCAATCCAGCTTCAACATACCTCTACAGAAGCCTACACATTTCAAATTTCTGAAGCATAGTAGCCGGTTATGGCTGCAAAATCCCATATGGATTTTTTTCCTAAGTGATCTTGGAATCCATTGCAAAATTTACTCTGAGCCCTTTACTCTGGATGAAAGGGCAATAAAGTTTGTGTGTACATGATAGGAATAAAAGCCCTTCCTTTATCTAGAGGAAGTGAAATATGTCAGGTATTTACCAGCACAGTATAGTTATAGCAATGCTCTGATTTTTTCCTTTGGAGCCAGGTACTCAGATCCCTTCCACAGTTTTTTCAAAAACCCCACTAATCCTTCAGGAGCACAATTTGAATAAAATCCACTCTTACCTCTTTCTTCACCAGTCTCTCTGGTCACTTTCCCTACATCAGCCAATTAGTGACTATGTTTTCTGAGGTGCTAAAGAAATTATGGAGAAGCTCAGAGGTTTTGAAGATTAGCTGTCCATCACCAGACTATTCCCATTCTAGTTTTCCAGGATGTGAATGTGCCTCTTCGTTTCATTTTGACCAATTTAGAAACTGTGGGAAAAGAGGTAGTATTCATTCCTGATCCTACCCCGAGCCTTTCCTATCATTGACCTTTCCAGTAATACCAACTAAGAGATTAATGTAAACCCACCAATAAGGCACCGTGCTAGAATGTGGGAGACTGTGAAATCTAGTCCTACATGAAAGCCAGCTGGGTGACCTTGGGCCAGTCTCTCTCAGCCCAACTCACCTCACAGAGTTGTTGGAAGATGTGATGAGTTATTTGTAAAATAATTTGAGTTATCTGAAAAAATAATAAAGGCGGGATACACACAAACAAATACTACTCACAAGGACAAAAGACAGGAAGAAGATTCATGGCTCTATATTATTTAACATTTTACACAGTAAAAAGAAAAACTTGTGATTTTCAGGGGAAGGAGTAAATTAAAAGGAAGGGAGAACAAAAATAAATACAAGTGAAAAATAATTGATTTTAAATACAATCAAATACTGGTATACAATATTATCAGGCCTCTACAAGATTACTTGGATTTGCTTGATGTCATTTGGCATTGCCTTGCAGCCTCAATCTCACATTTGCAAAATCACTGTACCTATAATGCACGTCTATACAAAGCTCTTTCAGAAATTCCCGGAGCTCACTGAACATCAGAAGAGGAACTGCTGGAGGAAATCTCAGAAGGCAGAGGCCATGAAGCAAGATGCCCCCCCCTGCTTGATTCTTAACTTATGTGTACACTGGAAACCAAACTGGTTAAAGTCAGGTAAAATAGCATGAAAACTCTTTTAGACTGAAATAAAGTCCTTTTTAATATAAACGTTGAAATGAAGATGTAGAAATCAATGATAGTGATAAAAACATGAAAAAGCAGGGACACTTGTAAATGGAAGGGATGGGAGTAACTCTTGAGATTTCTTCTTCAGACCATGGGCCTGCCAGTTCTGACGTTTTTAGCACACTCTCTTCCCACATGTACCGCTTGCAGCATAGATTCACTGATATCATCCAGTCCTATCAGTGAAATCATGGGTGACACAAATCCATAAAGGGCTGCCATAGCCACACTCAAGGGCCAAGCAAAAGCCACTAATATCATTAACCAGACCAAACTCCACAGCAAGCAGCAGCAGTTCAGTGGCCCAGTGGTGACACTGTAAAGAAACAAAAACATTTTGGTCAGAAGCATTTTTAAGCACATTTCTCTAGCAGTTTCAAGTGAAGGAGAAGGAGGAGGAGAAAAGAAGATTTATTTATATTATCTTAGGAAATTATGATTTTGTCCCTCTAGGACTGTGGTGGCAAACTATGGCACATGTGCCACAGGTGGCACGCAGAGCCCTCTCTGTGGGCACGTGCACCGTCACCCCAGTCCTAGGCCTTCAGCTAGGTTTTATAAACCCTTTTTGCTTTAGCCTCTGCTGCCGTGTGCAAAAAAAAAGGTTCAATCAATCAATTTCAACTTCTCGTGGGGAAAAAAAGATCTCGCAAAGTTGGAATTGATTGATTGAACTTTTTAGTCCCATCCAGTCTGCCGTTACCACCACAGCCGCACCCACCCAATGGGCCACTTCCGGCACCTGATCATACATAAGTGGGTTTGGGGTTGTAGTTTGGGCACTCAGTCTGGAAACGGTTCACCATCACTGCTCTAGGATGGTGCTGGTCTTGGGAGAAAGGCAGGGGTGTCTGCAGAGTTTATGAGATTTTAGAGCTGCAGACTAGTTTTTCTCCATGTTTGTACTAAATGAACAGCCACATCTCTTACCTTTTAGGAAACATAATGAATAAAAGAAAGATTTTTTTTACAGAAAAGAAGAACCTATACCTTGCCTTTTTTTCAGGCTTAGGCAGAAGTTCCGCAGTAACTTGTTTTTTTTCAGCTTTATCTCCTACATCTTCATAGTCTTCCCCTCCTCCTTCTTCTTCATCAGCTTCAGACATGGTTTTCCAAACAGACTCCTCTTAAATACACTATTAGTGATCGTAGAATACAAACAATGTTAGTATTAAACATGTTTGAAAACTAAGCAATATGTTTTGGCTTTTAAAAACATCAAATTACTAACATTTGGTATACTTTAACTCCTCCCAACCTGATGTTTTCTATGTATTCAGATATTACAAGGGAAAGCAAGAGGAGATAAAAATATAGTAGTATAAAGAGCTTGTAAACGTCTTGGAAAAATGAGACACTTAGCAGGAAAATAAAAGCAAAACTGCAGGGGTTACTTCTTCAATAATACCTTCTCAGTTGGACCTTGTTGAGGCTGCTGCTATAAAAAAAATTATGATGAAAATGTCTATTCTTCAAAATTTTGGCCTTTCATCACTGCATGCTGAATTCCCAGTGAAATAGATTACTATTTGAATTTTCAAACTACATCGAAATAGGTAGATCACTGATATATTAATACACATTTTTAACATAAGGGATATCATTAACAAAATTGCACATATGCATTCACAAATTATAAATATTAAACAATTTATAATTTATTTATTAAATTTATATGTTACCCATCTCATCGTTATATGATTCTGGGTGGCTTACAGTAAATAAATGATGATAAGTGATGTCTTATTTATCAAGCTGTTAAGTCATGCTAAAAGACATTACATGTGTAAGTGAAAAAAATGGATGATGCTTCTTCAATGCCTCAAGAGATATATTTTACTTTGATGTGTACAGACTTTTCTGAGATGTGCATTATAGTACATTTCAGGCTATAAGTTCAAAGAGTAGAGAAGCAGTCCAAAAGCAGAACTAAATACCTCATGGGATTTAGTGGAGGGTGGTTGCGACCCTTATTCAACATAAAAATACAATGGATATGCAAAGAATTCTGCCTCACTATTCACTTACAATTTTCTCCAGTATACTTTCCCTCTCTAAAATGCTCCATAAGGAAAAGACTTACCTTGTCGATTTATATTCCTATAATTAACTGTTAAAATAACTAATTTAATTTTCAGGTGTTCACTGTGATCTGAAGACATCAGCAGAGAAGAGTTTAAAAAAAATCCATGCATCTCCTCATAAAAATGGCTTGATGCTTAAAGACTATTGAGAGCTTTGTTGTTTCTAAGTAACCAGTATGATGTCATACATGAGGAAATCTGAAAGACTATATAGAATGCCACTCTACATCTTTGTTCAGACTTATTAGGGCAGCTCTCAAGAATGGGTAACTATATTTTACAGTTATTTAAATACCTTTTATTTATCTTGTTAAAAGATAAATTATTGATTTGTTGTATGACGCAGTGGCTCAGTGGGTTAGAACGCTGTTGATCAGAAGGTCGGCAGTTTGGCAGGTCGAATCCTGAGTGCTGCGTAAGAGTGAGTGCCTGTTACTCGTCCCAGCTTCTGCCAACCTAGCAGTTCGAAAGCACGTAAAAATGCTAGTAGAAAAATAGGGACCACTACGGTGGGAAGGTAACAGCGTTCCGTGCGCCTTTGGCGTCTAGTCATGCCGGCCACATGACCATGGAGACGTCCTTGGACAAGCGCTGGCTCTTTGGCTTTGAAATGGAGATGAGCACCGGCCCCTAGAGTCGGAAACGACTAGCACACATGTGCGGGGGAACCTTTACCTTTACTATGATAATTATAAAAAAAATCTCCCTTTTTATGACCATGTAATCATTTAATTTGGGGTGGAGTCGGGATGACTAGCTGCAGCTGGCCAGATGCCTATCTTGAAACTATGTGGAGTTTGCAGCAGATATTTTTTTCTTTGCATCCTGTTAAACATCTGCCACTACCTAGCATTGAGCTCTCAATCTTCCGAGTGGGAGGTGAACATCTTCACCACTAGGCCACCATGCCTAGTGATAACAACACTTATAATTTGATTATAATTAGATATTTTTTTATATTTTTATTACATTTATATCCCGCCCTTCTCCGAAGACTCAGGGCGGCTTACAAGCTTAGCAGTAGCCTTCATTCTATGTATATGCCTGCTTGTTAGGGCTTTCACACACACCCCAAGCGGCATTATTACAAAGTCAGCTTATTGCCCCCAACAATCTGGGTCTTCATTTTACCTACCTTGGAAGGATGGAAGGCCGAGTCAACCTTGAGCCTGGTGGGATGCGAACCTGCACTAATTGCAGGCAGCTGGTGTTACCCATGAAAACAGTTCAGAACAGCTTGAAGAAGAGAAAGTGTATAAAATTCACATAACTTTTGAATGATGTACGGGCTTCGTGTATGGAGTGAATATAGTCACTAGAAAGACTGTCACTGCCCTATTCTATGATTCAAGAACTGCCTTGTAAATTATTTTCTTCTCTTGAGAAGAGCTACTGTGACAATGTTACTGGGACCTTGCACACACTGCAATTTAGAAAAGCCAAAATCTTTTTCTCCCCTATATTGTCAAAATATTTTACAGAGAATTATTAAGGTTGGAAGGAACCATGTGGGTTATCTGGTGAATCCCATGCTCAGTGCTGCTATCTAAATTAGTGTCTCAGAGAGATGGCTGTCTAGTGTCCACTTAAAGACCTTTAGTGCAGGGGAGCCCACCGTGTCTCTTGAGAAATGGCTTCATTGTCAAACTGGTCATATCATTAGAAGGCTTTTTCCTAACATTAAGTCAGAATCTGGTTTTTCCCCCACAGAAATCCATTATTCTGTGTCCTACTATTCTTAACTTTTTTCTGGGTGACATCCTTTCAGGTATCTGAAGAGTGTTATCATTCCTCAATCATATCTGTCAAGGCTAAATCATCCTAGCTTCTTCAATCACTCTTCACCGGGCTTAGTTTTCTAGCACATTGATTACCTTAATTGTCCTTCTCGAAACCTAATATTTCTGGATATTTGTGAAAATGTGGTGCCCAGAAGTACACACAGTATTGAAAGTGAAGCTCTGCCCTCTACCAAATAGACAATTATTTGTTATGGTTTAGAAATTACATATATTTTATATTTATATTTATTAAATTTTTATACCACCCTTCTCCCGAAGGACTCAGGGCGGTGTACATGGCAATAAATATTAAAAAACAAAGTACAAAAGTTAAAAAACAATTAAATAATTATGCCCGATATATACAATAATTAAAACCATGTTAAAAACCCAACCCCAAACCCATCAAACCAGGCCGGATTGCTCAAATAAGTAGGTTTTTAGATCCCGCTGGAAGGAGCGAAGGTCGGGGGCCATCCGGAGCTCAACCAGCAAGCGGTTCCACAGGTCTGGTGTGCCCACAGAGAACGCCCTCCCCCTGGGGGCCACCAGTCGACATTCTCTGATCAGAGGCACCCTGAGGAGGCCCTCTCTGTGGGAGCGCACTGGACGGAGGGAAGTTGATGCTGGCCGCAGGTGCTGCAGTAGGTAATCCGGACCCATGCCATGTAGGGCTTTGTAGGTCATTACCAGCACCTTGAATCTCACCCGGAGGGCAACCGGCAGCCAATGCAGCTCACGGAGCAAAGGTGTAACATGGGAGTATCGGGAGACTCCCAACACAACTCGCGTGACTGCATTCTGCACCAGTTGGAGCCTCCGAGTGGTCTTCAAGGGCAGCCCCATGTAGAGACCATTACAGTAGTCCAAATGAGAGGTCACGAGCGCTTGAGTGACTGTACGCAAGGCATCCCGGTCCAGATAGGGCCGCAACTGGCGCACCAGGCGAACCTGGGCAAAGGCAACTGTTCTATGCAACTTAAAAATTGCATTTACCTGCTTTGTAGCTATATCATGCTACAAATTCAGGTCCGGCTTGCAGTCACCTATTATTCCAACATCTTTCTTGAAAAATGTTACTAAGCCAGATATTTCCTACCTTATATTCAAGCATTTACACTTCCTAAGTGAAGAATTTTGCCTGTTTCTTAATTTTGTTATTTTTAATTTTAATTCTATTACCTCAGGCCATTCTCTAATCTATCAATGTAATTTTGAATTTCACTTCTCTCTTATAGTGCTGGGGACCTCAACCCCTGGTTCATGGCCATTACTGGTTTGCGATCCATTGGGAACCAGGCTGTGCAAGCAGCGGGCAAAAGTGTGAAGCTTTATTTGCACACATGCGAAACCATCCCCTCCCCACCTCCACTGGCAATCCTGGTCTGTGGAGCTGGAAAGGTTGGGGGCCTCTATTATAGAACATTAACCATCTCTAATCCCTCACGCTTTTCAGAGTGAGATGGTCTAGATATAAATTTATTTAACAAATACATACATATATAAATATGGAAAAGAAATAGGACTCAGGATTATTCCTTGTGGGAAGCCACTTGATCCCTCTTTCCATATGTATGGAGTGCCACTGATAAGCATCCTTTGGTGAAATCAAAGCGGGTAGGAATAAATTATCTATTTCTGAGTTCTGTATCTACAGCATTTCCACAATCTATTGGGGAAGCTGCCTAAGTAAACAAAAAGTTTAATTAGACTTGTCAGGATTTATTCTTGTCAAATCCATGTTGCCTGGTAATTATCATATAATTTTCATGATGTTTACAGACAAATCCTTTATGATTTGCTTTAGAACAGTGGTGGCAAACCTATGGCACGCATGCCAGAGGCGGCACTCAGAGCCCTCTTTGTGGGCACACATGCCATGCCCCGGAGATGGCAGCCATCCCTCTTCAACCAGCTGTCCAATCCCTCCAGGCCTCGCATGCTGTCCTTTTCCCAGTCGTGCCCTTTGTGGGCACGACCCACTGCATCACCTCCTCAGCTGTTGGCCAGCTGTCCAGCTCAGAGGTGGCTTGTCTGAACTGCTGGGCTACGGAGCACCAGAGTGCTCCAGTCGAGGAGCCAGCAGGCTGTGGCTGATGACAGACACCGTTGGCCCCCATATGCTCGCTGGCCTCTGTGTGCAGGGGCCGATGGTGTCAGGCAGCAGCCGCCCCTGCCTCACCTTGCCCCGTGACAATGGCACCCCCACTCTGCCTCGCCTCGCCTCACCTCGCAGGACGAGCCTCCTGCCCACCACCCCTCCTGCCAGAGATCTCCTGGATCTCCCCCAAACCTGCCCGGCCCCCATAGGCGTCCCTCCCCATGAGCAACATCAAGGTGACCACGCCCACCTTGGCCACACCCACCCAGTCTGCCATGACCACCACAGCCACACCCACCCAGAGGGTCATGCCCACATGGCACAAAGCAATAAATAAGTGGGGTTTAATTAATTTTTAATTTAATTTTAATCCCATTTATATCCCGCCCTTCTCCAAAGACTCAGGGCGGCTTACAATTTAAGCACAAACCAATGTGCTTAGCAATAGCCTTCATTCTATGTATATGCCTGCTTATTGCCCCCCCCCCAAGCGGCATTATTACAAAGTCAGCTTATTGCCCCCAACAATTTGGGTTGCAGTTTGGGCACTCGGTCTCTAAAAGGTTCACCATCACTGCTTTAGAATCTTTCCAAGTATTTAATGTCAGATCAACTGGTACATTGATGGATGTTTCTTCTTCTCTTTGAAGTTAGGGATAGTTACTTGCCTTCTGTTTTCTGGTACTTCTGAATTTCTCAAACATTTTTTTAAAGAAAATTTAACATTCTTAACACACACAATTAATAAACAATATTTAAACAAAGGCTAAAAATTAATATAAACCTAAGATAGAAAAGAACTAAGAAAGAAACAATTCTAACAAAGAAATAAAATAAGAAAAAGAATCTTATATATTACAAAGATCAACCACTACTGCTTTACTAATAACAGTAGTACTATAATAAAATTAATGTAAAATGCTATTGTAAATATCACTGTCATAAGTAGTGATAGAATTTATTGCCTTTTCCCAAAATAGTTACATTGTACATTTCTGGCAATAATTCTTTAACATCTGGAATACTATCACCTTTCCAATTTCTCAATATGATTATTTATGATATTTTAATCATTGTCAAAGTTGTTTTTTTTCTCTCCTCTCCTTTTCCAACAAATATATAAAAACATTAAGTAACAACACTGTGAAGACCATAATATTAAGTAATCAGCTTAAGATTGAACCCTTTTTTGTATAACAAATACTTAGACACAATTTGCCCATTTTTTTAATGCTATATCTAATTGTAGGAAAGCTAAATAATATTATGCTGATTAATATTGACATCTTAAATTGTAATAAAATTGATATAATATTTATTTCTTTTTTTATCATCAATTGTTTGGTTTACCTTAACTTTAGAGTGTTAATCTTCAATACTGTATATATTGAAGTAAAATAAGTTTTACAACATAATAAACAACATTACTGTAAAAATCTGATTCTTTTAATCATCTCCCCATGAGTTCAATACAAACATAATTTCTTATAAACATTCCAAAGATTCCAAAGCTTTGGTATGTAGTTCAATATCTTATTATTTTTGACATTTAAAATTTTCCCCATAAATCTTGTTGTTGTGAGCTTCCCACAATTGTTAGGAGTCAAACAGCATACAGTTTTAGTTATGAATAAATATTAATACACTAGCCTCAAAATATATCAAATTATTATTATTATTATTATTATTATTATTATTATTATTATTATTATTATTATTAATTTAATTTGTATACCGCCCTTCTCCCAAAGGACTCAGGGTGGTGAACAGGGCAATACATAAAAACAAGATACAAAAATTAAAAATTATTAAAAAGTAATTAAACAGTGTCCGTAATAAATTAATACAGATTAAAAGTTAAAATCCATTTATAAAATCCAACCCCGTCCCATCAGGCCAGGCCAGCTTGTTCAAAGAGATGGGTTTTAAGATCGCGCCGGAAGGAGCGGAGATCGGGCGCCATCCGGAGCTCGACCGGAAGATGGTTCCAAAGATCCGGTGCACCCACAGAGAACGCCCTCCCCCTGGGGGCCACCAGTCGGCATTCTTTGACCGGTGGCACCCTGAGGAGGCCCTCTCTGTGGGAGCGTACTGGGCGGAGGGAAGTTGACGCCGGCCGCATCATTTGAGTCAGAAAAACCTCATTTCTTTTATATCCTCAACTTAGAAAATCTGATGCCCATTTTTTAAAACAGATTCTTTGGGGAGTCCAATACATTATAAATACAGTTTTTTGATGGATCAAATTTAATTTCAGATTTGTTGGTTTCAGTGTAACATTTTTAAGGACATGAATCTCCATTATTGGAGATTCCAATTCTGGTGACTTTGACAAAACCATATGTTGGTATCTTTAGATGCAATTCATTCCTTTTTTCTTCAGAACACAAAGAGCAGGCATTCAGATGCTATTTATTATAAATAGAAGCAGATATGGTTTACATAACTTTTAAAAATGTTAATTTTCATCTGTGACGTTGAAGCAACATTTTTACCTGTTTTTGTGCTTATATCATAAAATTGTTCAGTTATATGTTTGTACTTTCCATCATGGGAAAATCTTTTAACATCATCTCAGATGTATTATTGTTTGAGACTTGTGTTTTGTTTATTGCCAACACATTTTTATAATCTCTGAGTATCTGTTAATTTGCTTGTATCCTCTTTTTTATTTAGACTTACCAGCAGTAGAGATATTTGAAAAGGGGTGGCTGCATTGATTCTTACTTTATGATCACTTTAAATTTTTAAGTGGTCTTTTTTATTAGCACTTAAACCATTTTGTAATGAAAATTCACGTTAAATAAATAAATAAAATGTCAATCCATAATAAAAATTATCTGGCAACATATAACAAATCTCACAAGAATTTACATTCTTTTCATTTTAAATTTCCTTAAAAATTTTGCTTCATAATTGTTAATTACTAAAGAGGTATATAAGGGACGCGGTGGCTCAGTGGGTTAGGACGCTGAGCTTGTCGATCAGAAGGTCGGCAGTTTAGCAGGTCGAATCCCGAGTGCCGCGTAACAGAGTGAGTGCCTGTTACTCATCCCAGCTTCTGCCAACCTAGCAGTTCGAAAGCACATAAAAATGCAAGTAGAAAAATAGGGACCACTATGGTGGGAAGGTAACAGCATTCCGTGCGCCTTTGGCGTCTAGTCATGCTGGCCACATGACCACGGAGATGCCCTCGGACAAGCGCTGGCTCTTTGGCTTTGAAACGGAGATGAGCACCGGCCCCTAGAGTTGGAAACGACGAGCACGCATGTGCGGGGGAACCTTTACTTTTACCTTTTAAAGAGGTATATACAGTGCTTTTTTAGTCATAGAACACACTGGAACAGAGTTCTGGCACCTTTTTTCAATGGATTTTCCAAGTTTTAAAAATAACTTTTGAAAATTTGATTTTGGTCCACATGGATTTGAATCGCCCTATTGCGCATAGCAGGTTGGCGGCAAAATGATATATCATTAAAATGATATATGTGGGCTGCTTGTGTGTTGAGTCTGATGCAGGCGTACTTCGTCTGCGCTGGTTGTGATGGCGCTGCTTGGCTTGTGGCACTGCTCAGCTTGTGATTGGTCGCGCGCTGAGTGCTTACTGTGGGCAGCAACTGTTATGTTTCATTACACAATCGACGTGTGTGGGTGTGTGTACAGTGACTGACTATGTGCAAAAGGTAAATAATTTATTTTAAAAAATTGTTGGAGAATTGAAAAACCTTTTTTTAATTTTTAGCGTAAAATTTACTATGAACATTTGCCTTAAATACAATAAATTAAATTTATGTTAAGAACTGAATATATAATTTTTTAAATAAAAAATTAACAAGATGTGAGTTCTGGCACCTTTTTTCTTACAAAAAAAGCACTGGGTATATATGTATTTTTTTCCAGCTGTACCATAATTTCAAATAGTTTCAAACTTACCTAAATATTGAGAGAAAATGAATGCAATTAAATTTCAGTGAAAGTTGGAATTAAGAAATTATGGATCAACATTGCAAATCAGTTAACAAAAGAAGTGAATATTTTGCTTACAAATAGTCAAACGGCGCTCAGAAGAGAAATTACAATCTCTAGAAAGCTTGGAGTTTCTCCTGTAACGGCCTCATCTCGTTTGTGAAAAGTGATAGGAATAGAAAGGAGATATTTTTTTACCTGAAGCTCTTTCCCCTACTGGCCATCCAGTAACCCTATGCTGATTCTGGTAAAACCATTGCCATCCAGTTAAAAATAATGACAATATTTGAAAACAGCTACATTGATCCTGAAATGTGCATTAAGAATCAGTGCCAGATACCTAGCCAGTGCTAGCACTATTTTTAAGTTTGAAAGAGCTTCTAAAACTCGAACACTTATAAGGCATAAAGGAAGGAAAGAAAAAGCAACTCATTGTGAGTTGTCTTATAACTGAATATATATCAACCAAGAGAGAGTTATTTATTTATTTATTCATTCATTCATTTCCCCCGTTTATTTTTACAAACAATTTAAGGTGGCAAACATATTTAAACAGTCCTTCCTCTTCCTGTTTTCCCCACAATAATAACCCTGTGAGGTGAGTTGGGCTGGAAAAAAGTGACTCTGCTTAAGTCAACGGGCTGACTTTCACACCTAAGGTAGGACTAGAACTCAAAGTCTCCTAATCTCTAACCTGGTGCCTTAACCACAACACCAAGTTCCCTAGTATGCTTCTGAAATAGAGAATGTCTCTCTTATAATATGGCAAGTTTGTATTTTAAAGGGAGTTGTTTTCTTGTTGTTGTTTGTCTAGTGTCATGGGAAATGATCATGTGAAGGTTTAGGGTGGCTATCGTGAAAACATCCTGAGGTATAGTTTGTTAACAGCCAAAGAATCAAGCAATATTCCTCCACTGCTAATACCTAGAAACACTCAGCCAAACAGATCTGTATAATAATAGTTTATTGCTAAACATTTCAAGAGGCCACAGATAATGTTACAATATGGTATTATATAACACAGACACACACACTCAAAAGAATCAACATGGATGCATAATTCTGATCAGTTTCTGGAATATGTAGTCTAATGAGGAAACTGGGATAATTTCTATTCTCAACCTGGACCATTAGCAATAACACTTTCCCATTGTTTCAAATTGTACCAAGGATTACTTACATACATATTAGGGGACAGAGAACTTAGATCTCTACTAAAATATCAGATAAATGACAGCAAAAATACTTTACCAATATATAAAGTAGGTTAAGATCATCATAATATTTATAACTGTGTTTCAGAAAAGTAACAGCAAAATTCAGGAATTTCTTATATTAGGGGAAAAATACATAACAAAAATGTAAAAAAAAGTGGAAACTTTCAGTAGAGTTATGTTTTATTTATCATAAGTAATAACATATCTATGAATAATTAAAAATAGCTCCTATATATATGATATATTTATATCAAATTTAAATATAAAGAACATTAGCGATAATATAGATTAATACATTGACTGCATTTGGCAATGAAGCTAATAAACAATTAGACTTTTGAACGTTTGATAATTTACAAGGCAGAGTAAGAGGCCAAAAGCCAACTTTCCCCCTAACAGGAAGGCAGGTTTCATCACTGTTTCTAAGGAAAGATATTAGTACATACATTTTCAGAGCTGTAAACATGGTGTTCTATTCAAACCCAGATCTAGCAAAAATTTGAACTTATTTGGATCTCCCCAGATTTCATACAGCTTACAAATGAAATGACGCTATATTTACTTCTTTACAATACTGTAAAATATCAATAATGTATTACTTAAAGCCTAAATATCATTTTACTATAAACAGGAATGTACACAAATACTTTCAAAATCCATTAAAGATCATAAAATTAATGTTTATTTACTGATTTATGATAGCGTTTATTGTTAAAAGAGGGACTTTCCTGTTCGCACATTCATAGCACATTCTCTTCCCACATTTACCCCCTTCAATAAAAGCTCACTAAAGTCATCTAGACCTATCAAAGTGGTCAAAGGAGCGAAGAATCCATACAGTCCTCCCAAAAATATGCTAATTGGCCATCCAATAAAAAAGAGTACAATCAGCCAAAAGATCCCCCACGCGACACAGGTTGCATTCATCTTGAACCTAGCAAAAGAATTAGATAAATTAATTGATAAGCTCTGATAAAGATTTGGCTTTATTTATGATATCTATTAACATTAAAGTATTTACAAATTGGCATTTCCAATTGTTTGCTGATCTGCTAGGAGGTAGAACAGTTTCCATAACTTAGAACATAGAATAAAAGACTTGGAAGAAACCTTGGAGGTCTTCTAGTCCAGCTTCCTGCTCAAGCAGAAGAAACCTATACCACTTCAGACAAGTGGCTGTCCAGTCTCTTCTTGAAAGCATCCAGCAATGGGGCACCTACAACTTCTGAAAGCAAGGCATTCCACTGGTTAATTGTTCTCACCATTAGGAAATTTCTCCTTAGTTCTAGGTTGTTTCTCTCCTTGATTAGTTTCCATCCTTTGCTTCTTGTCCTGCCTTCTGGTGCTTTAGAAAATAGGTTGACCCCCTAATATTTGTGGTAACCACTGCTATCATGTCTCCCCTGGTCCTTCTTTTCACTAGACCAGACATACCCAATTCCTGCAACAGTCCTTCATAGGTTTTTCAAGTGTCTCAACATATTTTTTTATACTGTAGTGACCAAAATTGGATGCAATGTTCCAAGTGTGATCTTACTAAGGCTTTGTAAAGCAGTACTAATACTTCACATTATCTTGATTCTATCTCTCTGTTAATACAGCCTAGGGTTGCATTGGCTTTTTTGGCTGCTGCAGCACACTGTTGGCTCATATTTAAGTGATTGTCCACTAGGACTCCAAGATCCCTCTCACAATTATTGGTATTAAGCCAAGTTTCACCCAGTCTGTATCTGTACAAATGGTTGTGACACTTTTTCTTGTTTTTTTAATTGTTTTAATTGTTTAATTGTTTGGGGATATCTATTGTAAATTTTTTTTGTAAAACTCTTTAATAAAAAAAAATTCCAATGGATTTCAGTTCTGCTCCCAGTACTCTGAAAATTGGCTGAGAGCTAACTTTATTCTTAAATTCTGCATGGTTGGGGCAAGGTGAAATCACTTGTCAATGAGTGAATAAGTGCCAAAGTAATGCTGGTTTTGGTCTAATATTTTATTGGTCCAGAGTCTGGGGCAGGGTTCCACTTTCTTTTGCTTTGTCTAGTTTATTTCACTTCTGATGCTAATGAGTTTGCTAACATGGTCTTCAAAACTCCAAGTTGAATCAAATCAGGGCTGATTCATATATTGTGGATTTGAGAAGGCAGGATATAAAATGAAGAAATACATGGATAAATAAATTCTACCAATTCTAGATATAACGTGAAATGGGGTTGCTGTTTGTTTGGCTGAGAACTGCAATTTCATAGACAACAGTCAAAAATTAGAATTTTTGGGAAATGAGTTCTCACTTTTGGAAAGAGAGGTAAAAAATAGCACACCTTTTAATAAGTTGCATGTTAAATAAATGTTATGGACAGAGTGATTAATCTATAATTTATATAAGACTGCTAGATGCATTACTGAAAGGAGTATAACTGGGGCTTGAAAGGTTTTTGTTTATTCTATCTGTGTAACAAATTTTTGTATAAATTGTATATATGGAGTTTGGAATGGCCAAATGAAGGTAGTGAGATAGTGAAAAGAACTGAGAGCAAAGCAAACAGAAAAGCTTGATAGAATAGAGACAATGATAAAGGGAGAAAAAGCAGAATGTGGAAGATAAAAGTAGAAGAGTGAAATTGTAGCAGCTGGAAAGGAAAGCCAAAAGTGAAGATGACCTACCTTGAGTGTGGATCTAGTTTAAATTTGGTAGAGATAGCACAATAACAGAGAAGTCGATCCTTGTGGGTCTGTGATACTGGGCCCACAGTGGTTGTGGATTCAGTCAGAAGATCCGGATTGTGGAGAATTTATTGCTGCAATGCAGGGCCTATGAAAGAAGAGTGGAGAGTGCGTCAGTAACGGTCTCAAGTTCATTTGTGGTAGCAGCGGGAAGACAGCCACAACACGCTGAGGGACAAAGGAGAATTAACTTGAAAAGACTGCCAGAGGTCAGTTGGAGGCCAAGCATTTATTTATTTATTTATTTTTATTTATTATATTTTTATACCGCCCTTCTCCCGAAGGACTCAGGGCGGTGTACAGGGCAATAAATATAAAAACGAAATACAAAGGTTAAAAAACAATTAAATATTATGCCCGAATATAAAACAGTAATTAAAAGACTTATTAAAACCCCAACCCTAACCCATCAAACCAGGTCAGATTGCTCGAATAAATAGGTTTTTAGATCGCACCGGAAGGAGCGAAGGTCGGGGGCCACCCGGAGCTCAACCGGCAAGCGGTTCCACAGGTCTGGCACGCCCACAGAGAACGCCCTCCCCCTAGGGGCCACCAATCGACATTCTTTGATCGGAGGCACCCTGAGGAGGCCCTCTCTGTGGGAGCGCACTGGATGGAGGGAAGTTGACACCAGCCGCAGGTGTTGCCGTAGGTAATCCGGACCCATGCCATGTAGGGCTTTGTAAGTCATTACCAACACCTTGAATCTCACCCGGAGGGCAACCGGCAGCCAATGCAGCTCGCGGAGCAAAGGTGTAACATGGGAGTATCGGGAGACTCTTTAGCTGAACTTATGGAACCCTACCTTGAAAGCTACAAGTCTATTGCTGCAGGAGGTAAAGCTGGAATCTGTGGTCTGAGCCTCTCTGGATATCTGATCTGGGGATCTGGAAAATTTGGTGACAAAGTTTCAGCACTGGATGGGGTGAATTGGGGAATGATGTTAGAAAGGCTATGGAGTCATTCATTACATGTGGCCTGCCAGTTGAAATGGCTTGCTGATAGGCCTAGTAGTGGAGTGTGAATTGGGTGCAATTAGATGATTGTGTTGTGGAAAGTGGTATTAATAGCTAAGCAGGGAAGTCAGTGAGTGATTGTAGGCTACTTGTAGTGGAGAACAGTTGAAGACCATTATTTGGAGAGTGAAGGTAGAATAATTTTGATTATGGGTAGGGTAGTATGGTGAAAAGCACTAGGTTTAGGTTTTTAGGTTTTTAGGTTTATTAAATTTATATGCCACCCTTCTCCCTGAGGACTCAGGGCAGCTCACAACAATAAAAAGTTAAAAGATATAAATACAAAAATTAAAAGAGGATTAAACAATATAAGAAATAACAACTTAAACCAATAAAAACCAAATTTAAAAACCATGATCAGTTCAGGCCCGCTTGTTGGAATAACCAGGTCTTTAGGTCATGGCGGAAGGACCGAAGGTCAGGGGTCGTCCGCAGCTCTGGGGGCAGTTCGTTCCAGAGGGTTGGTGCGCCCACAGAGAAGGCTCTCCCCCTGGGGGTTGCCAGCCGGCATTGCCTGGCTGACGGCACCCTGAGGAGGCCGACTCTGTGGGAGCGAACTGGGCGATGGGAGGTTTACATTGGCAGCAGGTGGTCTCGCAAGTACCCCAGGCCTAAGCCATGTAGGGCTTTAAAGGTGATTATCAGCACCTTGAAATGCACCCAGAGGGCAACCGGAAACCAATGCAGCTCGCGCAGGAGTGGTGTAACATAGGAGTATCGAGATACTCTCATAAGCACCCACGCGGCCACATTTTGCACCAGTTGAAGCCTCCGGGCGCACTTCAAGGGCAGCCCCATGTAGAGCATTGCAGTAATCCAGGCAAGAGGTGACAAGGGCATGGGTGACCGTGCATAGGTCATCTTGGTCCCAAAAGGGGCGCAACTGGCATACCAGGCGAACCTGCACGGCAGTTAGATGATCTTCCAAATTAAGCCATGAATCCAGGAGGACACCCAAGTTGCGGGCCCTTTCTGAGGGGGGCAATAGCTCCCCCCCATAAGAAGAGATGGAACCTTTTGGATAGTACGAGATGCCGATATCCACAGCCACTCAGTCTTGGAGGGGTTCAGCCTGAGCCTGTTCCTTCCCATCCAGACCCGCACTGCCTCCAGGCACCGGGACATCACGTCAAGGGCATCACTGGGTTGACTCAGCCATTCCAAGGGAAGGAAAATCAGCAATTTGGTGCAATCACTGTTTTTGGCTTGGTGGTCCCAGTCCTGCTGGCCTGATATTAGTGACCTTGGTTTAGCTCACTGCTAGTAAACACCAATTCTGTCTCTAATAAGACCACAATCATCCATGATTTGATTGTAGATGAGTAATCTTCATTTCCTGGTGGTTAGATCCAGAGAGTTCATGGCTTCAGTAGGTAGCAACTATGGGTTTATCCCAAGTAATATTTGACTTACATGTGGACAGTCTTTTTTTTATTGAAAAGTTTTAACATACAATTTTCCTTTAAAACCCCCCTCCCCCTCCCTTCTCCCCCCCTACCTCTCCCCCCTCCCCCCCTCCCCCCCCGACTTCCCAGAGCTAAATACAAGGTATATATATAAAAAGCAATCATAAACAATCATATACTAACAACTATAAACTCTAAAATCCATCACTCTCTAGCTTATATAGGATAAAACAAGCCTTAGTAATATTAAATATATATAAAGAAACTAAAAGAAAAAAAGAAAAAAAAGAAAGAAGACTTATTCAAATGCTAAAACTTCTTAACCCTATACTTGTTCTGGATAAACTCAATCCATTTTCTCCATTCCATAATATAGCGTTCTTGCGAGTGATCTTTCAAATAGGCCGAAATCTTCGCCATCTCAGCCAGGTCGGAAACCTTTAAAAGTCCACTCTTCTATGGTCGGCAGTTCCTCTTTCTTCCAATACTGACCTATCAAAAGTCTTGCTGCCGTAATTAAATGCAACATCAGCTTGGTGTCCACAACTGTAGCATCTGTAATTATTCCCAACAAAAAAAGTTGCGGACAAAACTTTATCCTCTGTTTAAAGATCTTCTGCATGTTCCACCAGACTTTTATCCAAAAAGCCTTAACCTTTTTACATGTCCACCATATGTGAAAATATGTTGCATCTTCATCACCGCACCTCCAACATTTAGGCTGATAATTTGGATACATACTTGCAAGCTTTTTAGGATCTAAATGCCATCTGTAAAACATTTTGTAAAAATTCTCTCTTAGATTTTGAGCTTGTGTAAATTTTACGTTCCTCACCCAAATCTTTTCCCACGTATCCATTGTGATAACTTCCTGGATGTTTTGGGCCCATTTTATCATACAATCCTTAACAAGCTCTGTTTCTGAGTCAATCTCTATCAATGCAAGATATATCCGTTTGATATGTGCTGGACCCTGATTTCTAATTTGCTTTATCAAATTTTCATCAGTCATTGTAAAACCATTTTTCTGGTCTTCTTTCCACCTGGCCCGTAACTGAGTATATTGAAACCAGTTTTGAACAACCTTCTCTTCTCGCAAGAGGCTATATGATTTCAAACACCAGACATTTCTTTCCAAACTTAGGATCTCCTTGTACGTAGTCACATCATGTTTGAAACCAGCATGTATATTTTCTATTGCATGTTTTCGAATTGCCCACAGTGGTATCTTACAATCTAACTTATGTCTATACTTCTTCCAAACTCTCAGCAATGCCTGTCTTAAAATATGCACTCTAAACACATTGTCTACCTTCTTATCATACAACAAATATGCATGCCAGCCAAACAACAAATCATGGCCCTCAAGATTTAATAATCTCTCTTGTGTCAAATTAATCCAATCACTTATTCCTACTAATGCAGCAGCTTCATAATATAGTTTAAAATTAGGCATTTTAAGGCCACCTCTCTCACGAGTATCCTGCATAATCTTAAGTTTAACTCGTGGCTTTTTCCCTGCCCACACAAATTTATTGATACCTCGCTGCCATTCCTCCAAATTAGAGTCTTTCTTAAGAATAGGTATCATTTGAAATAAAAATAAAAATTTAGGCAGGACATTCATTTTCACTGCTGCAATCCGTCCCAACAAAGACAATTGCAATTTTTCCCAACTCTCCAGTTCTTTTTGAATTTTCCCCCATAGTTTTTCATAATTATTTTTATATAACTTTGTATTAGAGGGCGACAAAAGCACCCCCAAATATTTAACCCTTTTAACAATCTCAAATCCAGTTAATCCTTCTAAGAGAGCCTTTTGCGAAACTGTCATACATGTGGACAGTCTTGACTTTGACCTGGCTTAACCTCAGAGCAACTATGCTGTGACCTGAATATGGTCAGAATTACAGCTAGTCTATTCCCTTGGTTAGTTAATTTCCAGGTGCAGCCGAGCTTAACTGCTGCCTGGGACTTCCAAAGGTCTGTGGGACCAATTAGAAAAGTCCACTCCTACTACATGATTGATTGAGTGTTTCTGGAAGTGCTTGAAAAGTTTCTTAACAATTTGGCAGTTTACAATTATGTAATTAATACCTCTTTTCATGGGAGTTGATATCAACAATTTTGAAGGAGGCAATAATGCTTTTCCTTTTTAAGAGGTTCTCACCACATCTGGCAATATCTGACCCTATTCCATCTTAAGTTTTCTCTTTTGGGGGAAAATTATTGATTATGTGATACGTATTTAATTAACCAGTACTATAGCGGAAGCAATTTATCTGTATTCTTTTTAGTGAAGTTTGTAGCCGGGCTTGTAATGGAGACAGCATTGCTCATTCTTATAGATGACCCGTGTCCAGATTTTGATAGGGAAAATGCACCCCTCTTAGTCTTATAAAACCTCTGATCAATCAATCATGCTTTCCTTCTGAACTGCATGTTGGGGGTGGAGTTTGGAAGTATTGTTTAGTAGTGATTCTGCTCCTGCCTTAAAAGGCAGTTTCAGTCAGTGATAGGGCAAAAGGAATTAGCCTAGCAGACACTCTCATGTGACATTCATCTACATTCATCTATATAAAGCCCTCCAATGCATTAATCCAGGATACAGAGCACAATGCCATCAATATGTTAATGATGCTTAATTCCATATTGGCATCCTAGGACCAAGAAGAGATATTTCTGGAGGGATCTCAATGGGACAATACATACTAAAGTTGAAGCTAAGTAAGATGGAGTTGCCGATTGTACGTCAGGTTTGTTTACAGGCTCTGGTATTGTTTCTTGATGAGATGGCACTTAAAAACAAGTCTATTGGTCCTGAGTCTCACCTGAAGTCATGGATATTGCTATACAGTATAGACAGATGGACACCATGGCTAGAAGAGCATTTGCTAAATTTGGGCTGATGTGCCAGTTGTGTCCCTTCCTGGGGTAAGAGGACTAGTTACAATGACTCATGCAGACTTCCACCAGTCACTCAGTTTTTGACTACTTTCGAAGACCTTCTAGATTCTAGAAGCTGCAGTTGATTAGCACTCTTTACTGTGATCATATTGGCCCTGTTTTGTTGGCTCTTCATTAGTCATTATTAGTTTTTTGGTACCATTCAAAATGCTATTTATTTGATTTATAAAAGTCACATATGGCTTGACACCAAAGTATCTATAGGATTTCCTTCTCCAGTCAGAGTTGGCCCATTTGAGGGTATTCTTCTCTCTTAAACACATGGTAATACCATAAGTCCACAAGGTGGGGGAACTGAGGCCAGAAAGCACTGTCATCACAGTGCTGATTCTCAGGAATAGCCTCCTTATAAATATTAAATTGCATTCTTAGTTTCTGGCCTTCCAGAAGCTTTTATAAATTTTATTCTTCTAGAATATCTTCTGAACTGACTGTCTGCCACTCATAATTCTCATGCAGTTGTAATTGCTGTATTATTTTTAAAAAATGTTTGTTGTATATGTGTGTGTGCTTGTTTGTGTATATGTATGTATGTTACAGTACTATGGACATTTTATTACTTGCATTACAAGTGCAAGTCCTCACTTAACAACAGTTGCTTAGTGACCATTCAGAATTATGATGGACCCCCCCTCCCCAGGTACTTATGACCTGGTTCCAGATTTCTGATGACTGCAAACCGCTCATTTAAGCAAAAACTGTTATGGTCCTTAAAAAAATAGAAACAAATAAAACTAGATATTTAACCTCACTGCCATTTATAAAAGTTATGTGAAAGATAGCACTTTAAAAAATTCAGCAATTTCTTCAATATTAATCAGGCTGTGAAAACCAGAAGACATGAACAGTTTTACAAACATTGCTAAAAGACTAATATATTTAATCAAAGGAAGTATGAACTTTAGAGGAGTATAAAATGAACCCTTGTACCAACTAACCTCTTTCCTCTAGAAATTTTCTTCATATTTACAATAAGTATAGAATCATATTTTACTGTCTCAAACAAGCAACCATGACAGCTCATTAGGATTACTCAAATGCATACTTTAAAAATAACATGTTATTAAAATATTAAAACACCCTATTTCCATAATTTTTGTCACTTACATAATTCATCGTTTGCTAGAAAAAGAACTATGGAATGAGGCTGTTTTGGAAAAATACATGTATTTGTTTTAGTTTTCAGTTTTTCATTATTTTTAGAATAAAATGGATATTTCCAGATGTTACAGCTTCTGATGAGTTATGGGATCTGAGGCTATATGCTACAAATTGGCCTCAAAACTATATGGTAGAATTAACTTAATAGGCCCTAATAATGAAAGAAAATATCCTCTATCATCAATTATTCCAATAAAACAGAGCAGTACCATGCTTACTTTGTGGTGGATAAGCCTTCTTCATGAAGATCTTATTTCTTCCAAGCATTCACTACAGTATAAAGAATAAATTAATGTCAACCCACAAGCTAAATATCACAAGTATCTTACAATCATGACTTTGTTTTCCTCAAGCAAGTCAGCTGATAATGAAAATGAATAAGAGAAACCACATGTTGCATGAGATCATGTGCTGAAGCAACAGAAAGAACAAAGCCACTTCTGTTTTTTTTTTAATTTTGTTTTTAAAGAAGCATATTTTGTGTATAAGGGACAATATGGGCGAGAATGTACTTAAATAAAAAATGATTCCCAGTAAAAACCTTTCCTAGTGGTTGACAAGTCTCACTCGATTAATTACTTCTCCCAACCCAGTGGGAAAATAAATGGGCATGGGAAATCCTCTATTTTCCTAGCATTCACTATAATAATCCTTGTCTAGAAAAGTCAGCATGGTATAGTGAGAAAGGTGTCAGACCAAAAGCAAGGGAATCCAGATTCCAGTCTGCCCTTAGCCACCAAGGCACTCTTTTTAAATCCAACTTACCTTGCAGAGCAGGCCAATAACAGAAGGAGGAAATAGCATATAAGGAAAGGCAGCAGAATATTAGTCTGATTGATAAAGGACCACCCAAGTTTCAATTCCAAATGGGAATTCCAATGCATACAGTAGTAAGACTCAAATCAGACATAAATTTGGGTTGAACCCAATCCTGGACAACACTCATTCTTACTAGTAGAGTTCAAGCCTTTTAGTAGGATAGAAGTGAACATAGAAGAAATGAGAACAGCCATCCAAACTTATTACACAGAAATGACCTCCTTTATACACATGAAATGTTATAGAAGAACAATTACTAGGGGCTACAATTTTCATCCTCTTGGGCAGCCCCTATCAAACACAGCCTTAGGAAATTCCCTCTTCTTTCTCAAATGATTTCTGGATATACAGCACAATGGTACTTCTGTTCCCCAAATAATAAAATTGCTTCTTGAAGAACAGTATCTACATCTCCCCGCAGTTAATATAGTATTCAATATTTTATCTACAGACATATATAGAATTTTGCAAAGGGCCCCCCTCCTGGATTCCTGTCTGAGTTATTTAATTTTCCTAAATCCTATTTCCTTAGATCGGCCTTCAGTAATCTTGTTGTTGTTTCTCTAATCCTAATATAAGCACATACACATTCTTGGAGGTGTACTATAGGAAAGTGGAAATCTTTGGGATCCGAATTCAGCAAAGAATAGATGCAACTTCATGTGAACCCAGGACAAAGTGAATAGCTTTATTCAGCTATTTTTATTCTTGCCCACCTCCAAGGCAAAACCAGGATAATGATTTGCCTGTTTGCCTCTTCTGGATTAATCTTTTAATAATATGTGACTGCACTTAAACCAAAAAGGTTGCCAGAGGTGCAGGGCCTACCCTCAATAATGCCTTTAAAAGCGTGAGGAAAGAAAGTTATTAATAACAGAAGCGACTACAGATAACTAGGACCAAGGAATTTTATGGGACTTAACATGGTGAGCAAATGGTGAGGAATTCAGAGTTCGCACAAGGCAGCAGTAATTGCAGAAAATATTGGACCTTGCCAGGTTGGTTGGGCCTACTTTCATCACAGAGGCTAGATTTGAGGGCCTGCCTCTCCACAAATCTTACTAATCTTATTACCTCAGACAACCCGCCTTCCTTCCTTCCTTCCGATGAAAGTAGGAATAGGATGTAAACTCAGATTTTAGGGTTTATTTTTTAATTTTCTCTTTCTGTCCAAGTCTTGACTGTATCACATTTCTAGATTCTGCTGCATTCACTTTTGTAAATTGTTTATATTTTTGTTTTTGATCACATCGAGATTTAAGGTGTGTGTGAGAGTGTGTGTATGTATGTGAGAGAGATTTGTAATCCCTGGAGTATAATACAAGGCTTTGATATGAGGGAGCTGGACATAAAGACCTCACTGAAATACATGAGGCCTATATCTGAATAATCAGATCCAGAATTTAGGGTGGCTGAATTTATAGAACAGGGACTTATTTTGCTAGCTGTTAGTATATTATTGTATTTGTTTGCTTCACTGTTTGTTTTGTTTGTTTTCTATTAAATGTTGCTAGTCATTGACCAAATTATTATTGATCAATAAAGGGGGGAAGAGGGGGAAAAAGTTTTTTTTGGAAGGAGTGCTCTGCCTTAGAATTTCTAGTTTTGCTATGCAGTACAAGAAAACATTGCTTTCACAATGCAAATTTCTCTCTCTCTCTCTCTCTCTCTATCACACACACAAGACACACACACACACACACACAGAGAGAGAGAGAGAGAGAGAGAGAGAGAGAGAGAGAGAGAGAGAGAGAGAGAGAGAGAGAGAGATTCTTCGGAAAACAAGAAATAGTTTAATTTATACCTTGTCTTTCTTTCTTTCTTTCTTTCTTTCTTTCTTTCTTTCTTTCTTTCTTTCTTTCTTTCTTTCTTTCTTTCTTTCTTTCTTTCTTTCTTTCTTTCTTTCTTTCTTTCTTTCTTTCTTTCTTTCTTTCTTTCTTTCTTTCTTTCTTTCTTTCTTTCTTGAATGCTGGGCAGCGTAAAGAGGGCGGACTCCTTCCTCTTTTTTACTCTGTAAAACAATCCTGAGTGGTAGGTTGGGTTGAGAACCAGTGGGTGGCCCAAATTCATCAGTCAGTCTTGTGGCTGGATGGGGGTGGGGAAATGCATTTCGGCACTCCCCATCCCTGGTTTAACATCTTAACTGTTACACCACCCTACTTCTCTTATTGGCCCCTTCTTTCTTATATGGAGGAAGCTTGCTATGAAATACTCTGCTTTCCCTCCAAATTCGGAGAAAGATCTGAAATGGAATCATGAAATCCAGGCTAGAAGATGCATGTAGCCTCAGCCCAAGTAAAATAATAGCCTTCCTGGTTAGTTCTCATCTCAAAAGCTTGCCCTGCAAACCCACGAGATGTTGAAAATATCACTACAAAATGGCTAAATGGGGGGTGGGGCTGAATAAAATAGTAGTGCTCTGACTGTTGGGGAATGACCCAATGTCTATTTAATTCTGAAGAGAAGCTCCTTATTTACCCTGAGTAATAACTATGCAGTAATTCAATGCATCTTTGTTATTTCCCAAAAGAATTCAGTGTACTTTTATGTTGACATGTGGTTTCAAGCATCAAATAAGCAAAAAGGGGAAGGCAATTGGGACTGGCATTTCTTTTTCTTATTTTTTAATACTTCCCCTTGAGTTGCTAAACCAATGAAAACATCTCTTTGCGGCTGTCTGGCAGTTTCTTAAGCTTAACATTTTAATCACTGCACTCTAGTTGATCTCAATATCAATGCCAGTGAAACCATCAGGTTTTTTTAAAAAAAATAATCCATAGAAATGGAGAATTTAAAAAAATGAACTCACTAGACTAGCTTTGCATACTTCGGGTCTTGTTAATAATTCTGTAATGTGCTTATCTAAAAATTATAAGCCTCTATAATAAGACTAGTCGAGTAGCTGATTCAGAAAGAAGCAGCTGTCATCAGCGGTCACTGCCTCCTTTTCTTGCTTAATTTAAGCATACAGGATGCCAGTGGGTGAATGTTGTAAGAGTAGGGGATAATTTAGGACACAAAAATTACTAATGAATTATACTTTGACCTTGCAGTTGTGAAAACTGATGAAGGCATAGTATACGCCAGAGGTACAATTCTATATTTCATGTTAGGATAACTGTTGATTAAATAAATGAAAGCAGCACCAAAATCTTAGTGTTATCTATTTAGACTCCCTTGATATACCAGTAAAACCCACATGAAGGACTGATAACATTCAATGGCAAAGTTATGCAAGAAATTAGAAACTCTGATTGCGACTTAATACCTTTTCAAAGAACAGTATTAACAAAATTAACAGTTAACAGGTTGCACATTTATCTTCTATCTAATGTGTCTTCAGACCTTAACTTTAGTTAAATTAGATTCCATCTCTGTGTGTATATGTATGTGTGTGCTCATATATAATTAATAAAGGGCCTATGATATTGTATCATGAAGGGCATTCCAAGAATAGCCTTTATGAATGATACATTTACAAATTGTACATAATACACTGATTTTCTGTTTACAGTGGGCTAAAACAGAAAAGAACATCAAAGCATGTAAGAAGAACTGTGAGTATATGTTAAAGAAGAGATTCTAACTTTCACTCCCATGTAGCCTTTTTGTCCGTCCAAGAGTTGATCTTGAGTGCTGTCCCAATATCAGGATGGGAAGTATTTAATATGGCTGAAATAAATTTTTTGAAATAAAAGTAGAATTGTAGTCACTATTTGTCTATAACAGAGAATAATAAAGTTCTCATTCAAGGCAGAAATGATTAGACACAGGTTACCATGCCTGGGTCATGTTATATAAAGACCTAGCTCTACGGGAAAGGTATAAGGGAAGAGACTAGGATGACTGGCCCTTAGGCAAGTGGAATCTATCACAGTGGCAATGGGTGCAACATTGGAAGATCTGAAGGACATAGTATCCTGGAAAATATCTAGTTACTAAGAAATGACAACTACTTAATGTACATAATCAATAAAAATGTTCTCTGGATATAAATATCATATAAGAGGAGCAACTTTAAATCCTGATATGTGTTTATAGAAAAATGGGCAAGAAAATATTCATGTTTATTTTGTCCTGATATAAAGTAATCAGGAACCTAATTACATGTCACCATTATTGTGAACTAGCAAAAGGCTCATCATTATGCTTGTTTGAAAGCCAGTTGAGTGCAGTGCATTTCCATGAGAAGGGCGGGATCTCTACTGGTTGTTAATGCTTGTAAGCCACCCATTGTCATCTCTACATGAAATGGGAAGCACACAAGTCTAATAAATAAATAAATCTCTAAACTTAAATGCAGTATTTTTCCTGAGAATGAAACGGGAACCATTCCCTTACACTCAATGGTGGTTTTAAGGCCACCACTGAGCTAAGCTTAGTTTTGCTTCCTATCCGTTGGCTTTGCATTGAGCGATTAGCTAACTAACCACATTTGATTTTAACAGCTTATGCAATCTTAGCCCAACCTATTAGGACTAGGTTGCACAAACTCAGAAAATTGGTGAATTTCGTCGTCATGGATTAGCATGTTGGGCAAGTAACCAAGGACACACTTAATTTTAAGGTTTATTTTTTTGTTTATAATAGTGCAACAAACACCTAGGAACCTTTAACAATGTTGGCACTGAGTTATGTTGTATTTAACAATTGTTTATAGACTTGCCATCACATACCAATATGGAATTCAAACTCAAGAGTGTTTATTACTGTTAACTCTTTAAGAAGCACCCTGTGAATCAAGGGACTTTTTTTTGCCATTGGAACAGTACTTGAAAGTAGCAGCCTGCTCCATCATCCATGCTTTTCCCTTTACTGTAATTAAACATTCCATGTTCACAGACTATCAATCTAAAAATAGATCTTTTGACAATAGAGGGATGTCAGATTTAAGCAGCAGAATGCTGAAGCGCCTCACGATGCATAACAGGACTACTCTTATTTTATAGCCTAGGAATTTAGAGCTGATATGGGTAGGCCTTTTGGCCTTATCTTTGGTAAAGAGGGCAGTGGGGAATCATTTATTATTAGAGAGCTTTTCACCTGGAGACTGCACAGTGTGCATATCATGTAGACAGAAATCTAATTGTTTTTCAATTGGACATTCCTTACATCAATTAAGAGAAAAAACAAATGTGAGACATACCGAAACATGGAATGTCACACAGCATCCATTCTTTAAACTAAGTTAATACATTTCTCTTTCTCATTTCCTATCAGTATGTTTTATATTCCTAACAACTCATGCCAATCTATTAGTTTGTCAAATTCTAATATAAATCCTGTTGTCCTCAGCCCTGACTTCAAATCAACTTAGGTAAGTTCCTCTGTATATCCAATTGTTAAATATGTGTAGTGACAGAGCCAGTACAATTAGAAAATTTATTTAAAAATCTGTAAGCTTTCATCCTAGTTTATTGTACTTACTGACAATCTTATTAAAACCAATTAGTTAAAATGTCTCAAATTTCTTATTAATATATATAACAACTAGCAGCTGTTTCTGCCAGTATTTGGATTTATTTTATTAAAAGGCACGAATTAATTAAGACAGTGGAATATTTTTAGAAAATAGGTTAGAAAGCTGATGTTCTGTAGCTGAGCTGGCCACATTTTGCCAGAAGGTTTTTCTGCCATTCATCAAATTATGAATGTTAGTTTAAGTTATTGTATCATCAGGTCTCATGGCTCTGTATAATAAAACCTCTCTGAGAGACAAATTAAAATCTGTGACTTATTTTATTTACAATAACACTTAATGAACCAAATTGTTTCACTTAAGATAAGATAATCTTTATTGTCATTTTTATTGTGGGCATAATGCTAACACAATTATATGATTTAGACTAAGTAATGTTATTGTGTAAGTTAATCAGAGGCAATTGACTCTCATTAATAGGTGAGATCTTTATTCTCTATTAATGCAGCAAAATCCTCTTTTCCATCTTTGTCTAGGCATGAATTTCATACACAATGTTTTGAATAGAATAGAATAGAATAGAATAGAATAGAATAGAATAGAATAGAATAGAATAGAATAGAATAGAAGCTGGAAGGGACCTTGGAGGTCTTCTAGTTCAGCTCCCGGCTCAGGCAGGAAACCCTATACCATTTCAGACAAATGTTGTCCAATCTCTTCTTAAAAACTTCCAGTGTTGGAACATTCACAACTTCTGGAAGCAAGTTGTTCCACTGATTAATTGTTCTATCTGTTGGGAAATTTCTTCTTAGTTCTAGGTTGCTTGTCTCCTTGATTAGTTTCCATCCATTGCTTCTTGTCCTGCCTTCGGGTGCTTTGGAGAACAGCCTGACTCCCTCTTCTTTGTGGCAACCCCTGAGATATTGGAACACTGCTATCATGTCACCCCTCGTTCTTCTGTTCATTAGACTAGACATTCCCAATTCCAGCAACCATTTCTTATGTTTTAGCCTCCAGTCCCCTGATCATCTTTGTTGCTCTTCTCTGCAGTCTTTCTAGAGCATGGGTCTTCAAACTTGGCCCTTTTATGACTCATGGACTTCAACTCCCAGAATTTCTCAGCCAGGCATGCTGGCTGAGGAATTCTGGGAGTTGAAGTCCATGAGTCATAAAAGGGCCGAGTTTGAAGACCTCTGTTCTAGAGTCTCAACATCTTTTTTACATCGTGACCAAAACTGGATGCAGTATTCCAAGTGTGGCCTTACCAAGGTGTTATAAAGTGGTATTAACACTTGAGTCTATCCCTCTGTTAATGCAGCTTAGAATTGTGTTGGCTTTTTCGGCAGCTGCAGTCCATTGTTTCACTGCGTGTTTTTTTGCGGCCACTCGTGGCTGGTTGCCATGTGGTGCTTTGTGCCGGTGCCACCACTCGTGGTAGGCCATGTGGTGCATTGCACTGGTGCTGCTGCTCATGTGCACCCTGACACATGCTACAACACACCATGCGTCCTCCTGCCATGAGCTGCGGCACCAGTGTGACAAGCCCTGTGGTGTCATGAGTGGCGGCACCAGGCTGATGTGCCACATGGTGTCCAGCCACGATTGGCCACAGAACTCAGGCAGCAGTGCAACAGATTTTGGGGCGTGGGAGGTTGCGGCGGTCCTAAGGTAAGTGGGTAAGACGTCCTCTGAAAATAAGACCTGGTGCCTCTTTTGGAGGCCCCAAAAAATATAAGACTGGGACTTATTTTCAGGGAAGCGCAGTAGATACAGTTCCAATGAACTTCAGTGCAGTTGGTCAGCCAGTTACGAATTCATCTAGTGGTGATGCTGTCTAACCCACATTTTCCTATGTTATCAAGTAGTAGGTTGTGATTTATTTTATCAAACGCCTTACTGAAGTCCAAGTAAATTATTAGTAAAGCTCAGAAACCTGGAAGTAAGTAATATAACTTCATAAATTATTATTCTCATTTTTATGCAATGTACAGACATGGCCCTGTTGGCAACTTTATCACCAAATGTAAATCTTTAACTTTGGAACATATTTATCCTAGAGTATTGTAGTCATAGAATTAAGTGCCAAAACACCTATTCTAGTAGTATATCACCCACCCACTTAACAGTGCATATGATGATTCAGTGCCAATTTGTGAATTATATGACATCAGAATTAGGCAATATTTACTTTTATATCATCATTATTTCTCTACTGGACAGGAATAACATTCCATTAAGAATGTACTACCTCAGTCAATAGGTAATGGGAAAAGAGAATGTTTTTCCTGATTTAAAAACCCACATGCATTATCTTGTTCCCAAAATCCTCACCTCCTAGTAGAAAATTATAAACAGGGAAAAGAACAAGCCAGTTTAAAATGCATTTAAACTTCTATTATTACGGTTAACAGAAACACTTGTTTTTATAGTGGCACAACCTAATTATATTCTCCAAGTAAGGTGATCCTGAACTTTGTTTAGGTTATCATAACAGATTATCCCCTGGTAGTGGGCCGTGGACAGACTGGCCCACCCCCTCACTTGTGCTAGCACCATGGCCTCAACTGTGAAAACGGGATGCCAAAGCCATGCCTCGGCCACAAAAACGGGCCACTGCTGCCACACTTTGGGGCATGAAAATGGGCCACCGCCGCCTCAGTTGCAAAAACAGGATGTTGCCGCCACGCCTCAGCTGCAAAAACGGGACGCCGACACTATGCCTTGGGGCACAAAAACAGGAAGCTGATGCCTTGCCTCGGGTACAAAAACAGGCCTTACTGTGGAAATAAGCTGGTATACTACCAAAATAAAAATAAAAAGCAAGTATCTTATGATCTATTCCTGTCTTCTTTCCCAACCAAGTATTTTTTCCAGTACTGCAATTTCTCAGCCAGCATGAGTCTGAGAGAAAAATTTAGCATATACCACTTTAGAGAAACTTGATCTCTAGCTTTGGGCCTGTGTGTGAAAACATGAGCTTATGGTGATTTTTAGTAATATTTCTACTATCAATTGACTGTGACAAATGAAGGAGAATATTTGTAGCTCAGGGTTGAAATGAGGGGTCCTTGGTGCTCTTTGAGGTGGCTTGTTTTCTTGCAGACATTTCATTACCCTAACTAGGTAACATCATCAGTCCTGAGGAAAAATAAAAATCTCCTGGAAGTTTTTTCAATACCAAAAAAAAAGACTCAGAGCAATAATTTAAAAATGTTTTACTAAATACATTGCATACACATAAAATGTGATGCCATTTGTGGACGCTCCTTGATTACAACCACATAAATGGTTCATTTCATATTTATAGTAAAAAAAAAAGAAATCTTAAGTATCATTAATATTTACAGCAGCTGACCCACTAAGACAATGGATACATATGGCATCTATGGTCATTTTTTCCTAGCTCCTTTTTTCCGACCTGAGAAGGCAATGTTCATTTATCAGCATCAAGTTCTGTTTCACTGTCTTCACTGTCACTATCTCTTCCAGGATGTTCAGGCATTTTCCGATGCTCCTCCTCTTCCCCTCTTGTCTTTGGTTTCTCATTCAAAATGTTGTCTTTTACAGTATCTCCTGACGTAGCTTTGATTTCAGTTTCTATTTCCATTTCAGAGTCCTTACTCTGGATAACTTCAGTTTCTTGAGGTTTGGACGTTTCACTTTCTTCAATAAGTTCTGGAGGAGGTAATAAATCCTACAATGAAAAAAAAGAAAAAAAGAAAATGTGTTTTGTTTAAGAACAATTTCAACATAATACAGATCAAACTTAGATGTACACCAGTAAGAAAAATCTATTCTGACAAATAACTCTATAACTTGTCTATTTTATTGGAGTGGACATCTATAACAAATAAGTGAATTTTAATTTACATGATATCCTCAACACAGAATTCTTTTATTTCCAGGTTTATAAGTGAGAGACATTGCACAGTTTTCTGTAGGTTTATGTTGATTCCACAGAATTTTTGAATGCTCTTAAGATTAAAGAGAATTCAAACAAGCATTTGAATATGCTGAAATTTTGTGAATTATTACATGTTACTTAATGAAACCAGTTTTTATTAGTGTTGTGTTTTGAAGAAGAGGATTGCTGTTTGTGGGACAAAAATCATAATAAGTAGGTTCTTATAGAAAGGAATAAACTCCATTAAAACTTTAATATATCTGTTGACTCAAGATGAAAACAGGCTAATCTTTAATTAAATAATACTACAAGCCTTTCTCCAGTCTTATCTTTCTGATATAAAGGCACAGGAACAGAGGGTATGACCATCTCCTATAATATTCTTTTTCATAGTTCCATGTGGAGTTCTTGTTTACATTAGAATTTAAATATGGAATTAAGCTAACTTTCTATATATTCAACTATGCTTCTAACAGCTGTATATAAATTTGATGCTGTAATGAAGAATAGCACTCAAACTTAAAAATTACTAAATGTCTGTATCTGGGTTCCATGCTATGTGGTCAAAAATGATATTTTTGGTAGAATAATTATAGACATTCAGAAAATCTAAGCCTCTTAAATTAGGGATTCCTTTGTATTTGACTAAATATATATTTTTATCTGCCGGATACAAACTCAGACTCCTTCTGTGATGCAGCTGGTACAATTTCTATTCATATACGATTAGTGTCATTCAGATCTTTTTGTAAGAAAACTAACATGAAGTTAAAAATAAAATTTTAATAGTGCAATTGAAAATGCACTTCCAGCATCTCCAGGTCTGCGGGAATAAGCTATGTACAAACATATTTAGCTAGATGCAAATAGTATCAAGAGCAAGAATACAATGAGCTTTCCTTTACATTAATTAGTCACAGGAGTTCCCAGTCATATCAACAAATGTACCCTAGTGGATGCCAAACAATTTTCTACAAATAATAATTACTTCATAAAAAATTGTTATTCTTTTTTCTTGTTATTTGCTTATTTTTAATTAGCTGTGGTTTCAAAATGAAGTGGATATATTACCAACTTTTATTTACAGCTATCTTGAACGAACAATATATACGTGTAATACTTCTCATGCAACAGCTATTTTCAGAGGTTAATTGAACTGTGGTTTAGCAACATGTAAATGAATTTTATTTAGATACCTGGCTTCTTCTCTCAACTTGTAATAAGATGAATTTAGGATGCTTTTAATTAACTGGACTGTCATGCTTAAATCCATTAAATTGATTAATCTTATTTTGAACTGCTATTTCTTCTCCTGTACTGATTTTACTGTCTGCCAATATCACTAGATTCTGTTGTTATGGGAGACTAATAAAATTTCTTTGTCAACTTTCTGTATGTTAAATATAATTTAATTTATAATCTCTAGCGAAGTTCAGCTACAAGTTTTGTCTGACTCACAAGAGTACAGCGTATATCATTTTCTGTTTCTCCTGTCTTCCAAATTGATAGAATTAGTTCATACTGTTTATAAAGCATAAAAGGCTTTTTTAAAAATAAAATCAACCAAGTCAACTGATTTTCAACTCTGCTCATTTGTTATCGGAAAGCATTAACTATGTTTTCCCTCAAAGCACTTAAATTAAACATGTTTTTCTCAACTTTTATTCCTTTACCTGTCGATGTTGGTGTGTACTTCGGATCATATGCATATACATGTTGTACACAAAATTAGCCATCTGAGGCATATTTTTTATAATATGAACTTGATGAGATGGATGTTCTCCATTCTGAGGAAGGAAAAAAAATGATAGAAAATTTTAGAACTAAAACAACAACCACTTCTTAAGTAAGATAAAAGAACTACCGTATTTTCTGGCGTATAAGACGACTTTTTAACCCATGAAAATCTTCTCAAAAGTCAGGGGTCGTCTTATACGCCGGGTGCTGAAACTTTAGGGACAGGGCTGGCTGGAAAACCTGGAGCGGATCTCCCATTTGGTCTGCGCAGGGAAAGCGGGGCCAATTGGAGAAGAAGCTGCAGTCAGTGATTTTTTACAGGCTGGGGTCTGGGCGTCTTTCCTTCTAAAGTTGAAGAGCAGCTGCAGTCTATCCCAACTTGAAAGGCAGGTGGGGAATGCAGCAGCCAGAGCAGCTGCTTAGCTCTAAGGACACATTTGACTCAGGAACTGGGCGGGCTGGCTGGAAAACCTGGAGCGGATCTCCCATTTGGTCTGCGCAGGGAAAGCTTTAGAGTGAATTAGGAAAAGTTTAACCCACTTGCACTGTTTTATGTTTACATGTTTGATGATAAACAGCCTTATGTTTATAAGTGACAGTTTCCCTACCAAATACCTGCATGTCATAAGCATTTGAATTAAAATTACCATATTAAAATCAAATCTGATGTTTTTTAATTTTTATTTGGTGTGCGTTGGAAGAGGGATAGTCTTATACGGCGAGTATAACCCAAACCCTATAATTTAACAGGAAATGTAGGGGGTCGTCTTATATGCCCAGTCGTCTTATATGCCGGAAAATACAGTAATACAGTATTAATGATAGATATATTTTTAAACATTAAACATAATTAAAGATAGTTCGTTGTACCTGACGAGCAGTAGGAAAATACTCTGCAGGGACTATATACAGTTGAAGAGGACGAGCTGTAAGCTGGCTAAAGGCTGGAGTCAGCTCAAAGCAGTTCTGGAAAAGTGACACTCTTGCAAATATATAGAGACCAAGCCTGGCTCTTGACATAGCAACCACCAAACGCCGGACATCCCTTCAGGAAAGAAAAATTAAACAGCTCCACTATTTAACACCAACAATATTTAGTTTTTCACTTGAACATTATTATGACCACACACAACAACGCCCCCCCACCGAAAACTAAAGCAGGAAACCTATTCCTTTTCAATGTGAAATTCAATACAAATTAATCCCCATTTTTCCTTTAAAACTGAAGATAACAGTTCTGATACATATATTTCTGTTAAAAACTTTAATCAGCAATAAAGATGTTTTTTAAAAAATCAATTTCATAATTAGTCTCTAAAATTGGGCGCTGGAGTTAATGTTGCACTTATGGAATACATTAAATGTAAGTATGGACAAGACAGAAAACAGGTTAAATGTCATATTCCAATGGCTTACTGATAAGATAAAATGGAATTCAATTGAGTTTCTACTCATAAATAGTCCATAAATACATCTGCTCATACATACGCCATTTATGGTAGGATTGCACTGAAGATACATTGTTGCTTACCTCAAGTGTCCAACTGCTTTTGTTCGCACAAGTGAAAGGATGATATAATCATTTTGCTGACCTTGAAACCTGTCCACAGTTGTCACCTAGCCAAAAAAAGTTTATTAATTGCGCGCACACACACACACACTTAAAATAAACCAGCCTATGAAGTTAATGGTATCAAAAGAAAACTACTGTAGGAGGACTGGCAAAACCTGGGGATGGAGTTAAAAGAACGATCAGTCTAGAATCCCTACGCAGCCACAAATGAACTTAGTCCAATCATCCTTGAATTCTGTTGACCCTTATCTAACCCCACGCAGGTGCTGTTAGTTGAGAAAATTCCTGTGCATAGGCATGATTAGCAATACATCTGTTTAACTGCACCTTCACATGTGGACCTGATTTTTTTCCTGCCTGACAATTATTGCTTTATTAAGATGACTAGCTAACAGCAGTAAACATACAATTTTTATTAGAAGTATTGATCTAAGCACTCCCTTCCTCTGTAACATATGACGCCATATGGAGGTGAGTGCAACCCCCTTGGATTGTATGGACCACTTTTTTTGCTCCAGTCCAGTCCAGTTTCTGTCAAATTTGCTGTCTTGTATTCTTTATTTTTCTTATTGTATTTTTAAAAATGATTTTACTTGTGAGCCACCCAGTCATTTGGAGTCAGGTGGCATATAAATCAAATCTTTTTTTTTTAAGGAGAGTCAGGGTCAGTTTCCATCTATCCTTTATTTTGTAGTGGCCACATTTGCCTTCATGTTTTTCACTAACTGGGAACTCACATTCTCCTTAGGGATTTATTTACTGTTTTTCAACAAATTGGTAAAATGCAAGTCTGTGCTTTTTGTAACACAAAACTGAATAAAAATTTTCTATACGCATCTAATATTTATAATAAATATTTATTATTCCCTGCAATTGACCAATTCCCTGCAATTACTTTAAAAGTAATTGAACTAATTTAGATAGGAAAACAAATGAATGACTTCTATTTTACAAAGTATGCAATATTCACAAGCAATATTCAATATGATGAATGCATTTAACAATGGTTACTTGCTCTACACTTTGCTTGAGATACACACCTGATTGTTATTTGGAATATTACCTTATTTGGCCTTCCAATCAATGGATTATTCCCGCAGCGCTGATTGATGATATCCCGGATCAGATGTTTCTGCCCATTGTAAGTTGTCAAGATGCTTATCTTTTCTGCAGGGTATCCTAGTAGGCACATGTACATGAACAGTGCAACAACATATTCTGCCTCACCAAGATTCTGGAATTTTTAAAAAACAAGTACAAATCTGTTTCATGTATCAAATCACAGAATATTCATATAATTACGGTCAGGGAAAATCACTCCAAGCCTCACTGAAAAGAAGCAACATGCACCAGGCCTATGTTAATCTTCCATGATCTGTCAAGGAAAGGCAAAGAAGTCTACTTTTTGCCGAGGCAGAGCCACACTGATTTGATCTATCAGTTGGGAAGAGGGGGTATTTCTATGCATGCACAGAAGACTATAAACATAGAAGAAACCACTCTGCTCCAAAAGAAGCAAACTGTTATTCATGGAATCACTTTAATAAACTTTTAATAAACACGGCTTGGAGGGGGAAAGCCAGATTCCAGTCTTATTTTGTTCTCCTAATTGAAACATAATTGTATACTCTCCGTCCAGGAAGAAGGTTAAGTTTAAATTCCTATGTCTTGCTTGTGACCATTCAAAGTGACAAAGGCACTGAAAAAAGTGACTGATGACCATTGTTCACACTTAAGACTTTTGCAGCATTTCCACAGTCATGTGATCAAAATTCAGACACTTGGCAACTGATACATACAGTATTTATGATGGTTGCTGTGCCCCAGGATCACGTGCTCTCACCTTTTGTGAATTTCTGACAAGCAAAGTCAATGGGGAAGTCAGATTCACTTAACAACCACGTATCTAATTTAACAACTGCAGTGATTCGCTTAACAACTGTGGTAAAAAAAAAGGTTGTACTGTAAAATGGGAAAAAAACTCACTTAACAACTGTCTTGCTTAGCAATAGAAATTTTGTGCTCAATTGTGGTTGTAAGTTGAAGATTACCTGTACACATTTCAGTAGTAGACTGAAATCTCCCAAAAGACTAGTTTAAGCATTCTGTGAGGGAGATGGGCAGTTTCTAAATATCATTTGGATCTCTTTACAAATATAAAGTGGCAGTAATTATTATAATTCAGACATCAACTTGTAAGACTTTGTGCCATCTTCAAAAGGAGAAAAAACTTTAGGGTATTTTAAACCCTGAGATATTGAAGCTTCTAGGAAAAATATCCTTTGTTATTTATTGAATTTATATATTTATATCCTATCTTTATTCCAGCCATGTAATTGCATCTGTTGGAACCATGACAGTAACACTGACTAAATACATCATCTCAAATAACATTTTCCGAATGCTGAAGTTGTATTATGTGAGCATGAAGAGGAGATACTGAATTGCTATTTTTGCAACTTAATACCATAAAATTTGTTAAACATATTTTTATCCCACCATAATAAAGTACATGGATATATTATAAGCTTTTCTGTTTTCATAATTATCTGAAAAATGTTGTTGATATAAAAGATAATGATATGCATTTCTTACCTGATAGAAATAAGGATTCGGTTCAGATTCTCCCATGCCATGGAAATCCTCTACATTTATAAGCTGGAAGTCATACAAAAATCCAGCATTTGCTGTTCTGAATTCAGGTAAGAGTTGTACATGTGGCAAGTTGCCCAACATCTTATATCGCCAATTATAGAGATTACATAAGCTTTATGAAAAACATAAAGAAAACAGTAATTAATTCAATTCTTATAAAATTATTTTACTATTCTGTGTCTGTAATTATCTGAAAGATGTATAATATGAAAATTGGAACGGTAGCTATCTCTTTGGACTGCTTCAAGTAGCAAGTTGACAAAGCATGTTTCAGGATCTCATTCTAAATAGATGTATTTATATATTTTATCTATTAAGAAAAATCATTTTCAAAGCCTTTTAGCACAATCCACAGAATAATTCCATTATTCAGCATTACATTGATGGAATGTAATCTCAATATAAAAGGCCTTGTTGGCCTTCTTAAATTAGTTCAATAAACTCAATATTACAAACATTCTTAATTTACTAAATTCCTTAATATACAAAATATGGAAAACAAATTAATATACAAAATATGTGTTTGAACAAATTAATTCCAACCATTTGCATATGAAGGGATAATTAGTTATTCTTGCATACACTCAGTTCCAAATGGTTCTGAGTATTTTACATGAAGCAACAAAAAACCAAGATCATAATAATCTCAACATTCTGTAATGCAGTGGTCCCCAACTTTTCTGGCTTTGTGGACTGTCAGTGGCGGCAGCGAGGGCGAAGGGGATGGTTGCGCTTGTGTGCCGCTTGCACAAATACAGCTTCACATGCTTGCGTGCCGCTTGGGTGGCCTAGTTCCCAACAGGCTGCGCCCCGGGGACTGGGAACCCCTGCTCTAATGGAGTTAGTTTAATCATCTACCACCCCCACATGTGTTCCTGAAGATCCATGAAATGATTAACAATGTAGCAGTGTGAAAAGGGAGTAGCTACATGGAAAATACCAAGAACACTGCAAAGGATAAAGTATATTTTAGAATGGAAGGACTAATTTCACTAAAATTAAAAACCAATTGCAATGTATCCTTATTATTAACATTTTTTTCATCACACAAAGCCTTTTCGTTTAAATTTTTCTCATGCCTTACCTTGCTCTTGCTCTCCCTTGGGCATCCAAGTCAATAGTTGGCACTCCCACACGAACAAACCGTGTAAAAAGAGACTGTTCCATGTTTGAATATTTTTGAAAAGCCATGTTTTTAATGACTGGTGGCAACTGATGATGATCCCCAATCATTATCCACCGCTTTAATCGGCTGAACCCATCTTGTGGGTTCTGTTAAATGCAAATAAGATTCTAGCATTAGCATTATTATAGATGATTGATCAAAAACTATGATTGTACTGTAAATGATTGAACTGATTTAGTATATTAGCTTCTACACACCAATTACATTAAACAATTACAAAATCAAGAAAAAATGAGTTGCATTTGTAGATATGCTTCTTGATGCAGACTCTGCCAGCCACTTCTGCTGTTGGAGTCAAAGTGAAGAAGCTGCTATATTTTCCACACAATTTTATCTTAAGGAATCTTTCTTATCTGTTACCCAGGAGCTGAACTGGATTAAGGGCCTAGCCTAACACTGGCTTATCCATGCTCACCCATCACATATATATCCCAAAAACACTAGTCTTGTTTCTAGCCCACACTGGTTGCTTTCCATCTGTAGATTCCCCTATGACAGGGGTCGGCAACCTAAAAAAGGAAAAGAGCCACTGGGAACCGGTTCCATCACAAATTAAAAAAAGTGGGAGCCGCGTGCGTGTGTCCATGCACGTGCATGCGCAAAAAATGTTTTGCGCATGCGCAAAATGGTTTTTTGCGCATGCGCAGACGCACACGGTTGCCATTTTTTAAAAAGTGAGATGGAACTGGTTCCCGGTTGCCCGACGGCGACGGCCCGTCTGCAAAGCTGCCGCTTTCGGCAGCTTTGCAGACAGGCCGCGGCAGCTTCCTCAAAGAGCGGCGCCCCTGCCCATTCCGAGAGGTGCGCGCGCACCTCTCCGAACGACCGGAGGTGCGCGCGCACCTCCCCAAACCTTTGGAGAGGTGCGCGCGTACCTCCGTGCGAAGGGGCAGGGGCGCCGCTCTTTGAGGAAGCTGCTGCGGCCCGTTTGCAAAGCTGCGGCAGCTTCGCAGACGGGCCACGGCAGCTTCCTCAAAGAGCGGCGCCCCTGCCCATTCCGAGAGGTGCGCGTGCACCTCTCCAAACGGGTGGTGCCACTCTCCATTTGGAGAGGTGCGCACGCACCATTGCCCGTTGGAAGAGGTGCGTGCGCACCGGGCGGCTGGGAGCCACATGCGGCTCCGGAGCCGCGGGTTGCCGACCCGTGCCCTATGAAATAAGTGAGACTTGGGCTCCAATGATAAACATAATTTGAAACCCCAGACCTCCATTCTTTCTCATTAAATTGTAACTGGAAAATATCAACTTGCAATTAACTTTTTTCTATGTGAGGGAATATTTTCATTATTTTTCATCTAATTCCCAGTAGGATTAATGTGTAGTTGTCCTGAATTTACAGAATTGTAATCTCTCATGAATGGGTGACATGTGCCTAACTGAACACAAAAATATCTTTCACTGTTGTAGCCTTTGGATTAAGGAACTAGTCCTCACATGTCCCTTCGGATGACTCAAGTGTGTGATTACTGGTCTAGACTATAAGAATATTATCTCCTTTCTTCTGAAAATGACTCAAATAGAAGAAAGATTCTTGTCAAGAGAACTTTAAGCTATTAATCATCATATTTCTAATATAATATTTAAATGACTTAATAATAACAGAATTGGAAGGGACCTTGTAGGCCATCTAGTCCAACTCCCCACCCATGCAGGAGATCCTACACCATTTCTGACAGATAGGAGTCCAGTCTCTTCTTGAAAGCCTCCAACGAAGAAGCTCCCACAACTTCTGAAGGCAAGCTGTTCTATTGGTTGTTCTCACTGTCAGAAAATTTATCCTTATTTCTAGGTTAAATGTCTCCTTGATCAGTTTCCATCCATTATTCCTTGTCTGGCCTTCAGGTGCTCTGTAAAATAGGTTGACTCCCTTGTCTCTATGACAGCCCCTCAAATAAGACTGCTTCCTATTCATAAATATCATCCCACTGGAATAATAGTTTCTTATTAATTTGTAAAGATAATAAATTGATGTAAAGCTTGAGTGCTCACCTGCAAAAGGAGTGGAATAAAAGTTTCAATTTCCAATATCTGAGCAGCCTCTTCCATTAAGATATTGTCATACTGAGAAATGACAAATGAAATATATTAAGCCAAACCCAGAAGCTGAAGGAGCAGAAATATCACAAAGACAACTGAATTAAGATGGTGACTTGCTTACCAAAAGGCAGATAGGTTCCAAAATGTAGTAAACAAAATAATGTAATCATAATTTATTTGCCCTATAGTAATTAGTAATTGTAATTTATTTTCAATTTTCTGGATAATCTCATAACTTTGTTTGCCATAAAAGATGTGAAAAGTTCAGAGAGAATTTAGTTACTCACATAACTCTTACCCATCCGCTGTCCAGAACTATTATTTCAACAAAGTACCCACATTCTTTTATATTCCTTTGTGGTTGTTATAACAATAAATGCACTTGAATTAGTACACTTGCAACATGCATAGATCTAGTCAGGATATCATTTAGTTACTTTGTGAGTAGAAAAGGGATAGAAAAAATTGCCCATAGCTAACTAAAACGTTATAGTATTTTGTTTTATGTGTGCTTATGCATGGATTGCCTATGTTTTTTTTAAAGAAGTCCCAATTGGCTGTGTTCACATAATGTATTAAACCATAAACCATGGGTAACAAACTACATGGTTGGATATAAACATAGTACTAAGCTTTATGTGGCTTGTTTGGTTGTAGCTCAGAGTAATGTTTGAATTCAGTCTATGTTGAAGCATTTTGATAAAAGTAATCAGTAAAAGTGGCAAGTATAGCAACTAAAATAAGAATACGTCTCTTTATTTTCTTTCTATAACACCTTGACTATTGTTAATTTTCATTAGTGTAATGTAACTCTTTTAATGTCAATCTTTTACAAAAGCAATTTGAAGCAAGCAGGAATGTGAATATAGTATATATCTGCAAAGTCTTAAAAGCAACACTTCTGCAGCTGTTTTGTGATTCCAGAATTTTTTTTTTAGCAACTTGCAGACAGATGTGGTATTCATGTTTCCACACATGCTGAAGCATCTTTCAGAAATAAAACCTAAAACACTGTATAGTCCTAATCTTTAAAAAATCTCTAGAAAATTACACTGGTACAATCATCATTTGAACAGCCAACAAAAATAGGGATTATCTTTAATGTAACTGACATTATGATATTACCTTAAATCCCAGCTCAACCAAGTCATGGCGTTTCAATGCAGCATGAGTACAAGTCATTGCAATAATCTTTGCTTCCTTCACAAGTAAATATTTTGATCTATCCAGTCCACTACGGAGCAGTTCAAATGCTCTAAATTCCTACAGAAAGAAAAGATTATACCCAAAATTCTATGAAAAAAAGATCAGAACAGTAAAGTCTTCTATAAGCTGTTAAGTTGTCATCAAACAGAACAAATATAATCCAGAGCACTAGGGCTCTACCAGCATATCCACGCTCTACATGAATGTCTTTGGAGGCTATCCAGAAGCTACAATGGAGGCACAATGCAGTGGCATGGGAACTTACAAGTACAACACAGTATGCCCATGTAACACCACTGCACAGGATTCCTAGACTTCTAGGTGAAATTAAAGGTAATGGTTACCACTTATAAAGCCCTTCACAGAATAAGGGAACTGTTTATCTCCACTGTTTCTGCCCATCCCATGAGATCCAACAGATTGGATGAAAAAAAAAATCCCACCTACTGGGTCCCAGGAAATAATACTCTTTACTTCAGATGATTTGAACATGATGTGAGCATGGAAGACATTAACGTTACTCTTTTACTGTGATCACATTGCTTCCTCATCAAATAATGGTTCACAGATGCTATAGATCTCCACAAGGCTCGAAGATCAATTAGAATGGTCTGCTCCAGGTTGTCTCAAAACTCATATTATTAGCCCAAGTTTCATCATGCAGGCAGACTGCATGATGAAACTTGGCTGTATGGATTTCAAAACCAATGTATCAAAGATCAAGTAGTTATGTTTGACAGGGGAAATGGATGGCTAACTTATAAATGGCAAAAACATATAGCATGAATTTGCCTATCTTGACAGAAGATTTACTAACATTAGGAAAATGAAGAATTTTTAAGATATGAAAATGCTAGCTAAAACAATAGTAGATAATATATATTGTGTTGGAAGGAATGTTGGTCAAAAGACTACATTTTGTGAATACACACACACACACACAAAACCAAGCCTCCACTCAAACCCAAATAATACTAAACAATATATATCCAATCCAAACTTTAAAATTACACAAATTCCAGACTACATTTTATATCCAGCAGCACCTTTCTCTATATATTGCAACACAATCTCAAATTCCTCCCTCTCTAAAGGAGATAGGAGTGAGAAAGCATCTTCCCCTTTACAGTGGGAAGAGCCTTCCCCATTCCTTCCTGGGTTACTATAATGCCATCCCCAGGACACAATCCTAACTAATTGTCTTCGCATATTCATTTGAAACCCAGTTGCTCTTCTTTTTTTCCTACCTTATATTCAGATTTGGGAAGATGAATCATATATAGAATATTTTGGAACAGCAAAAAAGATGTACAGTATACTCTTCATTGAGAAAAAAATTCTTACAGAAATGTCAATGAAGATTTTCAGTCATCCGGGTTGAGTGGTCTGGAAGTTGAGTCATGGCAACTGGACTTCTTTTCTTGTTGGTTTGAAACATTTTTCTCCTTAACCAAGTAGCTTCTTCAAGTTTGAGCAAATTGATTAGGGGGAACCATGTCTTCCAGAGAGGTTTCATTTCTTACCTAATCTGGATAGGCTTCTTAGATGAGCAGGCAGAGTTGCTGTGATGTAAATGTTCCAACTCTTAAATCCTTTAACCTAGGAAGTTAAGTATGGCCTTAACCTTTGAATAAGCAGCGAAACATTTCGAACCAACAAGAAACGAATTCTACTTGCCACGATTCAACTTCCAGACAAGGGTAAAAAATGGTATGCTCCCTAAAAATTAGTATTAATGTATATCCACTAACAAAACAAGAATCTTTACCTCACTCAAAGCACTTTAAATTTGGAATATGGTGGGGATGTTGGTTTTTATCTTTAACAAGTGTTGAAAATTTAGTATTCAGAGTAGCTTACTATGTCTATTACCTTTATCAAAGGGGGGATCATTCACTGCTGAGTGAGATCTAATTTGAAGGACCTTATATAAATCCATTATAACACTGTGATATAGTTATTTTTTCTAACTAAAACTTTATTTTTTTTATTTTAATCCCATTTATATCCCGCCCTTCTCCGAAGACTCAGGGCGGCTTACAATTTAAGCACAAACCAATGTGCTTAGCAATAGCCTTCATTCTATGTATATGCCTGCTTATTAGGGCTTTCGCCCGCCCCCCAGCAGCATTATTACAAAGTCAGCTTATTGCCCCCAACAATCTGGGTCCTCATTTTACCTACCTCGGAAGGATGGAATGTCAGAGCATTATTTGATTTTGTTAATCTTACCTCAAGTTGAGTAAATATTTTCTTGATATGTCTAAAACATCCTTCAGCAATTTCCATATCTTCAGTGTAAGATCTGCCTTTAAAAATTGGCTGAGGGGCATTTGCAAAATATTGATGAAAAGGAAAAAAGCTGCAGATATCAGCAACTTCCGGAGGCTTGCTGCCTTTAGCTTTCACTTTGCTCATATACTCTTCCCAGCGAGACATTACCTAATTTTTTTAAAAAAAGATACATTAACAAACCCAGAGTCAAAACAGGCTTGTACAGAATTATGGAAATTCACTATGGCTTTTGCACTTTGCTCCCATTACAAAATCATCCTTTCCCACCAAACCCTCTTGACTGCTGTGCTGCAATATACATGAAGGAAAGAGGTAGTATGGTGTAGTGTCTAAGGCAGGGACGTCAAACTGCCGGCCCACGGGCTGGACGCATCACGAGGAAACTGTGCCCACCCCATTGCCATCAATGAGGAAGAAGTTCCAATACATCGCATGACATCACGTGACGCCACGAGTTTCACATGTCTGGTCTAAGGGGTCAGGCTAGAGACAGGGAGGATGCGAGTTCTAGTCCCACTTTAGACAAAAAGCCCACCGGGTAACCTTGAGCCAGTCACTCTCTCTCAGTCGTAGGAAGTAGAAAAGGGCAAACCACTTCTGAAAAACCTTGGAAAGAAAGTGCTTGTCCAAGAAGTTCCCAGTAGTAAAAAGAAACTGATCTGAAGGGACTAAAAAACCCTCTCCATGAAGGAACACTATTGAAAAAGGAGTCTGAAAATGTGGAAACATTATCCTCTCACATGTGGGGTGTTGTTGTTTTTTTGAACTCCATTAAACTTTTAATAGGAATTTGGGTAAATACTAAAAGGACTTTATTTCCTTTCAGAATGCGTATCGTAATGATCAAGCTGGCTTAATATATTCAAAACACTCCTTTTCCACCTGGCTGACCTGGACTGACAGGGATTTTAATTATGTTTTTAATTTTTTAACTCTAATTTTTAATTTATTTTAATTTAAATTTATTGTACAGAGGCCTTTAATTTTAATTTTATCTTAACTTCTGTATTTATTGTATGTTATTGTTGTTAGCCGCCCTGAGTCCTTCGGGAGATAGGGCGACATATAAGTCATCATCATCATCATCATCATCATCATCAAATATATACCGTATATACTTGAGTATAAGCCGACTCGAGTATAAGCCGAGACCCCAAATTTCACCCCCAAAAACTGGAAAAAGTTGTTGACTCGAGTATAAGCCGATCCGCCGTTCTGCAAGCCTCTGCCGCCAGCAGAGGCTCGATCCGCCATTTTGCAAGCCTGAATACACAGTCGCCGGGTCTCCGTTCCTCTGTGCCCTGCCTGCCTGCTTCTTTCAAAGAAGCAGGCAGGCAGGGGGCGGAGGAACGGAGACCCGGCGACGTTTGGGGATATTTGGAGAGGCGCCCAAACCTCCCCAAACGTCGCCGGGTCTCCGTTCCTCCGCCCCCTGCCTGCCTGCTTCTTTCCGCTGTGGAAAGAAGCAGGCAGGCAGGGCACAGAGGAACGGAGACCCGGCGACGTTTGGGGATATTTGGAGAGGCGCCCAAACCTCCCCAAACGTCGCCGGGTCTCCGTTCCTCCGCCCCCTGCCTGCCTGCTTCTTTCCGCTGTGGAAAGAAGCAGGCAGGCAGGGCGCAGAGGAACGGAGACCCGGCGACGTTTGGGGATATTTGGAGAGGCGCCCAAACCTCCCCAAACGTCGCCGGGTCTCCGTTCCTCCGCCCCCTGCCTGCCTGCTTCTTTCCGCTGTGGAAAGAAGCAGGCAGGCAGGGCGCAGAGGAACGGAGACCCGGCGACGTTTGGGGATATTTGGAGAGGCGCCCAAACCTCCCCAAACGTCGCCGGGTCTCCGTTCCTCCGCCCCCTGCCTGCCTGCTTCTTTCCGCTGTGGAAAGAAGCAGGCAGGCAGGGCGCAGAGGAACGGAGACCCGGCGACATTTGGGGATATTTGGAGAGGCGCCCAAACCTCCCCAAACGTCGCCGGGTCTCCGTTCCTCCGAGCCCTGCCTGCCTGCTTCTTTCCGCTGTGGAAAGAAGCAGGCAGGCAGGGCGCAGAGGAACGGAGACCCGGCTTCGTTTGGGGAGGTTTGGGGAGGTGCGCGCGCACCTCCCCAAACCTCCCCAAACTTCGGCAGGTCTCCGGACGGCGGTGGCTTGGGAGAGGTGAGCGCGATCCCGGAAGCTCCAAAGCCTCGGCCGCGCACAAGTCCTTGGTAAGTTTTTTTGTTGACTGGAGTATAAGCCGAAGTGGAATTTTTCAGCCCAAAAAGTGGGCTGAAAAATTCGGCTTATACTCAAGTATATACGGTAATCAGGACAGATCATCAGCCAATTAAGACTCCTTCACTAATGCCACACGAAGACAAAATCACTGGCCTTTTTAATTGTGCTTCCTAATGTACATAGGTTAAACAATAGTAACAAAACCAGGTAAGAGCGTAATTACAGATTTAATTGCCAGTTACGTTTTAAAACGAAGCACAACTAGCATCTCAGTCCAAAGCTTTTGGCCAATACCTATGTTTGTATTTGTCATACATTTAGGGACATTTGAAACATGAGCATCTTATATTCCAATGTGCCTCAGATTATTCAAAATCATGCCATTACAAGACTTAACGTATTGTTCAGTGAGGCAATGAATGGACTAAAGGACATATCCTACAGCCCATTCATTGCCTCATTGAACAATATGTTAGTCTTGTAAGAGCGTGATTGTAATGGTAAGGTTGAGCAGCCTTCAGAGTCTGGATACTATAGTGACAGCACTGTCAATCTCTATCACTTCAGACTGTAAGTCTGTTCTATCGGGTTCTTACTTGATATAAAAAGAAATGACCAGCTGTTTCACAAGTATAGGAAACATCGCCTGGGACACCCAAACTCTCTTGTAATCGCCCAACTTCTCGCAGAAGTTCCAGTCTCCGAGACAGAACATAATTTACTCTTCCATACCTGCAGATCAGATTTAACACAATGAAGATATATAACTGAACTGAAAAACTTTTCCCCCCCACACATTTTATTTAATTTCAAGTCATGCAGCCTTCAATATATATTCTCATTATTATATCACATGTAGAGATGCCTCACTATTGTATAATAAACATTCATAGCTCATAGGCTGAAATATCCAGAAATAGTGTAAAATGTTCTTTACAGGTCCAGAAATAAAATTTGCCTAGGACAGAAAATTGCACCATAAATATAAACAAGTCTTCTCGATCAATCTTGCTTTAGTGCAATGAATAAAAAAAAATAGAAAGCACACAACTTTGGGGGGGGGGTTAGATTGTGCAGCTTCATTTTTTTTTAATTTGCTATCGACTCACCTGCTAAAATCTTTCTCAGTTTCCAATTCTTCCTCTCCATGACCAAGACGCAAAAGGTGACGCTCATCAACATCTAGGGCCATGATTTTCTCAAACAGTTGGTTCAAAGCCTAGAGGTTAACAAGAGGAATCAAAAGAGTAGACTTTTGAAAATCAGATGCTACTAAAGGGAAGTCTGACATATTAGAATAATTATTTCTCTTTTGGGAAGAATTAAACTGAAAACAAACATGAAAAGAATATTTACATTAGGTACCAATCACTATATGCGAGGCCTGATTTGTGCTTTGAAACAAACCCACACTTTAGAACAGACATTTCTTTACCTTGGTTCCTTTATGCAGGTATATTTGTACATATGTATTTTTATCTTGCTTTTATTATTTCTATAAATAACTCAAGGCAGCGAACATCCCTAATACTCCTTCCTCTTCCTATTTTCCCCATAACTAAAAGAGAATGACTGGCCCAAAGTTATCCAGCCAGCTTAGGATGAACTAATAATCTTAGCATATCATATCTTAGTAATCGCATCACTGTATTATCTTAGTAATAGCTTAGTATTCATCTCATGATGTCCTAAAATATATGCTGGGTATGGATAATTGTTCTCTCTCTCTCTCTCTCTCTCTCTCTCTCTCTCTCTCTCCCTCCCTCCCTCCCTCCCTCTCTCTCTCTCTTTTACTCTGTCTCTGTGTATGTGTGTTAGTTTCAATAGAACAATCTTCCATGAATTTGTCTAATGCCTACATTAAAACCTAATCTGATTAAATCTAATTAAATCAGCAACTAATTTAAATTAATTATACTTGAATGAAAAGCATAAAAACGCTCTTCATCTGGTTTGCCAGAAGTCTCTTGCTTTGCATACAAATCCTAATTCAATCAGAGGCAAACTCAGATACCAAGAGCCTCTCTGCAAACAATCCATAATAATGGACAATACCACTGTAAAGGTTTTCTCAGAGGTCTTTAAATACATTTTAGTTTTACCCAAGACTTACATAGCTACCGCTTTATTCAGTGAAGGATTGACGTAAATGACAGTAAGGTCTGGGCAGGATTATATGGAAGAAATGTTCCTTCAGAAACTTGATCTCAAACCATTTTCACTTCTAAAGATTAATTCCTGTGCTCTGAATGGATTTTTTTTTTCTATTTATGGTCTATACAGCATCTGCATCACTGATCCCCAGAAATGTCACCACTATAAATATGTCTCCTCCTGACCTCGTGATGAATCTCAACTTAGTTCAATTAGTGTCAATACCTGCACAGATACATCCAAATGGATAGTTTCCCAGATCAAATTAGTAAATCAGTGAAAAATCTTATTTCCTTTCTAACTGGGCCACTTGTAATGTAATTGGCAAATGATGCATTTCTTTTTGAAATTAAAATAAAAGCAATTCAAAAGCAATAAAGGAACACATGGTATATTTACCTGATTGGAATGTGTAACAATCAGAGTCCTCTGCTCAGGAAAGTTGTGATAGAGGTTAGATATTATCTGCACCGCCACATCAGTCTTACCTGTACCAGGTGGTCCTACTACCTGCAAAGGGGTGGGGGGGAATACATAATATATTTGGCATTTTACTCACTTGAGGAAGAGCTGTTCAGAAAGTTAAAAATTCAGAACAATCAGAAAAATAAAAGCCTTTTAAAAATGATCATAAGAAAGAACATTATTTAGGAAGGAATAGAGTGTACATTTCGATTGGGAAATGAAAGCATGAGGAACAAAATACCAAGAAGCTCTAGATCTTGAACATGGTTCTGAGCCAGAGTTTATTGGTTCTTTTATGATTTTCAGCTGGAAAATCAGCTGAAACTCCAATTAAAGAAAGTCAATTTTAGTAAGCCTGCATAATTAATTAATAATTGTTGTTAAAAAACATCCAAAATTCAATTGACTTCCTTTTTAAATTTCTAGTGAAAAATATGAAATCCTTTGCTAATGATCATACTGCATATTGGGAACCATTTAGTTTTACATGTTTGGTGGAAAAATGTAGAATTCTTCACTAGTTAATAATAAGGTATATTATTTGTTATTACCATTGTCAAACCAGGTTGCATTCCTGCACGGATCGCTTCAATCTGGGTATGAGTAAATTGTATGGTATTGCTGCAGATTGAATAAAAATTAAATCAGTTAATTCAGGGCATGGCATATTAGTTCCAATTTAATTTATCTGATGCTTTTAGTTTATTTCTATCATGGTTATCCATCCTTTTAAATCATAAAAACTTGGTTACCGTATTTGCTTTCTAAAGGAATCTATACATAGCCGGAGAAAAGAATTCTTGTTTCAAAAATTGATATATTACTCCAAGTCATTATACTACCTTTCCAAATGAAACTACAGGTCCTCCTTTGTAATTAGAGTACTGCAAGCTAACTGACTTAAAGCAATAATTTAATCTATTTCAGAAGAAATATTTTAGTACAAACCTTAAACAGGTTATTTAGTGCTAAATAAAACTACCAATAAAACTACTCACTAAAGTAATACTATTACAAATATTAAAGGTGTGCAAAGCATTAAAGACATGCTCACAATGTGTACAGTACTGTATTACCAAGAACAAAAGATCTTTTTTTCCCATTCATTAAAGCAGCTGCATCTTTTGCAAGACTCGTGCAGCTGATTCCAACTGCTCATGTATGCAGAGAAAGCATTTTGACTGCCAGCAAAACAAAGTGACTATGCATTGGCAAATTTACTCCAATTAAATAATGACATCTCAAATCTTATCATCGGGTTAACTCCAGATCACGTAAACATGAAACATTAAAATTGTTTCAGCAGAAAATTACTCTAACAAACATGCCCTTAATATCTGGACTTCTTTGAGTCAACCATGTCACATATGTACTTCCACAAAAAGCTACTGCAATATTACCGCTTAGGTTGATTGTATGGGTAAGGACCTCTGTTAGGGATGACATGTGGTTCAACCACTAGTGTTTTAGAGCTTTCGGTATTTTCTTCAACACACTCTTTCCGTTTCTTTCCTGCCTCACATCTGATTGGAAATGTTATCCTATGGCAAACAAAATCACAGTCCTTCAGATTTAAATGCTGCTTGATTGTTAAAAGACCATTTTAGACAGGGAATAGCCCTCCTGAATGATCAGATTTGTAGGAAAAATTCAAAAGACAATATGAGACAGAAAAACTGAGTTCTGGAATGACTGAAGATCAAGAGTACAATTTTTAAAATAAATGGTTCTAAGAAAAGAGAATCAAGAAATATACAAGACAAGAATTGTGGGAATCAGTGACAACACAAAATAAACAATTTTTTAGGGGAGACAAAAACAGGAAAAGCAATTAAAAGCTGAGACTTCATACTAATAAAGTAGAAATTAAGGGAAATTTAAAAATTGCTTTATAATCATAACAGAAGAAAACCTGCATTATTGGGCTCTTGAGTTACAATGGCACAAAAGCTATAGTTTGTAATATCCAGAGGCAAATTTTCCTTATGCAGTTGTAGGCCACTATGAGAACAGACTTCTGGATGACATGAACCAGGGATCTGATCCAACAGGCCACAACTTATGTTCTAATGAACTTGTTCTGACATTACAGAAATACATTTTTCAAGAATATAATACATGCACATTTCATCAATGAATAAAATTAACAGTGCCATCCTTTTAATTTATTTATTTATTTATTTATTTATTTATTAGTTTTTATAAACCGCCCTTCTCCCGAGGGACTCGGGGCGGTGTACAGAGGAAGGGAAGGTATACAGACCGAACAATAAAATAATAAGAAACACTAATGAACACAAACTGGGACCCCAATTAACGCTATCATGCCAGGCCAGCCTGCTGGAACAAAAAAGTTTTTAAGTCGCGACGGAAGGTACGGAGGTCAGGGGCCATCCGGATTTCGGTAGGTAAGGTGTTCCAGAGGGCTGGCGCACCCACTGAGAATGCCCTCCCCCTGGGGGCCACCAGCCGAGATTCCTTGAGCGGTGGCACCCTGAGGAGGCCCTCTCTGTGGGAGCGCACAGGACGGTGGGGTGCTGACATCGGCAGAAGGTGCTCCCGTAGGTAGTCCGGACCCATGCCATGTAGGGCTTTGAATGTCATTGTTAGCACCTTGAACTTCACACGGAAGGCAACCGGAAGCCAGTGCAGCGCACGGAGGAGAGGTGTGATATGGGAGTATCGGGAGGCTCCCAAGAGTGTCCGTGCCGCCGCACTTTGCACCAGTTGAAGCTTCCGAGTGGATCTCAAGGGCAGCCCCATGTAGAGAGCGTTACAATAGTCTAGGCGAGATGTCACAAGGGCATGGGTGACTGTACGTAAGGAATCCAGGTCTAGATAAGGCCGTAGTTGGCGAACTAGTCGAACCCGGGAGAAGGCCCCCTTGGTCACAGCTCCAATGTGGTCTTCCAGGGAGAGCTGCGAGTCTAGGAGGACACCCAGGTTGCGGGCCCTATCAGCCGGGGGAAGTAACTTGTCCCCAATGTTAAGCAGTGGGACGTTCTGACTCTCCTGGCTTGCCGGTACGTACAGCCATTCAGTCTTGTCCGGGTTCAGTTGAAGCCTGTTTCTCCCCATCCATTCCCGGACCGCTTTCAGGCAGCGGGACATCACGTCTAGGGCATCACTGATATTGTTAGGAGTTGAGATAAAAAGCTGGGTGTCATCAGCATACTGATGGTACCCTACTCCAAAACTGCGAATGATCTCACCCAGCGGTTTCATGTAGATGTTGAACAGGAGAGGCAAGAGGACCGACCCCTGAGGGACTCCGCAAGCGAGAGGCCTCGGGGTCGACCTCTGTCCCCCTGTCAGCACCGACTGCGAGCGACCCTGGAGAAAGGAGGAGAACCAACGTAGAACCGTGCCTCCCACTCCCAGTCCCCTGAGGCGTCGCAGCAAGATACCATGGTCGATGGTATCGAAAGCCGCCGAGAGGTCTAATAAGACTAGGACAGAGGAATGGCCCCTGTCCCGGGCTCTCCAGAGATCATTCATCAGAGCGACCAATGCCGTCTCCGTGCTGTAGCCCGGCCTGAAACCCGATTGGTACGGGTCTAGATAAACCGCTTCATCCAGGATCTGAGGAAGTTGGTGCGCCACCACGCTCTCAACAACCTTCGCAAGGAAGCGAAGATTGGAGACTGGACGAAAGTTATTCAAAGAGGATGGGTCCAAGGTGGGCTTCTTGAGGAGAGGTCTCACCACCGCCTCCTTCAAGGCGGTGGGGAAGTGACCCTCACTCAGAGAAGCAGAGATGACCGCTAGGAACCAGCCTCGTGTCGCCTCTCGAGCTGTATAGGCCAGCCAGGAAGGGCACGGGTCCAGTAAGCATGTGGAGGAGCTCAACCTTCTCATAATCCTGTCCACTTCCTTAGGAGTTACAGGATCAAATTCTTCCCAGATGACGTCGGCAAGACTGACCATGTCTTGTTCTTCCATCTCAGCCCAGTTGGAGTCCAGACCAGTTCGAATCCGAGCGATTTTATCCAGCAGATATTGACCAAATTCCTCGGCTCGACCCTGCAAGGGTTCCTCCCTCACCTCTTGGTTTAATAGGGAGCAAGTCACCCTGAACAAGGCAGCCGGGCGATTATCTGCGGACGCGATGAGGGTGGAAAAGTAGTTGGATTTTGCCACCCTTATCGCAGCGAGATAAGACCTGGTGAGGATTCTTAGTCGCAATCGGTCGGATTCGGATCGACTGGACCTCCAACGGCTCTCTAGGCCCCGTCTCCGACGCTTCATCTCCCGGAGCTCCTCGGTGAACCATGGGGCTCGCTGGGATCTGCGCCGGGTCAGAGGCCGCAAGGGTACAACTCGGTCCAGAGCCTCCGTGGCTGCCTTTTCCCAGGCTTCCACTAAGGCTTCTGCCGAGCTGTGAGCAGGGGGTGCATGCGAGTCCCTAAGCGCTGCCTGGAACTTATCAGGGTCCATTAGGCGCCTAGGGCGGTACCATCTGACTGGCACCGTGCACCCACGGTGGGGGGTGGCAAGGGGGAAGTCTAGCCGCAGGAGGTGGTGATCGGTCCATGACAGGGGCGTAATAGTTGTGGCACCCCCACCGACATCATCACGCCACCGTCCAGATAAGAACACCAAGTCTGGGTTGTGGCCTCTCTCATGAGTCGGCCCAGAAATTATTTGCAGCAGGTCCATGGCCGTCATGGAAGCCATGAACTCCCGAGCCAGTTCGGACGATCCTCCCAGGGACGGTAGATTAAAGTCGCCACGGAAACCTGGCTGGGCCCAGAGGGGGGTGTTCCTCTGGTAGACCTCTGCCCGCCAGGTTTCCAGGTACTGCACCAGCCCCGGGCTCATGGGAGGGGCGGGGGAGTGGCAGTTATCATCAGGGAATCTCTTAGCCCGCGAGAGACCACCGTCCCTCAGATGGTCGGGTGTGAGTCTCTCCTACTGAGATTCGGCCCAGGGGCGCAGTTGGGTCTGCTGCTGGCGTACCTACCACCTAATCGTGCAGCGGCGGCCCTACCCGAGCTACTCGATGAAAGACATGCTTATTAAAAAAGACTTTCACATTTGTACAAAGAAGAAGGTCTCACCTGAATGGAGGAATTTGCAATGCTTGGTCTTCCACTGTTACTTTAATGTCGTATCCAGGAAAGCTAGCTTTTAAGTGATCAATGGAAAGGAAGGTATCATTAAAATCCAAGCAGGCAATCTGATTTGGCATTTTTGAATAGTGAGCGCTGCCAGGATCACCATAACCAAGGATAATGTCATGCAGCCAATCAGGAACAACACAATCTGTGTTCATCAGATTTCTTATGGTCTCCAGAACAGCCTGCAATCATTTATAAAATGCATGATAATATTTATTATTCATAACTCATATTTAACTGCACAAACCTATTCCGGTTTTAGCTTGGCTGAATGAAATACATTTTCTGCTGACATCAGCTCATAAATGTTGATCATTTCACTACTGAATACATATAAAACTGAGACTTTTTTTTTAAATTCCCATTTATATCCCGCCCTTCTCTAAAGACTCAGGGCGGCTTACAATCTAAGAAGCACAAATCAATATGCTTAGTAATAGCCTTCATTCTATGTATATGCCTGCTTATTAGGGCTTTTGCCCCCCCCAGCGGCATTTTTACAAAGTCAGCTTATTGCCCCCAACAATCTGGGTCCTCATTTTACCTACCTCAGAAGGATGGAAGTTTGAGTCAACCTTGAGCCTGGTGGGACTCGAACCTGCACTAATTGCAGGCAGCTGGTGTTACTTAAGGAAGCATTAGCCCACTGCTCCACCTAGGCTTTTATGGATTATATTTTACTTCTATTTTCATATGTGCTGTTAATACTTTTAAATTTACATGTATTTCTGCTCAAAGAACTATATAGAAAAAGGTTGAGAAAGCAGAAGGAATGAAATAAAATGAATAGTTTTAAGTTCATCATTTGTAGGAACACCAGGACATACTGTAATCTAACGCCTGGATGCAGTGAAGGACTGGATGAGGGTGAATAAAGTACTGGATAATTAATATTGAATCCTGGCAGGATAAAGACTCTGTGCTTTCACAGATGTCATACTTCTTTATGCTAGCAGTCAACATAAGACTTTTACCAATTTTCCCTTGCAAGCTCAGCAAAGAAATCATGCTTCTGCTATTCATTTGATAAATTATTCAATATTTCTCATTAGTGAGAGCAATTTATCTTATTTTCTCTCATGTGAGTTAGAACTTATACAGCAACTAAAAGATGATAATTCTCTAGGATGCAGCTATCCTATAAGAAGATTGGACCTAATCAATTGGTTTAATTTTAAACCTGAAAAAATGAAATTAAAGACACTGTCAAGCCTTTTTGGCATTATTGTGATGTCTGACTGTAACTAAATTGCAAACAGTCTTTCAGAACTTCAAAGGAAAATCTACAATAAAAGTCTGAATAATTGTGGGGTTTTTTTGCCTTTGAGGCACTTGAAAGCCATTTCACTTAGAAAAAGCAAATGTCATTTTAACATGTTTATTGCAAAACAAGCAATAGAAACAGATGGTTCTGGTGGATATGTTTGATTATTTGTCTTGGAATTTTTCCATCACTAAACAATGCTTACTTAGCATTCATTATTCTTTTATAGCATTAGCAATGAGACTTAACTGGAAGTAAACGTTTAGATCTATCTTATGTTTTTACCATGGCTGGCAGCACAGATTAGATAGAGACAACTGTAGCGTAAGGAAGTAAACTAAGACTCCTTTTTAAAACTTGTATTTAAACAAATATTCTGGAGGGTAAAACACAAACTACTTGGGAAAAGAAAACACATCACAACTTACTTTAAAATTGTTTTCTTTGGGTTTTCTTCTCATTATTATATTAAATGTTTCATATACATCTTCTGTTCTATTTTGGATGGTACTGGCCATGTCTTGTTGGTATTGATTAGGATCCAAGAACACTCTAAATGTTCTTGAGTCACCTTTAAGTCTTGGTTTGGGTTCCGGCCCTGCTTACAATGAAAGACAAATCAAGTTTAAAATGGATTAAATACAAATTAAAAAAAGAAAAACCATTAAAAAATCTTTTAGAGATTGGTTCAGGCTGTAACCGGTCCTTTCCAACTTATTCCACTTTTTACTGTTTCTTTCCTTCTTGCCTGCTCCTATATTGCATAAAATTGTTTATTTTTCTTTATCACAACCAGTGATCAACCTTCTGAAAGGAATACCACTTTAACATACTATTTTGAAACCACAATGGTATCCAAAGAGTGCACCCCATTTTAATGTTGCATCACAGTCTTATTGGCATAACACCTGGCAAAAGTGTATTTGCTGAAATGTATCAAATGCATTGTTCTGACCTGAGAGATGTTATGATGTTGTTTCAATCACTCCAGAAGGATTCTAAATCTAAACTGCTGTTTGGTGTAAACATTATTGCACATCCCACATCTTTACATTAGGTATACTAAATTATCATTGTTTGTTTTGGTCCAGATAATGAATCTGAAACGTTAGCTTCAGAGTCTCAACATCACTAATGTTGAGAATATACAATGGACAATATATCCTCAAATAATAAACTGACATTTCATTCACAGCCTTATCCTTCCTACACTCCTTAATAGTAGGAAAGTGTATTTCAAGAGCGTAAGTTATTTTTTCCCCTTTGCAAGTATAAAAATAACCAACAAAGAAAAGAGCCGGGGCTGACAAAATCAATCATCTCAGCTCTGTCCCTTCAGAATGAATACTTCTTTAACATTTTTGGAAGTTCTCATTAAGGGTTGCGAGTGCTGCTATTGAAAAATGGACACATATTAAATGGCATCATTCTGATTCCCGTTTACATCCACTCTTATGGTCAGGGATGAAATTTTACAATTAACAATTTCAACTACAATTTTATTGTCATACCTTCTTCAATGACACGTCCCTTATCATCTAGCATACCCTGGATTTCACACCCCCTGACATAAACAAGACCAGTTTGTTCCACAAATGGCTGCCTTCTATCAAACTTAGTACCATAAGGCTGTGTGGGTCGGACAGTAATTAGAAAGCAGACATCATGTTTGCGCAAACCTATATGTAATGAGAAAAAAAAACCAAATTCATGTTTTATACTTCTAAATATAAATTTAAATATAAATGTGGTTTAAGAGAAAGTAATTTAAGCCTACGGAAACAAAGTCAAAAAGTTTTGAAATAATATTGATGAACCTATTCAATAAAACGTTACTTTTGTCATTGGACTTCCAGCAATGTGTTTTTATAGGCTGATCTATAGAATTGTTCCCAACCAAAAGGTCTCAGTCAGAAATGTGCAGCTTTACAAAGGAATTCATAAATTATATTTACTGTTCTCAGCCAATCAATTGGGAGAGTTTCCTTTCTCCTCCTCTCTCCATTAATCTTCTGCTACAGATGTTCATAGCTTGACATTAGTTTTCCTCATCAAAGTATGTAATGATCTGCCTCACAACACTCAATGAGTTTTTATTCAAGGATTCTAGGGCAGGCTGTTATGTGCTGAAATCAGTGTAAATATTTAAATAACAATAGATGCTGGTTTTAACTTTGCTGTAATTTTATTATGCCTGGTATTGTAATGCTCTTTTCATTTTCATTGCTCTTTTGAATTCTTAAGGAAAAACCAGAGAAAGGTAATTAAATATATACCTGCTATAGGCATGAAAAATATTATACTACAATCACACTAAATGTGTTTTCTGATAGCAAGAGATCTATCTAGAGCATAGGTCGGCGACCCGCGGCTCCGGAGCTGCATGCGGCTCTTTAAGCTGTCTCCTGCGGCTCCCGGTCACCCGGTGCGCGCGCACCTCTCCGAACGGGTGGAGGTGTGCGCGCACCACTCAGAACGGGAGGTGGTGTGCGCGCACCACTCCGAATCCGAGGAGGTGCGCGCGCATCACTCCAAAGGTTTGGAGAGCTGCGCACACCTCTCGGAACGGGCAGCGGCGGTACCCGTTTGGAGACCTGCCACGGCCCGTTTACAGAGCTACCTCCTTCAGTAGATCTGTAAACGGGCCGCGGCAGCTTTCTAAACCGGCACCAGCAGGTCTCCAAACGGGTGTTCGGGCGGAGGTGCGCGCGCACCTCTCCAAAGGTTTGGAGAGCTGCTCGCGCAGGTCTCCAAACGGGTACCGCTGCTGCCCGTTCCGAGAGGTGCACGCGCACCTCCACCCGAAAACCCGTTTGGAGACCTGCTGGTGTTCGGGCAGAGGTGCGGTTTGGAGACCTGCTGGTGCCCGTTTAGAAAGCTGCCGTGGCAGTTTGGGGGGCAGTTTGGAGGTCCTGGGGGTGGCTCCAGCGGCGCCCGGGCTGCAGGCGGCACCGCAACCCAGCGCCCGTCACCAGGGAGACCCGTCGCCGCTGGCGTGCAGGTGCGTCCACATAAAAAAAGTGGAATCGCACGCGTGTATCCACGCACGCACACGCGCAAAAAACAAAACATTTTGCGCGTGCACAAAACTTTTTGTTTTATGCGCATGCGCGTGCGTGGATGCACGCGTGCGGCTCCCACTTTTTTTATGTGTGATGGAACCGGTTCCCAGTGGCTCTTTTGCTTTTTCAGGTTGCCGACCCCTGATCTAGAGGCACAAAAAGCTGGATTAAAATTTCATAAGCAATTTTTGGGATTTTACATTTGGGATTTTAATAGTAATCCTATAAAATATATGTATCTATATCTACAATAGTTTCAATATGGATCTTGTTAACAAGATGCTTCCTTGTGATCTATCTATATCGATCGATTGATCGATCGTCACAAGGAAGCACAGTTTGCAAGTTCTTCTAATACAGAGAAGCACAGTTATCTCAATGTTCCTTTCCATTTCTTTATGGAAAATTCTGTCATTTTCACATTCCCAAGTTAGCTCAGCAAGATTAGAACTTTTATTAATGCCCATTAAATGCCCAGTTGATTTTGGATATCTTGATGGCCATTTAGCATATGATTTTAAATGATACGTTCACATTATTTTCCAATTTAATTAATTTGCCTTTTGGTAAATGTAAGAAAGTACAATGGATCATGACATAGTTAATACTGTCTATCCATCATATTCAACTATGATAGCTGAGATGAAAATCCCAAATTATATACAGGTTATCAGTCCTGTCTGTCATTCTTGAATGTTCTAGTTCTGCCTTCTTTACATCCTAAGGGCTTCCTTGCTATCCTGTCAAAGCAGGATTCCGGATTGTGAGAAAATATATTAAGCTGATCTTCCCATTCAATACAGTAAAGTAGGAACAAATGTAGTAAGTGGAGATAGGTATAAGCCTTTCTGCGACTTAGGGAAGTAACATCGATATAGCACCACTCTTTCAATAATTCAAACGTTAGCCTTGTGAAGATGAATATTAATCCTTGATTCTAGATAAGAATTATAAATCTAGAAATTAGGTATGCTTTACAAAAAAATTAATTATTTTGTAATGTTTATATGATTTGCCATCTAATATGTGCTAATAGAAAGAGTTAAAAATAATTATCTATTCGTGACTTTGAAGATTACAATTTTCTATTCAAACTGAAGAACTTAATATACAGAGCAAACCTAACATTTGACAATTTGTACCATTTACATGATTTACTGAATATACTATAAGATTTTTTTTTTTACAAAGTTAACATTCACTGGTAAATGAATTAATGGCCTCTTTAGGATTTGCTACAGACACACTCAAACTTACCTTCCCATTCATCTTTGATGTTGTCTCTAATGTTCAAGTTAACTGTAACATCTGCACGGACTCTCATAGGCCAATTTTCTCCTATGTTTGGCTTTGCCACCTCTATGATGGTGAAAGAGACAATGGGCTGTGCCATTCGAGCCCATCCGCCAAAGACGATGCCACCATATTCTGATTGCCTAATAACCAAGGCCAGAAATAAGAAGCTTTAACCTTTAGACACACACGCACACAAACCCCTTAGTACAAACTTTCTATTGAAATTCCTTGGAAACATCTTGGAAACAAAGAATAAGAAATAACCCATGGCCTTCAAAGCAACTTTTCATCTTCACAACACCATAATTAATCTACCCTTTCCCATAATCTGGTCCTGGAAAATTAGCTTTCTGAGTGAACATGAGAATAAAAGTTAGAATGAAATCCATCCAACATTCTTCTAATTTAGTTAATTTCTCATAGCTCAAAAAAGAAAAAAAAAACGATGACAAAACAAAAAGCATCACATGGAAAATCCTTTTTAGTGCAGGTAACCCTCAACTTACGACCACAATTGAGTCCCACATTTCTGTCGCTAAGTGAGACATTTGTTAAGTAATCTTGTCCCATTTTGCCAACTTTCTTGCCACAGTTGTTAAGTGAATCACTACAGTTGTTAAGTTAGTAACACTGTTAAGTGAATCTGGCTTCCCTATTGATTTTGCTTATCAGAAGGTCGCAGAAGTTGATCACATGATCCTGGGACATTGCAACGGTCATAAACATGAATCAATGGCCAAGTGTCCAAATTTTGATCACGTGACCATGGGGAAGCTTCAACGATCATAAGTGTGAAAGATGGTCATAAGTTACTTTTTTCAATGATGCTTTAAGTTCGAACAGTCACTAAACATACTGTTGTAAGTCAAGGACTACCTGTACATATCTTTAATGCAACCACTGTGTATATTACCATGGTTTCATCCTACTGACACTATCTTCAATATCTTGTCTGATTTCATAAGTAGACTCCAGACGAAAGAGATTGAAATTTCGCAGGAGGTAATCATGAAGAGTCAGAAACTGTAAATTCAATTTTGGGAGGGCAAGACAGCCTGGAAGAAAAAATGGATGGGAGAAGAATTTATCTCTAGTTTCTTATGGGAATTAAAATTTTTGTATTAAATACTGCAGCTGCAACTCTGTACTATTTACCAGCAAGCAAGTCTCACTGAATTCAAAGGAACAACTTCTTTTAAATAAAAATACAGAGAATTACAAATCCAAGGCAAAGATCTAAGCTTATTTTGCCACATATAAAAGCATTATGTATTGTTCATAAAAAGGGCTGTGGTCAAATGAACACTCTTGCTGAAAGAAGTGGAGCAGATTGCATGCGCTGAATTCCTCTTTCAGTGCAATCCACGTTTGAGTTAGGAGAATAAAGGTATCATCATTATACAAAGATATATATTTGTACTCCTGAATGGACCCAGCTGAGTTGCACTCAGTTAGTCTAAACCCATATTCAAATATTCATTGCAGACACATTTTAATATTTACACGTACCCCTAATGTCAGTTTTAAACTGAAAGGTTAAAGATGTATGCATTTGTACCCCAAAGATGCCGTGCCCATTTATTGGACGAGGAATATACTGTCTACAAAGGGAAATGTACTCTCATTCATGTTTTAGGGTCCCTAAATCTACTTCACAGAGGATATACTGAAGAGGAGCACTGTATAATTGTCCTCCAGCACATGGATAAAAACCTGGAGGATGTAGCCAAGCTCTTCAGATTCTTAACTTCTTTAATTATTCTTTTACGAGCTGTACAATATATTCCATTTCCAGTATTCAAATTACTGAAATGGGACGATTCCATTCGGTAATGGTCCAACCTGGAATAGGCTTATCTGAGGTAGAACTATTTCTAGCATACTTAAAAGAACCTGGTCTGAGGAAAAGTCCATTTCACCCTTGGACCCCTCAGATTGACAATCCCGTGCGACAGAAGATTTTGCATCTAGTATCTGCCTTTAGGGAAATAGGTATTCAATGATTATGTGAAATGTCTCATCTCATTGCCATGTTTAGTAAATGCATTGCCCTTGGAAATTAAATTCCTGTTTTCACTGTAACATCATAAAGGAAGCTCGTAACTGCAAAAATAAAAGATTCCTTCCTATTTTTAGACAGCCGTGCTTTCCTTCCAAAGAGGCCTTTAGCACAAATCCTAGGTCTTCATAGGCTAATAAAACTCTGAATTGTTCAGTATTCTTTGGGTCACAGGAAAACACAGGAAAATAAATTTTTATCCAACTTCTTTGTTAATTGTCCTTATGTATTTTTTTTCTAGATCATCAGCCCAATGGGAAAAAGGAGGCAATATCTTTCTATCTCAACAAATCAGGGAAGACAGCTATCCAAAGGAAATAGGATGGACACATTCCACAGAGAGATTCACTTAATTTTTTAAACTCATTTTCATAAAGTACCTTCTTGTATTCAGAAATCTAATTCTATTTCAGCAAGTTTTACCTTCCCCAGAATAGTATTCAGTTGGAACAATATTTTCATCCCAAATAATCTTTTCAGTGGGATACAGAGGCATCTGATTAAGCTGTTGAATTTGAGAAATTCTACGTTCATGTCGAGAGACCTAAAAACAAAAACATCTTTATGAGTGCCAATTGCTTGCAAAGAAAATGTTCAGATGCTGGAATTAACCTGAAGGAACTATACCAATTTGGTCTCTTTCTAGCCTATCACAAATTTATCCAAATGTTAAGTTCTGTAGAAACAGTTCTTCTGAAGATGTTCCCACTGTCAGAAGATTCTGGCATGTTGGCTATGTTACTCTCAAGCAAGGAATATTTTTTACCCTTCTTTAAAAGAAAGAAATCTATAATGATCTATTTGTTTTGTCAGGCTTTTAGTTTAGTTAATTTGTTCTTTTTGGAAATATGAGTGTTTGTGTCTGTGTTTCTCCTTCGTAAGCCGTCTTGAATATCTGAGTAGACAGGTAAAAGATAAATTGTATCAATAACTACGCACAATTTGATAACTACATCAAATAAAGACACATAGGTATACAATAAATAAACTTCACTGGAGATAACTATCTCCAAATTTACTAGTAATAGTTTTGATTACATTTTATAAAGAAAAGGTAAAGAACTGGGTTCTTTTAAAAATGTATCTGTCAACAGTTCACTGAAAGAAGCTAAATAATAACAGCATTGAATAGGTCTGGGCTGGTTTCAGAATACATGGCAGATGTCCACTGACACATTAGCAACATTGTAAAGAGATTTGGCTGACACCAAATACAAGAAATTGTTTGGAGTGACAAATGTCACACAATATTTAGCATGACTTCCATGCAATACAAAATGTGAACTCAACTATAGCATGCTAGCAACCTGTCTCCATACCAGCTTTTGTATCTTGAAAAATGTAAAGAAGAGTATTATAGAACCACTATTTATTCAAACATTTTGTTTCCAAAAAGTTAACCAGTAAGTCTTCTTCCACTGTATGTTGTCTTTGAAAATGAACACAGCCAATAATTAAAAGCTCTCCAAATTGACAGCTACAGTATATCTTGTCAACATGATTTCCATATTTGAATTGTGCTGGGTGAATTATTTCTTTCACTTGAAACGTACACCGATTAAAATATAATTCTATTGCTTTTTACATTTTTCAAATAATCCAGACAATTCTTTGTGCTACTGAGATTTTAACTTTTTATATTCTTTTCTAATGTGTGTTTAAATACAGTTGGAAGATGGGATGTAAGCTGAAATAATACTAAAAAGGATAAACATAATATTTTTGTGGATGCCACAACTTTTGGGGCTTTTCCTTCCTACCATAATTTATTTACACTGTCCGCCCATTGCCAAATCAGATTCTGAATGACCATCTGAATTAAACCAAAAAGCTATAGGTAGGGTATCTACTATTCCTTGCCAGCCTGTCATGAAGAGGCATGCTCTTCAAAACCAAAACAAACAAACCTTAAAGAATTCATTTAAGCAAGAATAACTTAAATTTACCAATAGTTCAAGCAGAAAACCTTTTTCATAATTTGTATTTTCTCCTTCACGTAGGGCTGGTAGTAAGCAAAGATACGATGCCACCTGGTGGAGCATATCTGGACTAAATAACAAAGAAATGTATTAAGAATCTTTCAGCTGTTATGAAAAAAATAGGCTGCTTATTTTAATATTTTTATTTACTTCTATCATAAAAAAGAAACCAAGAATGATCTACTTGGTCAAAGAGTTCAAAATAGTAAAGTTATATACTTCCTATGCATAAAGTACTTTATCAAGATTTAGTACTACATTTATGAGCAAAATCATGTACAGCTAGGGAAATTAAGATTTACCTATTGCAAAATTAGTTTACCATTATGCTCAAACAGAAGGTGGTATGCTTAAACAATTGCTGGTTAATCAAAACAGAAATAATGAATCTAGTGTACACAGCTAGTTTTGAATCCAAGTTACTGTTACCATCTTAAATTCAATTATAAAGACAAGCCACAGATCTTATAGAATGTGAAATTAAATGTTAAATGAAGCCAAATTAAGACATAGGAAGGTCTACTTGAGCATATTCCAGCCTACACGTATTATGTGAAATGCTAGTTATTACATGCATACCAGACCATTATCCTGCAGATTCTTTTTAAAATCAGCATATAAATTACACTACTTTTAGGGCACATAAAATGCTAAGCATTAGAGCTGTGAATTGCAAATAAGACAAATATGTATACAGGATATTGGTTTGGGAAACTATTGACACACTCTCCACTCTCTTTTTAAACAGTAACAGAATTGCTACCCTAAATTTAGAAACTAGTTTAGTTATACAGAACACGGGTATGAATCACAGAGTATTTTCATTTAAGCAACCATTTCAGCCAAAAATCTATAATAAAATACACTTTGGCTTAAAGAGATGGGCAATCATCGCTTAAATAATCCTGATCATCATGAAAATCAAGAATTTGCCATTAAGTATCTGCAATCCCCACCACCACCAAAAAACCCCCCCAAAGTTAATGATGATGTACCTTAGAGGCCCAAAAAACTTTACCAGAGAATCACGTGTGTCTACAGCAGATACATTTGAGAGGGCAAAATTGTAAAGTTCCGGAAAATGTGCAAAGGCAGCTCTCTGAAAAACAACCAAGAGTCAGGATTAGAATCAAAAATTCTTATCCTCTGCATAATTTGCAATTCACCAGACAAACTGCAAATTTCTGAAACTTAGCTGAGCATCAACAGCAGTTAAAACAATGCTTTAAGCCTGCTTATTGCTAATCTTACCACTTTCATCTTCATTTATGGCACATATTTATTGGATTTACTCATCATGCTAACTGACTATGGCTCTAGGTCAGGGGTCAGCAACCTGAAACAGTGAAAGAGCCACTCGGAACCGGTTCCCTCACAAAAGGAAAAACTGGGAGCTGCAAAAAATGTGTGCGCATGCGCGTACATGCACGCATGTGCAGAACAGGGTTTGACTGAAGAGTGGAGCGAAGGAAAGATATGCACCTACCCTGCATATTTGAATTGATTGGTTGAACTTTTTTAGTCCAACTTTTTTTTTTTTTGGACTGCACATGGCAGAGAACTGGGAGCCACAGGAGACGTCTGAAAGAGCCACATGCGGCTCCGGAGCCGCGGGTTGCAGACCCGTGCTTTAGGTGATATACAGCATCCAAATTAACAAACCATTGTAACACAAAATAATACAGATTAGCATTCTCTTCTAATCTGTGAAACAGCATGTACATTTTGATACTGTATATTATTTTTTCAACCACTGAAAATTTCGGTCTATGGCAGTCTGTTCTCTTTGGGTAGCTTCAGTCTAGCAGAGGAGAGGTTAGTTCAGTGGTTCCTCACTTACAGGGTAGCACAAAGGTCACTCCCCACTGCCCATTTTTTAAATAACTATATGAAACCACTGAGGTAAGCCCTTAGACAATTTTGGATACAGTATGCTGATGATACATTGCTATTCCAAGCTGTGGAGCAGATGCTTTTGATATTCTACTCAGGTACCTGGAGGATGTTGGGCTTTGGATGGGAGAGAACAGGCTCAAATTAAACCCAAAGTTGCTATTCATACATCAAGGTTCTCCTTTGGTGCCAGTGTTAGTCCTAACAGCAACTATCTCTGCAGCAGCAGGTTTCTAATTTGGGAGTGCTTCTGGACTTGTAGTTGCTACTTGAACAGCAGATGAAGGCTGTGTGTAGAGTGACATTTAGCCAGCTTTGGCTGGTGTACAAATTGTGTCATTACCTGGTGGAGGAAGACTTAAGTGATAGCAAATCACAGTCTCATTACCATCTGCGTAACTATCTGCAATGTGCTTTACATGGGGCTGTCTGGATATTACAAACAGTGGAGAGTGTGATGACCTGTGTCTTCAATGCTTTCTCAACGCTTACACCTATACTGAGGGCCCTGAAACTTTCTGCTGGGGAGATTTAGAGAAGGAAACTTCTAAACAGCGGGCTCCATTCCAGCGGTGCTTCAGAAGTCTCCTTCACCAAATTGCACCATATGGACACCAACACTTCCAAAACTCAAAGAGAATGGAGCCCATAGAGAGAATGGTGCAAGGTGGCCTCGATAAAAAGGCTGTGCCTTGCATAAGCAGAGCATGCCTGTCAGTAGCTGGAGAACAGTGAAGGTAAGTGGGGCACATTCTGGTGGGGCAGGGAGCAGGTCAAGGCCTCCCAAACCCGGCAGTCTGAAGCCTCCCTGTGCCACAGCAGCTTTACACACTAGTGGGGAAAATGGAAGGCTGAGATAGGGGGAGGAATATGTGGGTGCGGATAACTGAAGCACCCCTGTACTCATAAGTGCAGGTGGACTGTCAAGCACCCAAATTGGGACACTGCAATGGCTATGAACTATGGTGCTGGAGAAGACTCCTGCAAGTCCCTTGGACTGCAAGGCAATCAAACTGGTCAGTCCTAGAGGAGATCAACCCTGACTGCTCTTTAGAAGGCCAGATCCTGAAGTTGAAACTCAAATACTTTGGCCACCTAATGAGAAGGAAGGACTCACTGGAGAAAAGCCTAATGCTGGGAAAGGTTGAGGGCAAGAGAAGAAAGGGACGACAGAGAATGAGGTGGCTGGATGGAGTCACTGAAGCAGTAGGCATGAGCTTAAAGGGACTCTGGAAGATGGTAGATGACCGGAAGGCCTGTCCATGGGGTCGCAATGGGTTGGACATGACTTCACAACTAAAAACAACAACAATGGCTCTAAATTTGGGCATAGGTTGTAAGTCCTTTTGTTCAATATCATCGTAATGCTGAATAGTCACTGAATGAATGGTCCTAAGTCAAAGACTACCTGTATGAGTATGCCTGTATCTACATATCATTCAGATTATACAGAAGCAACTAAATACATTTCTTACGAAATATAATGCTATACTTTATTATTATTATACAAATTGTATTTCCAAACATATATCCATGCTTTCAATTTCATAGCAATAGCAATAGTATTCAGACTTATATACTTTACATACATAAGTATCCATATACTTATATGCTTTACAACACTAAGTGGTTTACAGAGTCAGCCTATTGTCCCCAACAATCTGGGTCCTCATTTTACTGACCTCAGAAGGATGGAAGGATGGGATCAAACTCCTGGCCAGTGGCAATACTGCATTCTAACCAATGCACCACCATGGCTCCTTTATCATATCCTTTTATCTTAGCATAAATATTTAAGAATCAGTGATATATAAAATAAATCTTTTCCAAAACAAAGTTTGGCAAAAAAAACCTTTAATTAAAAAAGCCCTGAAAGAAATCTTAGAGAAGTCTGAAGGTCTAATTACCTGGAGGGAAGTAATCCTATCATAGTGAATTGTAGTCATTTCATTTTCAGTCAAAGCATTTCCAGTCTGATCATTAATTTCAAATCCAGTGTAGAATTTGAGCATGTCTAAAAGCTGAATAAAGTAATATGTGAGGCCAAATAAAACATAGTAATTTCACAAAAGTTATATTCTAGTACCCATGCAGTTTATAAACTGTTCAGATATTCAGTAATTCAGGGTATGCTTGGCAATGTTTAAGCAATGATTTATGAATAATGTGACTATGAAAAATATTTAGAAAAACTTTTATATTAGATTTTAAATTTTTAAGGCATGGAAGTAGTTTTAAAATGGATGTATAAGTTGAAAATTGATAATCATCAGAAAAATCCAAACACAATTAGACTTAAGCTAATAGTTACAATGCAAAGAAACCTTATTCTCTTCTGTATAATCATCACAAGAACAATCAGAGGCAGAAAATATTGGCAGTGACTGCTACACTCTCAAATTCCTGCCAATAGCAAGTGATGCTCACTTGCCCATTCTCACTTTTCGGTTGCAATACTGCAATCTTTCATGAAATTTGAAGAAATTCAGTAAACAAAAGCAGGTCTCACCTGGCAGAACAGATGCCCCTCTTTGTCCCTTTTTGCTAGGCTGGATAAATAACAATGTACAACTAGGTGGGAATCGTCTAGTACAGTATTGAACCATCGCCGTGTTGGAAGCAGAGCCTTTAAAAAAAGGTACGTAGTATCACACACTAAAATATTATGCAAGTCAGTGTTTGATCACATTTATTACTCAAATACTAGTTAGAATTCAGAGTTCATTAAAAAGTATGACTAGTTCTTAAAACTCTACTCTGGTGTGTAAAAAAAGTGTTGCTCAATCATTTATAGTGGGCTAATTTATATTGATAAAATTCAACTACTCAGACTTTTTGAAAGTGTAACAAAATTGAATTAATATTTTCTGATAAAGGTTGTGGCTAAAATGGCTACCTCTTAAACTGAGCTAAACACTGTTCTCTTGGCTCAAAGTCACACTAGGCCTTAGCGTGAAGTATACGTTTACTAATGTCCAAAAAAACTATCTAAAAGAGAATAAATCCAGAGATGAGGGGGATAAAATATAACAGAATTAGGAGGCTAGTTTCTAACTTTCTTTGATGGGTGTTGCTATAATTATTATTCCCCTTCATGGATTACTGCCTCGTCGTGGCGAAGGGGCTTGCATAATTCAATGAAGCTATGAGCTATGCCGTGCAGGGCCACCCAAGACGGACAGGTCATAGCAGAGAGTTCTGACAAAACCTGATCCACTGCAGAAGGAAATGGCAACCCACTCCAGTATTTTTGCCATGAAAACCCCATGGACAGTACCAAAAGGCAAAAAGATTTGGCGCTGGAAGATGAGCATGGGTCCGGAGTACCTTAGGGAGCACCTGCTGCCGGCATCAACTTCCCTCCGCCCTGTGCGCTCCCACAGAGAGGGCCTCCTCAGGGTGCCACCGATCAGAGAATGTCGATTGGTGGCCCCCAGGGGGAGGTCCTTCTCTGTGGGCGCCCCGGAGCTATGGAATCTGTTGCCGGTTGAGCTCCGGATGGCGCCCGACCTTCGCTCCTTCCGTTGCAATCTGAAGACACTCTTATTTGAACAAGCCGGCCTGGCCTGATGGGGGATGGGTTGGGTTTTTATTGTCATTCTTAATATATGTATTTACTGTTTTTAGTTGGGCATATGTTTAATTTTTTTTAACTTTTGTATTTTTTATATATCTGCCCTGTTCACCGCCCTGAGTCCTTCGGGAGAAGGGCGGTATATAAATAAAATTATTATTATTATTATTATTATTATTATTATTATTGTTGTTGTTGTTGTTGTTGTTATTATTATTATTATTATTATTATTATTATTATTATTATACAGTCAGTAAAAACAAGACCAGGAGCTGACTGTGGCTCAGACCATGAGCTTCTCGTTGCAAAATTTAGGCTTAAACTGAAGAAAGTAGGGAAAAGCACTAGGCCACTCAGGAATGAACTAAATCATATCCCTGATGAATATACAGTAGAGGTGACAAATAGATTTAAGGAATTAGATCTGATAGACAAGAGTGCCTGAAGAACTATGAACGGAGGTTCACAACATTGTGCAAGAGGTTGCAACTAAAACCATCCCAAAGAAAAAGAAATGCAAGAAAGGAAAATGGTTGTCTGAGGAAGCTTTGCAAATAGCTGAGGAAAGAAGGGAAGCGAAAGGCAAGGGAGAAAAAGAAAGATACACCCAATTGAATGCAGAATTCCAGAGAATAGCTAGAAGAGATAAGAATGCCTTCTTAAATGAACAGTGCAAAGAAATAGAAGAAAACAATAGAATAGGGAGGACCAGAGATCTCTTCAAGAAAATTGGAGAGATGAAGGGAACGTTTAATGCAAAAATGGGCATGATAAAGGACCAAAATGGCAGGGACCTAACAGAGGCAGAAGAGATTAAGAAGAGGTGGCAAAATTACACAGAAGAACTATACAAGAATGAGCTTAACGTCCCTGATAATCACAATGAGGTGGTCACTGACCTCGAGCCAGACATCCTAGAATGTGAAGTGAAATGGGCCTTAGGAAATCTGAGCAACAACAAAGCTAGTGAAGGTGACACTATTCCAGCCGAGCTATTAAAAATCTTAAAAGACGATGCAGTAAAAGTGCTACACTCAATTTGCCAATAAATTTGGAAAACTCAACAGTGGCCACAGGATTGGAAAAGATCAGTTTACATTCCAATTCCGAAGACAGGCAGTGCCAAAGAATGTTCAAACTATCGCACCATTGCACTCATTTCACATGCTAGTAAAGTTATGCTTAAAATACTACAAGCTAGACTCCAGCAGTATGTGGATTGAGAACTATCAGAAGTACAGTCAGTATTTCGAAGAGGCAGAGGAACTAGAGATCAAATTGCCAACATACGCTGGATCATGGAGAAAGCTAGGGAGTTCCAGAAAAACATCTACTTCTGCTTCACTGACTATGCTAAAGCCTTTGATTGTGTGGATCACAACAAACTGTGGCAAGTTCTTAAAGAGATGGGAGTACCAGACCATCTCATTTGTCTCTTGAGAAACCTATATGCCGGTCAAGAAGCAACAGTGAGAACTGGACACGGAACCACTGATTGGTTCAAAATTGGGAAAGGAGTCCGGCAAGGCTGTATACTGTCACCCTGCCTATTTAACTTATATGCAGAGGACATCATGAGAAAGGCTGGGCTAGATGAATCAAAAGTTGGAATGAAGATTGCTGGGAGAAATATCAACAACCTAAGATATGCAAATGATGCCACTCTAATGACAGAAAGTGAAGAGGAACTAAAGAGCCTCTTGTTGCGGGTGAAGGAGGAGAGTGCAAAAGTTGGTTGAAACTTAACATTAAGAAAACCAAGATCATGGCATCTGGCCCTCTCAATTCCTGGCAAATAGATGGGGAAGAAATGGAGGTAGTGACAGATTTTATTTTCCTGGGCTCCAAGATCACTGCAGATGGGGACTGCAGCCAAGAAATTAAAAGATGCTTGCTCCTTGGGAGGAAAGCCATGGCAAATCTAGACAGCACACTAAAAAGCAGAGACATCACCCTGTCAACAAAAGTGCGTATAGTCAAGGCTATGGTCTTCCCAGTTGCAATGTATGGCTGTGAAAGTTGGACTATAAGAAAGGCTGAGCGCCAAAGAATTGAGGCCTTTGAACTATGGTGCTGGAGAAGACTCCTGCGAGTCCCTTGGACTACAAGGTGATCAAACCGGTCAGTCCTATAGATCAACCCTGACTGCTCTTTAGAAGGCCAGATCCTGAAGCTAAAACTCAAATACTTTGGCCACCTAATGAGAAGGAAGGACTCACTGGAGAAGAGCCTAATGCTGGGAAAGGTTGAGGGCAAGAGAAGAATGGGACGACAGAGAATGAGGTGGCTGGATGGAGTCACTGAAGCAGTAGGCGTGAGCTTAAATGGACTCCAGAAGATGGTAGAGGACAGGAAGGCCTGGAGGAACGTTGTCCATGGGGCTGTGATGGGTCAGACATGACCACAACTAACAACAACAACAACAACAACAACTATTATTATTATTATTATTATTATTATTATTATTATTATTATTATTAGTAGTAGTAGTAGTAGTAGTAGTAGTAGCAGCAGCAGCAGCAGCAGCAGTATTACTACTACTACATGCTGAAAGCATTTAGATTTTTTTTTAAAAAAGAAGATATTAAAATGTGGAATATTTCCTGGTACTGAATTTCTGTTACTGTTAAATTTCAGCATTTAAAACAACAGTAAAGAAATCCAAGAAAATGCAGCAAATATTAACATTGTCAATCATAATTTAAGACCAATATTAAACTCTTTTTCGTGAAATACATGTAATAAAATTATGTGCCATATATTGAGGGGTGGGGGTGGATTTGGGTGTGTTTGTTATATTATCCCTTTAATCCCTAACCTATCTTTAAAAGTAGCATGGTTTGATTTCCAAATTTTAAAAAGGACAAAATGCTAAAGCATATTTATGATACTGTAACTTACAAAAAAAATATGAAACTGCCTATACTGCATAATAAGTTTATTTTTTTTCTCCTTCTCACAATATTAGAATGAACAATGCACGTAAACAGCTTGAAAGAATATTCAAAAAGCTATTGCCATTGAATAAGCCCTTACTGCAGCCTAGAGATGATATTGTAAAAGAACTAGCATTTGCCTTATAATTGGTTTACCTCTAAATCTATTGTGAATTCAATAAACCTTTCACAATAGCGGACTTTATCCATACAGAGGGCATCTAGAAGAAAACACAAGACAATTATACATTATCTCAAGGACCTTGGTGGGATAGTGGTTAGAATGCAGGATTGCAGGCAAACTGCCTACAGTTGCATCCTGACAGAACTCAAACCTTCCATCCTTCTGAGGTCTGTAAAATGAGGATCCCAGATTGTTGGGGGCAATATGCTGACATTGTAAAACGCCCAGAGAATGCTGAAAAGCACTATGGGGCGGTATACAAGTCTCAATGCTATTGCTTTTGCTATCTCCTTACTTTATACAGATAGCAGTCTTACATGTAAAAATCCAGAGACTTTCAGTTATGTTGGCTGAAAATTATGAAAGCTGTTGTCCCAAGACTGAGGGTGGAGCTAAAATTTCATCCAGAGAACTCTGACATTGCAGCAATGTCAAGTAGAAAAGTCGAAGGTAGAGTACACCGAATTTAAAAAAACCTCTCAATAATCTTGCTCCCTTCCCTCTATTTGAGAGCACCTACAAGAATTAGGGAAAGAAGAGCTGAGGACAAACAAATAAATATTTAAAGCCCCTTAGCATTTTTTTTTCTATTTCGGATTCTTTCTTCACTGCTGAAGATCAGATGGGCAAGAACTGATCTTAGAAAAATTTTTCTTTAAATCTTACTCCTTAGCCCATTAAGCTACACATTAAAGAAGGGAAGGGAGTACTTGCCCATATGAACTACTTACCTGAAATGGATATTGACTTTAATACAGAGATAAATTTCTGGATTAGTTGTGAAAGGAATCTCCTTTCCTGATATGTCCTGCAATATAAAGACAAAAGAAAAGCCAGTGGAGCTCTGCATCAGCAGCCATCTGAAATAGGCATCATCAATATCTTTGCCTAAAAGTTGTTAATGGCAAGTTGAATAATAAAGGAGAACATCTGTAGCTCAGACTGAACTGTGGGGTCCTTGGTACTCTCTGAGCTTGGTTGTTTTCTTCCAGATCTTTCATTACCCAAAGTAGCTAATATCATCAATGCTAGAAGCAGTGCACTGATGATGTTACCTAGTTTGGCTAGTGAAGTGTCTGCAAGAAAACAACCAAGCTCAGAGAGCACCAAGGACCCCCAAGTCAAATAATGACCTTCCTCCCCTCCAGCCGCAGCATGATCCCCAGAAAAGCATTCTAAAATATTTGTATTTTTCTAAACTAAACAGACTAAATGCAGCAAGGGATTCTTTTTTTTTATTAGTAAACTCCAGTACATTATAAACTGTCCATAATGTAGAAGATATTGTAATGCGCAGAGATGGACAGACTAACTATGAGACTAAAAGACAAAGAAGAAACAGAATATTATGAAAGCTGGAATTTATTTTATAAATGGTTGGAAAAAAGAACCAAAGAGTGAAATTAATGAATTATAAACTCAGTTCACACGTTGTTTGGAAAATTAACATATGTATGTAAAGAATAAAAATAAAATATATAAAAAGAATAAACTGTCCATAATGTAATATGTTCAACATTACACTAACACCCCCAAGTTATATAGGACATATATAGGGTCAACTACATCGCATCTTTCAATATAAAAAGAGGCTATCAAATTTCAGGCTCATTGTCAAGGAAAAGGTTTTCTCAAATTTTGCTTTTCATTTTGAAGGGAATGGCAAGAGAGAAAAACCCCAGTGTTCATTTTTCTCACTTTTTCAAAAGAAGTTCCAAATGGTTACATATTTCTATGTACTTCCTGAACAACTACTTGGTAAAAAGTATTTTGCTAAATGGATACACTGCAGATTATTGGGGGTTTTGTATAAGATGGGCGGGGGAGGGGTAGATGGGAGGGAGGGGGCAGACAGACAGACGTATTTCAGACTGGCTTTGCTGCAAGAGGCTAGCTAGGCCATGGAACATACTGAATGCTTTCGCCTTCTAATCCTATCTAGATGTGGTATTATAAATTCTCCAACTCCTGACTTCTCACAACATGGCTTAAAAATGATCTTCCAGCTCAGCTCAAGAACTGCTATTAAACAACAGTGGTAGGCTTATTGTTAAACTTACTGCAATCGTGAATTTTCATCCATTTTCTCATCATTTTTCTTGATCAAATTCCAGAATTTTTTAAGTTTTGGTGTCTTTTTCAATTCAAGTTGTAGACGTGTCTAGAATTTTATTTAAGAGATTTATTTAATTTTTCAGAAAATCAGTACTGCAGCATTTACATTTACCTATTATGCTCCTATTTTCATTTAAAAATAAGTATGGTAAAGGGCCTTGTTTGCCCACCAAAATATAAGATAAACCAACATTATGGCTTACACAAAGTGTGAAAACAAACCTATTATATCTCACTTAACAAATCACGGTTACACATGGTTTCATTGACACAGCCAATGAAATTTAGTTCTGTTTGCCTTTCTCAGCAGACATGAGTGGGGAGATGGTATAAGCTCCAAAGGAGCACTGAGAATCATATAGCATACAATAAACATGGTTCTTTGAATATAAAAGCTTGATTAATAATGCAAATAAAAATATGTATGGTGGTTAAGGTATAAGCCCTGATACCAGGAGTCTGAGTTCTAGTCCTGCCTTGGCACAAAGCCAACTGGGTGATCTTGGGCAACTCACTTTCTCTACAAGTAGGCAATGGTAAACAACTTCTGAAAAACCTTGTCAAGAAAACCGCAGAAACTTGTTCAGGCAGTCTCCAAGAATTGGAAACAACTGAATAAAAGAAAGAAAAAAACAACCCCTAAAAACAGAAATTTTACCTGTCTGTATATTCACTGTAATTGTAGATACGAACATTTCTATCTATAACACAAGGTTCTGAGATCTTTGAAACCTTTATCTTAAGACAACTTACAGGCTGCAGCCCCATCCACATTGGGAGAGAGATGAGTTGCTGGATTTGTCCTCTGATCAAGTCCACCTCCTGTCATAAGAAATTATAAAATAATTTGGGATCTTATACAAATTTAGATACCTCATATATGGTGGCATAGGCAGCATTTCTAAAGTATGGTTATTCATTCTTTCTTGCTGCACGAGAATAGCTTTTAGTGGAAGAGTAAGAAAACACAATTTCATGAAGTGAAATCTCTCAAAAATGTACTATGATTAAGAGTTAATATTCTAATCAGCTACTTAAACATTTCAGACTACTTTCTACTATTCTTGACTTGCTTCCAAGCTCTAGATTTTTATGTTATTTCCCGAACCTCTGTTTCACCAGTCTAGTAGCATCTTTACTTTAGTGCCTCAAAATATTTTTTTAAACTTCCTTGTAGAGCAAAAATTTGGAGGGGGAGGAGTTTGCTTTGCGTTGCTTTTAATTTAAAAAGGCAACAAAACAGGCTAGCGATGCTAAGAAAGAATGATGCTACAGTGAATTGGTATTACAGTACGCCAGGGGTAGGCAACCTCGGCTCTTTTATGATTCATGGACTTCAACTCCCAGAATTCCTGAGCCAGCTTGGCTGGCTCAGGAATTCTGGGAATTGAAGTCCATGAGTCATAAAAGAGCCGAGGTAGGCATTTTTTCACTATATACTAAAAGTATCATTAGTTGTAACAATCTTTGGAAAATAAACTTACCAAACTGTTGAAACAATGATCAAGGAACAGCAAGAGTATTGTCTGCTCTTGAAGAGTGATTTCACTGTTATGCTCTGCCAAGGAAGCCACCAGCACACGTTTGAAAAAGAATGGAAAATGCTCCGGCTTCTTCTTGAATGTCTAACCAAAAAACAGAAGTAGAAGCAGATTGTCAGGAAGTTCAGATGTAACAACATTTGGGGGGAAATAAAGACTTTGAGACAAATACAAGTTCTGTTCCCATTTTCATATTCCAGTACTATATAAATACGAAGAATCTTATTCTTAACTCCTATCATTTTACTGAAAGATTAGAACATGCCTCTCATATGCTGAAGTATAAGTAAAGACAGCTGGGAACCTGTTACAAGGAGAGCTCCCAATGTCACATAAATGGATAATCTTAATTTGTGCTGCCTAGGTGGAAATCTAAGGAGGATGCTCAAGGAATTGGGCCAATAACATGGACCAATTTCTTAACCTCTGAACTTAACACTGAATCTGCAGATGAAGAGATGAGGGACACAATCAATTCACTAAAACATTCACCTTTCTGAATTGGTCCCTCCCTCAACTAATACCTGCCAACAAGCATCCTCTCAGGCTGCAAGAAGTAAAAAGGAAAAGTAGAGGGGTTTCCATCAAAAGGCCAGCTTCCCCATGGTTTTCTTTTCCCTCCACTGCCATCTTTCAACACCTATTCCATCAGACTACAAGGGAAAGAAAGCTGGGAAGCAACTTGCTGAGGAATTAAAAAAAATGGCTCTATTTCCTCCTACACTATCTGGACCGAGATGCCCTACGCACAGTCACTCATGCGCTCGTGACCTCCCGTTTAGACTACTGCAATGCTCTCTACATGGGGCTGCCCTTGAGGACCACTCGGAGGCTTCAACTGGTGCAGAATACGGCCGCACGAGTTGTGATGGGTGCTTCCCGATACTCCCATGTAACACCTCTACTCTGCGAGCTGCATTGGCTTCCGGTTGCCCTTCGGGTGAGATTCAAGGTGCTGGTGATGACCTATAAAGCCCTGAATGGCTTGGGTCCGGGTTATCTGAGGGAACACCTGCTGCCGGCATCAAGCTCCCTTCGTCCCGTGCGCTCCCACAGGGAGGGCCTTCTAAGGATACCGCCGGTTAAGGAATGCCGGCGGGTTATTCCTAGGGGAAGAGCGTTCTCTGTGGGTGCGCCTGCCCTCTGGAATGATTTACCCGTGGAACTTAGGACCGCCCCCGATCTGCGTTCATTTCGCTGGGACCTGAAAATCTGGTTTTTCGATCTATCAGGCCTGGACTGAAGGGGTTTTAGCTTTTTTAAATATTGTTTTAATTGGGCTTAATTAATTTAATATATTTTAATTCTATATTATCTTTTATATTGTATTTTATGCTGCCCTGTAAATCGCCCTGAGTCCTTCGGGAATAGGGCGGTATAGAAATTTAAATAAATAAATAAATAAATAAATAAATAAATAAATAAATGAATGAATGAATGAATGAATGAATGAATGAATAAATAAATACACTGTTTTATTTTAGTAGTTATCTGCTTTCTGACTTATGTCCTATGCAAATTGTTCAAAGGAGGGCTTCACTTAGGGTCAAGCCACATGAAGTACCGTTCCTCAAAGCTCATGCTGGCTGTGCCCTCCAAAAGTGAGGCCAATCTGAGGACTTTCCCAGATCCTCTGCACATGCTCAGAAAAAATTCCCTGAGTGAACATGGAAGCATGTAACAGTTCAATGACATAAAGTTGAACAAGGGTGAAGTTGCTTTTAATTTCCCATGCAGTAACCTTATACAAATGAAAAATTGTATTACTATATTTTGAAAGATAAACTTTCCACAAGATTCTAGCAATGCAGAGGAAGTGCATCCAGCTGCCAAAACGATTCTTTTCACATTGACTCTGCTTCCACTGCAAACTTTTTAACTATCCATAGGTATTGTGCAATGTAAAATATAGTGGCAGGTGGCTTCAGATAAGGAATGATCACCATACTGTTTACTCTAACGTTTGATAACTCTTTAAGTGGTTAATGAGAAACATGAAAATTAAGAATCAAAGTTTCTGCTTGCTATAACAGAAGTTTATTACCTCCCAAGCTGGAACATTTTCTCTGAACTTTTCATTCACCATACAACAGATGGACATCAAATAAGCTTTGCTAGACAATTCAGGAGCATAATTCACCCATAAGTAATTTTCCAGGTACTGACTGAAATGAAGGAAAAACAAAAAAGAAAATAGTGACCATTTGTATGTCACCAATCAGATCAGCAATGTAATTGTTTATGAAAACTTTCCTGTAAACTTCGTAAGTAGCTTTCAGCGTAATCTTCCAACACAACATATCGCACATCAAACTTTGTGATAATTAGAACAGTTCAAGAATACCAGGCAAAAGCATTGGGTCGCCTTGAAATTTCCACTTATTAAATGAATAGAGACATTTTACATACAGTGGTACAGACATGATATGCATTTGAACATTACTTCAAGTTGACTATATAGCAGTAAGAAAACAAACACACCTCCAATTTACTAGAGCTAAACAAATGTCTGCTGTCTCAATAACAGACACAAAGGTTGTATGAAAGTCATCTTATGCAAATGTAACATAAACAAAAAGAAAAAAAGCACATATATAAACAAAAGTCCTTGACTCCATAATGCAGCTCAAAAAAGGTACCATATTCAGAAGCCACAGACACTTCAACTTAAGTGGTCTCTATCTATCTGTTATAATTTTATATAACAACTATACAAAACAACAGGTAAATGCAAAGTAATAGATATGGTATTTTTAAACAATTAATGTTGATACCAGAACATTATGACCGTTGTAACATCCCCAGGGTCACGTGATTTACATTTGGATGCTTGACAACTGACTCACATTTATGACGGTTGTAGTGTCCCTAGGTCATGTGATCACCTTTTGTGATTGTCTGACAAGCAAATTCAACAGGGAAACCAGATTCACTTAACAACTGTATTACTAATTTAACAACTACAGTGATACACTTAACAAATGTGGCCAGAAAAGTCGTAAAATGGGGCAAAATTCACTTAATAAAATCTCTCACTTAGCAACATACATTTTGGGCTCAATTGTGGTTATAGGTTGAGGACTACTTGCATTACAGCTATGCCATGCTTCAGATACAGTTCTTCCAGAGCTGCTGTGTCAAACAAGGAAAAGATCTGGCTACTTTAAAAATTATCTGGGAGGTGCTCACGGTGGTGCAGTGGTTAGAATGGAGCACTGCAGTCTAACTACGGTAACTGCTCACTCCAGGAGTTTGATTCTGAGTGGCTCAAGGTTGACTCAGCCTTCCATCCTTCCAAGGTTAGTAAAATGAGGATCCAGATTGTTGGGGACAATATGCTGACTTTATAAACCACTTCGATGGGACTGTAAAGCATTGTGAAGCAGTATATAAGTCTAAGGGCTATTCTATTGCTATTGCTTTGTTGTAGATTCTGAAGCATAATTTTGGAATCAAATGCATAAACTCATACAACCCTCCTATTCCCTTAATTCCCTTTACTCTTCACTGTGCTAAAGAGTAAATAGTTCAAGAAAATTTTCATCCAGGAATTCATAATGAACTATTATGCTATACCAGACTACCTGTCATCAGATTTGAAGCTAGTATCAGCTCATTCTATGATCAGTTCATACTTTAAATTTATTTTCTGTAAAAAATATACTTACCTAAATTCTAGAAGCATTATCTTTCTGATAGCAAATCTGAAATCAATAAAAAAATTAAATTTTGTCACATCAAAATCAGTAAAGAGGAATATCTCAGACTAAACCAGGCATGTATCACTCAAGGGTCTCCAAATACTGCTAAATTGCAACTTTTATATCCCTCATTATGAGCTCTGCTGCCTAGAGCTGTGGTATGACCTACATTTGGTGGGAAGGAAATTTATTTTTGAATGTAAATAACTGGCCATCTCACTTGCATATGATTTTGGGCAACGTACACAATTCCTGCTCAGAAGATTGGTACCTTTATCCTTAACCTGAAGAACCCCTTGCAACACAGTTGTTTTGCTATCTTGAACATGATAATGATATCTAAGGATATATAAGATTTTTTAAACAAATATGCTTCATAAAGGCCTGATTTGGATTATTACTTTCATTTATTCCAGTGAATAAAACTGTCCATGCAATACAATTTATAGAAGAAAAAAGCTCACATCAATTAATTTTATTATGCTTTAAATGTAATGTAAAAAGTATAAAATGTATCTATAAAATAAGCAATTTGGCAATTATACATAAGATGCAGTATATGGTACATACTTTGACCTAACAATTTCTTTTTCATACACATCTTCAATAACCTAAAAAAACAAGAAAAAAATTAAGATGTATAATAAAATGATTGTCTTATGTATTTTCTTTTTCCCAGTAATGTGCATCTGCAAGGAATTAAATAAGCAATAAATAGTCCAGCACTGTTATTACACTTAATTTTTCTATTACTACAGAAATTTTACAAATGTCTTGCTAAAAATAAGGATGTATCAGGATATAAAAAAGTAATTAAAAACTCTTGCTAGCTAATTTTAAGAGTAAAATCAATATTGTTTTAAAGTTAAGATACAAACTACAAAAAAAAGTTTGATATTGTTATTGCTCTTTATCCAATTAAACATTTTTTAATTTGTGGTATCTATTGTTAAGATCAAATTACTAAATATTATATTTAAACAATTACCCTTGTTTCAAATGGCAGCTTTTTCTTGACATGTGGTGCCCAATATTTATTTGCCAGCTGCAAAATAAAAGGTCATGTAATTCAATTATACTATTCATATACATTACTAACACTGTATTTACAATATTAAATGTATACTATTATGTGAGGTTAAAAGTGTATTAGCAAAATGAAGGCATTAGATAATTTAATCTAGTAAGTCATTCTTAGGTTAGTTTGCATTTAGCCTTTTGGGGCATAAAGAGGTAGTTCTCAACTTACAACAATTCATTTAGTGACCACTCAAAGTTACAACAGCACTGAAAAAAAGTGACTTATGACAGTTTTTCACACCTATGACCATTGCAGAATCTCCATGGTAACATGATCAAAATTCAGATGCCTGGCAACTGATTTATCACCGTTGCAGTGTCCTGGGGTCACGTGAGCAGCTTTTGAGACCTTCTGACAAACAAAATCAATAGGGAATCCAGATTCACTTAACCACATTACTAACTTAACAAATGCAATGATTCACTTAACAACAGTGGCAAGAAAAATTGTAAAATGAGGCAAATCAACAAATGTTTTATTTAGCAACATACATTTTGGGCTCAACTGTGGTCATAACTCGAGGACTACCTGTAATTTTCATTTCATAAGTAATCTGGCATTACAACCGGAGAGAAGATTCCTGGGAGTTATGAAAGCTCTTCTCAGATATCCAAAGGGCTGTCAGATATAAGGTAGAGTTGTTCAGATTTGCTCCAAAGGATGTAAGAAACAATGGGTTTAAATTAGAACCAGAAATAATTTTCTAACAACTAAAGCTTTAAAAAGTCAATCAGATTGCCTCAAGAGGTGGTAGACTCTCTTTTCTCCAAGATGTTTTTTAAAAGCCAGATGTCAGGAATGCAATAGCAAGGAATTTCAGCAAGGGCCAGGGAGTTGGGCTATATAATCCATGAATAAACATTTATCATTAGAAGCAAAAATAGCTGAGTGTAAGAGCAAGTGTTTGTTCCTTTATTATTCAAGAATGCCAATTCTAATTATTTATGTAAAATTGTAACCATTTCCTGTAACAACATATTATATACTTCTTCTCTGTGCTTTGCATAAAGTTGCTTACCCAGAAATGGAATAACAGAATAAAAGAGTGGGAAGGGACCTTGGAGGTCTTCTGGTGCAACCCCCTGCTCAGGCAGGAAGCCCTAGACCATTTCATACAAATGATTGTCCAATCTCTTCTTAAAATCTTCCTGTGGTAGAGCGTTCACAAGTTCCAGAGGCAAGTTGTTCCACTAATAAGATATTGGAACACTGCTACCATGTGACCCCCAGTCCTTATTTTCATTAAATTAGCCATACCCAATTGTAGCAGCCATTCTTTATATGTTTTAGCCTCCAGTATTATGATAGCATACCTATGTTTAAATCACTATCGACCCATGAAATTTATGCCAATTTCTATCTGAATTCATGCATTATGCTAAGCTATAACACAGTTTTTCTGTTTATGATGTAGTGCTATTTTCTTTCATAAAGCATGGCTTAGTCTACAATTCAGCAAACATACAGTACTGCAATAAACAATAACTGCCTAAAGTATGTTGAAAAAACTACAATTTGCTGGATTTGTTAAACTATTATGATGATAAATTAGGAAGAGAAGAGAAAACCGTATAAGCAATTCTCTGAAAGAAATATGAATGCAATAATTCGTTTTTGAATTTTATTCAACCAATGACAATTCAACATGAGCTGAATTGATAGCTTTGTTTTCATACAACTTGGTATAGAACTGGATGTTTCAGTATCCATCTTACTATCCACTAACATCCATTCATCTTAAAACATGTAATATAATTTCAGGCTAATTTGTTGTGTTAAACCAGATAAAGTTTTTATTACAGAAAACACACATACAAATGTCATCGTATCTTTTCAAGATAAGCAACATGCGCATTGTGCAGAAGTGAGCCCTTAGATTACTCTTCTCTTATATATATATATATATATATATATATATATATATATATATATATATGTGTGTGTGTGTGTGTGTGTGTGTGTGTGTGTGTGTGTGTGGATGTGTATGTGTATGTGATGTGTATATGTATATGTATATATATGTATATATGTATATGTATATGTATAAAGGTAAAGGTAAAGGTTCCCCCGCACATGCGTGCTAGTCGTTTCCAACTCTAGGGGCTGGTGCTCATCTCCGTTTCAAAGCCGAAGAGCCAGCGCTTGTCCGAGGACGTCTCCGTGGTCATGTGGCCGGCATGACTAGCACGGAACGCTGTTACCTTCCCACTGTAGTGGTCCCTATTTTTCTACTTGCATTTTTACGTGCTTTCGAACTGCTAGGTGGGCAGAAGCTGGGACGAGTAACAGGCGCTCACTCTGTTACGCGGCACTCGGGATTTGATCCACCAAACTGCCGACCTTCTGATCGACAAGCTCAGTGTCCTAACCCACTGAGCCACCGCGTCCCTTATGTATATGTATATGTATGTATAATTAATAAAGTAGTATTGGGGGTTGGCTCTAAGCTCTTTAGAAAAAATAGATACAGTTGAAAAACACGAAGATGCTTTTCCACAAAATTATACCTGGCTATCTAAAGATGGCCCTGTGAGAGATCAGAAGCGAGATTTTTTGAACAGCCATCTCCGATTTTATGCCTTGGATGCGTCCAAATACATCTTCCTAGGCCAGGGGTAGGCAACCTCGGCTCTTTTATGACTCATGGACTTCAACTCCCAGAATTCCTGAGTCAGCTCAGGAATTCTGGGAGTTGAAGTCCATGAGTCATAAAAAAAGCCGAGGTTGCCTACCCCTGCCCTAGGCTGCAGGTGGCAGCTCTGGTGGGGCAACTAACCTGGCTGGGACCGGCATTAAGGAAAGGCAGTGCATGGGACCTTCCTAGACTATTAGACCAGAACCTGCGGCCACTAGCTTAACTTTCTTCCAGGTATGAGGAAAGCCAAGAGGAATAGGTTGCCAAGAAGCTCTGACCAAAACAAAACTCCCGTCTCTCCTTCCAACTCCCGCCTCGTCCGGGGAGTTGCAGCCTCCTCTCCGGCAGCGGCCTTTACCTGCGTCACGAACTCCGCGTTAATCTGAGATACGGTGGGAGCCACGATCTTCTTAGGCGGAGGGAGAGACTCCGGTTGCTGAAGAACAGATCCTACCGGCGCAGCCATCTTGCTCCCGCATGAAGAAAAAAAAAATCCCCGCTCAAGTTAGTCAACCCCTTCCGGGTTCACGATAGGGAGGGGTTTTTCCCCTCCTCTCTCTCTTTCTTTTTCTCTCGCTTAGGCCCACCCACCCCTCTCCCTTCAGCAAATGGAATTGCCCCGTCAGTACCCCCCCCCGAGTATCAGAATTACTTCCGCTCTTTTACTCCTGCTTGCTCGCCGAACCCTTTACGTAAGACGGTTTCCAACCAATAGGAGATAGGAGGGGAGGGGAGGGGGGAGGGAAAGAGCGAATGGTAGCTTTCGTCTATTGCTCTCGAGATTTTTACTACGGCAACGCGACTCCGTTCGAGTAAAAGTAGGGGAGGGATAGGAGGGATTGTAAGGGTTTCCTTTACTGCGTGGGGTCTTCAAACTCGGCCCTTTTATGACTCATGGACTTCAACTCCCAGAATTCCACAGCCAGGCATGCTGGCTGAGGAATTCTGGGAGTTGAAGTCCATGAGTCATAAAAGGGCCGAGTTTGAAGACCCCTGCTTTACTGCATCCCAGTTAGGTGGCATCCCCTAGGCCAGGGGTAGGCAACCTCGGCTCTTTTATGACTCATGGACTTCAACTCCCAGAATTCCTGAGCCAGCTTGGCTGGCTCAGGAATTCTGGGAGTTGAAGTCCATGAGTCATAAAAGAGCCGAGGTTGCCTGCCCCTGCCCTAGGCCAGTGTTTCTCAGCTTCAGCTGCTTTAAAATGCGTGGACCTCAACTCTCAGAATTTCCCAACCAAAAAAACCAGTGTGCTGCAGCTGCCAAAAAAGCCAATACGATCAATAGAGGAATAGAGGGTGTGAAGTGTTAGCATCACTTTATACTGCTTTGGCAAGACCACACTTGGAATACTGAATCCATTTTTGGTCACCACGACGCACACGCACAAAAAAAAAGATATTGAGACTTTAGAAAGAAAAGCAATGATTAGGAGCTTGGATGCTAAAACACGAAAAAATGCTTGCAGGAATTGGGTATGTCTAGTTTAGCAAAGAGAAAGACTAGGCCAGGGGGTGACATGATAGCAGTGTTCCAAGGGCTGCTACAAAGAAGGTATGGGGGTTCCTATTCTCCGAAGCACCTGAAAGCAGGACAAGAAGTTAGGGATGGAAATTTATGAAAAAGAGAACCAACCTGAAATTAAGGAAAAATTGACAGTGGAATTTGTGGGTATTCCAATACTGGAGGCTTTTAAGAAGATATTGGTCATTTTTCTGGAATGATATAGTCTCCTGCTTGAGCAAGGGACTAGATCCACAGGGGTGTCAATCTGCACGCGTCATGTGGAAGCCATGCCCACCCCATGTGCCGGCAATGGCAAAACAGTCCCAATACATCATGCTGGCTGGGGAATTCTGGGAGATGAAGTCCACACATCTTAAAGTAATTGAAATTGAGATACACTGACTAATAGACCCTGGTTGATCTCACAAAACAAAATGAATGGGGTAGATGGGAAGCCATCAGAAAATCTCAGGGTTACACATTAGAATTTTTTTGGGGGGGAAGTGAAGAAGACAATGACAAACTGCTTTCATAATGCTGAAGGACAGCTAATGAATATGTTCATATACCAAGAGTTAATCTTGCATTTATTTTATACAATTAACCACTCGATGGTTTGATATTCCCGTGCTTTAAAAGCAAGGTTTGAAAATCCAGGTTAATTTGGATAGCAAATCAATACCCCCCAGATAGGTTAGACGACAGACTCAGGCAAACTGGCGGTATAGTGAAAAGATAGTCCAAACAGTCAAAAAGCATCTATTGAGAAAGACTTGTATATTTTTAAAAAGTGCAGCTTCGGGCAATATTTATCTTAGATTGAAAGGTTATGTAGATATTAATTTGATAGTGTTGTAATATGAAGAAACTTGACTCCTCAGAGTTTGAGACGAAGAATTAGTGTTTCAAAATTGTGCATTTAGACTGCTACAGAAGACAATTTTAAGCTTCCTAATTAATATAATCAAACCTAGAATCCAAATAAGTAAATAATACAAGACTAATTGCAAAGCAAGACTGTCTAGAACGGATAATAAGAACTGAAGAAGCTACTTGGATGAGAAGTGAAACATCTTCAGGGACGGGCGATCCCCAGGGGGAGGGCGTTCTCTGTGGGTGCGCCTCCCCTATGGAATCAACTGCCAACGGAACTCCGGACTGCCCCCGACGTTCATTCATTTCGCCAGGACCTAAAAACCTGGCTCTTTGAGTTATCTGGTCTGGACTGAGGGGTTTAATGTTTTTAAATTGTGATTTTAATTTTTTGCAGCTAGACTTAATTTAATTTTATTTTAATTTTATATTGTATTGTTTTTAAATTTTGCCTTGTAAACCGCCCTGAGTCCTTTGGGAGTAGGGCGGTATATAAAATAAATAAATAAATAAATAAATAAATAAACAAACAAACAAACCAAAGAAAGTCCAGTTGCCTTTTGAAAAGGCATATTTGGGACAACCATGACCTGGGTGACTGAGAATCTCCATAGACAATCCAGAAAGCATTGTTATATAGTATAGGATTCTCCAACATGGTACTTTACCTTCCAGATGTGTCTAAGTGGCAGCAGTAGGGGGATCTTGGCTGCTGTAAAAAAAATTAAAGATCACAGTACTTGGCATTTATTGTCATATTAGGAAATCCTTTGGCAGTAAATTAAAGTGAGAAGTCAGAGAAAATCTGAAAGATGGCATTAGCTTGCCACTTCTCTGTTGCTGCAAAGATAACTACAGGTACATAGCTGTGCAGTCACAAGGAATCCAGTCATATAAAGAGATGTTGCTATATTATTTTCTAGAGTAGATTATTGTAATTAGAACTAGAATTGTCAGTCAGCACAATTTTAGAGGTCAATAAATTCAATAGAATGCAGTGGCTCTAAATATCTGAATAAACAATATTCTTATGAGTATTTTGAACAAAACGATCTGTATTGAAAATACTGGATTTACTAAAGCTACTCTTTTCTGTATGATGAACCTTCAACTGTTTATTGTGAAATGAGAAACAGATGATGGCTGCTACCCTCTGCTGGACATAGGATGTAAAAGCAAGTATTTAATTTGTTAAAATTTCTTCTGAATGTTTTGCATATTCAGTGTTTTTCATCCACATTACAGTATTCTAAATGCAACACTGAAGTTGTCAGTGATTGTGTAGTGTAATAAAGACATTATGCCATTTTGTTCCCATTTTCTCAAACCACATACATGCACAATCTTCCTCCAGGATTTATCTAGGTGCTGGTTTTTGTTACAGAGATATATGGATAATAAGTGGAAGGCATCTTTTAATTTAGTTAAAGTATATTTCTGCCATGCTTGGCTATTTCTTCACTTCACCAAAATAACTAACTTTGCTTAAAGTTGAGATAATGCAAAGAATAGTCTGGGAAGAATCCAGAGAAAGTAATATTTTGGGAAATATTAAAAAGGCAGAATATATTTCCCCAAAGGATCTTAAAGGCAGAAACCAACCAATGCCCCCACCCCCATGTCTTTCTGCCCCAAACAGAAACGAGGTCTGCAGAAATGCAGATGTGATAATCTTGTCAGAAAGATTGGAGCCAGGAAGCTTGGATTAGAAAGACAAAGATCCCTAGAATCAACAATCCCTCACAAAAAATATCCAACAGTCATAATAGGATTAACTCACCACCATCAGAATACTAGAAAGGCACACTCAGACTCAAGTCAAAGTTCATGCCACAGGAACAACTCTAAACAAAAGCTCCAGAAGGTATAAAATCCTACCACTCCCTACTACATGTGGTCAATTTTCCCAGAGCCATCTTTCTGTCTGGCTCTGCTCTTCAATAAACTCCAACCTTCTTTCTAAAGCAGCCTCCATTTTGTTTATTCCCAGCTTGGACTGGACCCTGATGAAGATTTTTCTTTCAACAATAGTTTGTATAATCTGAGGAGGACTAGTATATAATAAATCGTGATAAAACAAACATGGTTTAGCACAATTTATTTATTTATTTATTTATTATTTATTTATTATTTATTTATTGATTGATTGATTGATTGGATTTGTATGCCGCCCTATCTCCCAAAGGACTCAGGGTGGCTAACAACAATAAAAACACAAAATACAAACATTAAAAGGTATTAAATCAAATTATCCCATAAATTGTCCGATTAAAAACACAATAAAACAGAATTAAGAAAACCTCCCTTCCATCTGTCCAGGTCGGCCTGTTGAAAAAGCCATGTTTTAAGGTCACAACGAAAGGAACAGAGATCCGGGGCCATCTGGAGCTCCAAGGGGAGTTGATTCCAAAGGGCAGGTCCCCCCACAGAGAAGGCCCTCCCCCTGGGGGTTGCCAGTCGACATTGGCCAACGGCACCCTGAAGAGGCCCTCCCTGTGTGAGCACACAGGGTGATGGGCAGTCGTTCCTGGCAGCAGATGGTCCTGCAAATATCCTGGACCTAAGTCATGTAGGGCTTTATAGGTAAGAACCAGCTCCTTAAATCTCACCCGGAGGGCAACTGGTAACCAATGCAGCTCACGCAGGAGAGGTGTAATATGGGAGTATCGGGACGCTCCCATCACAACCCGCGCAGCCGCATTCTGCATCAGTTGAACCCTTCGGGTGGTCTTCAAGGGTAGTCCCATGTAGAGCATTGCAGTAGTCTATACGGGAGGTAATGAGCGCATGAGTGACCGTACATAGGGCATCTCGGTCCAGATAGGGGCGCAACTGGCGCACCAGGCGAACCTGGGCAAATGCCCCCCTGGCCACGGCTCCTATATGATCTTCTAAACTGAGTCGTGCATCCAGGAGGATGCCTAAGTTGCGCGCCATTTCAACTGGGGGTAACACCTCTCGCCCCATAACCAAAGATGGAATATCCTGGATTACCTGAGATGCCAGTACGTATAGCCAGTCAGTCTTGGCCTGGTTGAGTTGGAGCCTGTTCTTCCCCATCCAGACTCGTACCGCTTCCAGGCAACGGGACATCACCTCCAGGGCATCACTGGGTTGGTTCAGGGTAGAGATAAAAAGCTGGGTATCATCAGCATATTGATGGTACCTTACTCCGAAACCACGGATGATCTCACCCAGTGGCTTCAAGGCGGCAGGGAAGCACCCCTCACTCAAAGAAGCATTGATAACCGCTTGGAGCCAGCCTCGTGTAACCTCCCGAGTCACATACACCAGCCAGGAGGGACACGGGTCCAACAAACACGTGGCGGCACTCAGTCTTCCCATGATTCTATCCACTTCATCCGGAGTCACAGGGTCGAACTCCTCCCAAATGGTATCAACAAAACCTGTCGCTTCCCCCCCATCAGATACTGCCCATTCGGAGTCCACCCACCATGCTCAGCAAGCCTTATTCTCAAATATGTATTACTTGCATCCCATTATACTTAAAACAGTAATAAGGAGCTAATTCAATATTTATATATCTCCCTTTATAAACCATTAATAAGTATTCCTTGACTTATAATTAAAATTATGATTATATATATTTTATCAAGGAGACATTTGGATATCTGAGAATTATTTTTATATTAGAATTAATTCTTCAGAAGCCATATTAGTCTGTGGAAATAAACCTTTACCTGACCCTAATGGTTTCTTGGTAGATTTGGATTGTTTATTACATTAAAAATCAGCCAATATTTTGGCACAAAGATTAATTAATGTTCTGGGATCATAACTGAGAGAGAGGTAAGTACAGGTTTGCCTCTATTGTGAGAATCTTAGAGGCTAAGGGATAAGATAAAAAGGCAATTGTAAGGGCCTGGAAATTTCTACCTTAGGTATACTCTTTTTTCGTAAAAGATTTCATTTAAAAAAATAGCAAAAGATGTATCTTTTGTGACCTCTTGCTCCTTTCTTGAAAGCATTTTCGAGCATGTAATAGTTGATGTTCTACTCTAGTCAATTTGCTTTTGATTTCTTGGACTTTCAGGAAACTAAAATTAGACATTTAGCAATGGGATCTTTCAATGAGGCAAGAAGACTTGCTAACTGAAGCTGGGATTTTATACTCTGAGATTTCAACTTTTCAAACTGCAAGAAAAATTCATTCAAAGTGGCATTTATGGATATACACTTCATCTCATTTCATCTTAAGTTTTAGTAATATAAAAACTTTGTTTCCTACTTCTTCAGGAATTGATGTCTTTCATAAGACATAAGGGTGAAGATGGTTCTGAAGAGACAGATTTTATATTTTCATGAATGCCAGATAAATAATTGTTTATTCCACTCTACTCCCTTAGAAGCAATCAGAAACCATTTCAGCATCTGATAGAGCATAATTTGAATGTCTGTCTGCAGTCAACTCCTACATTCCATTTAAGATTATACAAGGATCAGACTTGATGCCATTCTCCTCCTACCATCCTTTGTTATCTGAATTTGAGTTGGTCTAACAGGTAGTACTCTAAAAAGCATTTCACATTTTTCCCTAAAATACTTATGTTTGCTATTTTGTTTTAATCGATATTTTTTTAACTTAATTTATTTATTGGAGATCTAAGTTGAGATTACTTTCAGAAACCTTGCTGTCAGTTCAGATATCCTTACAGAAAGACACAGAAGCAGAATGTATGATTCTAAACCATGGTTTGTTTAATTGTAGTTTGTTGAATAAAGTATTATTGACTGGGCTCATATAATAAATTAAAACAAATTATGTTCTGTTAATCAAAATGCCTGGATTAACTTCATATGCTAAGCCAAGACAAAAATGTTGTTTTATGCTATGTGGATCTAGCCTAGCTCTCAGTAGAAAAAGTGAAATGGCATTTTCCTTTTTGATACCATTGGCCATCTGAAATAAGAAGTATTAGATAAATAATACTTTATCTGGCAGCAGATGATTAAAAAGTGAAAAGCAATTTCCATTAATCTATGCAAACTAGATTAATAAGAACTCAACTATATCCAGAGACTGCAAAAGCTCTTGTAACAAATATAAATACCATAAGTAGGTGTAAATACATAAGTATAAAACAGATAAAAAGCAATTCCAGTTATGCCTTCCCTTATTCTTGGGAGGTCACAAATGTGCTGCTAGCATTACAGCTTGGATGTTGGAAATTCATAATAACAAAGATGGCAGAAAAAACTACTGGTGTAATTTACAAGCTTAGGCATATGATAATCATATTGAAAAAAATTCAGAAATCCCATCCCACCCGAGGACTATCCTCAGCACATGTTTTCAAGGCATAAAATTTACTGCCTGTGCAAATTCACTATTCTTTAACTTGACAATGCTGGAAATCAAGTCAAAACCCCTTGTTTTTAGAGATTCTGAATAATGGCTTGTTCAAGGTAGCTGAACATATATCACAGGGTACATTGCCACCCCAAATTTATTTGTGGAGGAATTTAAATTAGCAAGGGAAGAGCAGCTAAAATATTTATGGGCATTTTTAAATACAGGGAACATTTCTTTACTTATTTTGGTGGGCAAAGGCATTGGGATTAAAAGAGCAAACAAAAATAGGACAATTCAAAGACCTGTCAAAACAATGAAAGAATAGGTTCTTTTGCAACTTCTGACTGAAAAAAAGTCATTCAAGGACAGCTACATAAACCTTTGGTAAAAGTTGATGGGATAAATATGTGACACATCTGGGGATTTTAAATAGTTCAGTCACCACTGTAATAGTAGGGATCAATCTAATTCAAACCATCCCTTTTGAGAAGATTGGGTACAAGGAGTCAATCAGATGAGAAAATTTATTTTAGTAACAGCATATGAGGAGGGGAAATGTCTATTTGGGGCCATATGCTTGTGTTTGTATGGCTTGTTTGTATGGCTAACTGAATCATGATTTATAAAAGTGACACATATTTTGAGTTTGCATGATAAACTGAATCAAAAACCCATGAAGGCTGGGTTTGTATAATACAGGTAATCCCCGAGTTACAAGTATTCACTTAATGGTCATTTGAAGTTATGCGATGTGCGCCCCCTAGTGTTTATGAGCAAGTCCCAAAATTACAAATATTGCAGCACCATGGCAGTCATTCGCCCTTACGAGTGATTTCTATGCCGCTGCAACGTTCACCCTATTCCCACCCACCCCTCCTCACAACTGCTTCCCCTTTCTTTCCTGCTTGGCCGGACTCACTTACCTTGCAAAAATCCTCTCTGCCATGGTTTCTTTCCCTTTGAGGGTGAGGTGAGTTGACTTGGAAATATTTTTCACACTGAGAATAAAATTTTCTGGAGTCCGTGATCTCGCACGAGTATTTGAAGTTGCACCAAATCACGGACCTCGGAAACTTTTATTCTCTATGTGAAAGATGCCTGTCTCCTGCTCCTGTCCCCAACTCCTTTCTGCCTGAAGGCAGGCTTGAAGCCTTCAACTGAGAGACAAGGCCAGGCCTCTCGCACCTGTGTTCATTCTGCTGGAGTTCGCTACGCTGGGGGAGAAAGTGGCCTTGTTGCCCCCAGAGCCTCGGAGGCCTCCAGACGGCCTGGAACAGAGGCCGGGGGGAGGGGGCTTCTGCATGCCTCCAGAGGTTGGATCCAGCCCTTAGAGGACTGCTCCGAACTGCTGCCACCTGGAACAGAGCTTCCAAGGGCTGGATCCAAGCCTCGGAGGGGACTTCCAAGCCGTTTGCACCAGTAACAGAGGTCGGAGGGGGGGGGGCTCCTGCAGTGTTCTGAGGGATGGGTCCAAACTCCAGTGCCATGCAAAACCCCCTCTTGACCTCTTTTCCTGGAGCAAATGGCTTGGAAGACCCTCCAAGGCTTGGATCCAGCCCTCGGAAGGTCCGTTCTGGGCGGCAGCAGCTTGGAGCAGTCCTCTAATTCAAGACCAAGACCAAGGTAAATAAATGTTCAGCATGTTAACCAGAGGGACTAAAAGTCAAGATGGTGCCTATGACCTCATGATTGAAGGCATACCCCTTTGTCACATTGGTGGCTATCATTTTGACTTTTTTGATCCCTTCATGTTGATTCCCCTGGGGTATTCCTTGGTTTGGGGCGGGGAATACAATTTGATATTTTTGTCCTTTAAGGAATTATTAGGCCCGTGTTAGGATTTACATCCCAGTTTTCATGTGTTTCTAGTCTTGAATTGACAGGAAATGATTTTATGATTCATGATTTTCAGAAATAGTAATATACAATTACAGCAATAGTAATTAGAGGAGGACAAAAGGAACAGAAAGAGAGCTTTTGGTTGTATTAAATTTTGGTCTTGAGACCGCTCAGCTCAGTCTGGTGCTAGAGAAACATCCTTTGCATCTGCTGTGATGCAACCGTGGCTATTGTAAGTAGGTTAAGTCTATCATTGATTCCTGGAAATTTTATTCAAGTTGAAGTGGGCCTCTGGATACTCATAGAGCTGTAACCCTAGGATACAAAATGATCCAGGTTGTTCAGCAGTCTTAATTTTTTTGTATAGCTATAGACAGAGTTAAGTACATACAAGGATTAGTGAAGCAGTGGCTGTTTCCCTTATCCTTGCTTGAGTCACACAGAATGCTTCAACCTTCGTTGCTCCTGATGCTCTTGGACATGTGACATCTCTCACAGACAGTTCAAACAATAGCACAGAACCAACAATTTAGTTGCCATTCATGCCTTTTTGGTTCTTGAAAGCAAAAGCTAAGCTCATATCTAGTAAACTTTTATAGAATCCCCAAAGAGCTCCTGCTTTGAAATTAGTTGCAGGCACTATCAATTATATCTGCTTAAATGGACACATTTAATTACTATGGAAGAGAAATTGATTTTTAAATTACCACTGATTGTGCTGTGGGTATCTCTGTGGGAAGACAGGTACATCCAGGCTTTTAAATGTAACGAGTATATTAATTAATCTCCCACTATCAGTAAATGAACAAAGTCTCACTTTCCTCTTTGAGTCATTGTTTTCACTTTAAAACAAATAAGGATATTATGATGATCCCAAAATTGAGTTGGAAAGGATCCATTGATAATCTTTTTTCTCCAAGTCCCAGAATTAAAGCATGCCTGAATGAGTTTTGCTTGTTGAAGAACCCTGTTCTTGTATTTTGCTTGACAAAGCGCAGGTGTTAAGTCATTCAGCACCTACGCACAATTTCAGCAAAAGTGTCTGACTAAATAATAAATAATAAATATTCACCTAGGCAGAAAGTAAGACAAAAGCTGTGCATATCAAAAAATAGCTAGTCTGCTAGGCCAGGCGGGGTTGAAGGCTCTCCCTGCTAAGACACTCATAAGCTAAATCTTTTTTTCTGCATTAATGTAACTGCTTATGAAAATACCAGGAGCCTGCAAATTTATGATGGCAATTGCAAGAGCAAAGTGAATTAGGTTATGCATTTCCAAAGAAGAATTGCTTTCTTTGAATTAAGGAATAGTAATATCTGGTATAAGTGACAGTTTGGCGTAATGGTTAAGGCATTTGGCTAGAAACATGGGAGACCTTGAGTTATTGTGCTATTTAGACACAAAGTCAGCTGAGTGACCTTGGCCAAGTCACTCACTCTCAACCCTAGGAAAAAGGCAATTTCAGAAAAAATGGGGGGGGGGGGGAAGAGACTTTTCTATGTGGTCACCAGGAGTCAAGGATATTTTGAAACCACATGTAAAATATCTAATATTAGTCTCTCTCTTGAGGAAACCAGTATAGGTCAATTGCAGAAAGAATATTACAGTCTCAAGCAGCAGACTAATCAATGGAATACATGTAAACTATAATAAAAGTTAAATTATTCCAATACTCATTTTTCTTCCCTCTGGATGGGAATGCCAATCCCAGAATCCCCCCAAATCCATGGTAGTTGAGAATTCTAGGAAATTCTGCCCAAACTCAGGCTGGGGAAATGTGTTTGTCGTGCAGTCGTTTCCATTGTTACATCCTAATAAGATGAATTTGTCAATGAAAAATATGCAGGCATTTTTATGACTTACATCCAAGAACCAGTTTATGTTTTTAGTCTGAAACAATGTTAGGCAAGCCATAATGGTCAAATCAATCTTAAGGTAGCTGCCATAATAAAATGACAAACAATTAGCCATTATAGCATAACATAAAAGCCATTGAGGGCATTGGTTTTCATCTGCCAGACCCAAATCTATATGAACTTCTCTGTAAACATGCATTTCCTTATTAATAAATAAACAAATTTAATTAATACAAGCATTTGATGACATAATGCTACAATTTGATTTGCTTCAGCATTTTACCCCTTTCCACATTCCTGACATAACCTACAAGAAAATTACATTTCAGTGGCACCTTTCAGCACTATTACCAGTACTTTTGCCAATAATTGAATTTTTAAAATTGAATTTTTCATTTTTAAGAATATGTTCTGCAAATGCTATATTATAATAATATAATAATAACAACAACAACGTTGGAAGGGACCTTGGAGGTCATCTAGTCCAACCCCCTGTCTCTCTCTCTCTCTCTCTCTCTCTCTCTCTCTCTCTCTCTCTCTATATATATATATATATATATATATATATATATATATATATATATATATATATATATATATATATATATATATATATAGGACTCTGACTGGGCCACTCCAGAAGGCCTATTCTGTTCTGTTGAAGCCACTGTTTTGTTGAATTACTTGTATGCTTTGGGTCATTGTCCTGTTGCATCACCCATCCTCTGCGGAGCTTCAGTTGGCAGACAGATGGTCGTACATTTTCCTGCAAAATGTCCTGATAAACTCTGGAATTCATTTTCCCATCAATGACAACAATCCGTCCAGGCCCTGAAGCAGCAAAGCAGCCCCAAACCATTATGCTCCCTCCGCCATGTTTTACAGTGGGGATGTGGTTTTGATGTTGGTGTGTTGTGCCTTTTTTTTCTCCAGACATAGTGTTGTGTGTTTTTCCCAAACAACTCAATTTTGGTTTCATCTGTCCACAGTATATTTTGCCAGTAGTGCTGTGGAACATCCAGGTGCTCTTTTGCAAACTTCAAACGTGCTGCAATATTTTTTTTTGGACAGCAATGGCTTCCTCCATGGTGTCCTCCCATGTACTCCATTCTTGTTTAATGTTTTCCTTATTGTAGATGTGTCAACAAAAATGTTAGCATGTGCCAGAGATTTCTGTAGGTCTTTAGCTGACACTCTAGGATTCTTCTTTACCTCATTAAGCATTATGCGCTGTGCTCTTGCAGTCATTTTTACAGGACGACCAGGCCTAGGGAGAGTAGCAACAGTGCTAAACTTTCTCCATTTGTAGACAGTCTGTCTTACTGTGGACACATGAACATCAAGGCTTTTGGAGATACTTTTGTAACCCTTTCCAGCTTCATGCAAGTCAACAATTCTTGATCGTAGGTCTTCTGAGAGCTCTTTTCTGCGAGGCATGGTTCACATCAGACAGTGGTTCTTGAGACCAGTAACCCCAAAACAGGTGTGTGTTTTTAAAGGGCAGGACAGCTGTCAGGAACACATCCAATATCATCACACTGATTGGAGTCAAGGTTGGCTCACTCCTGGCTCCAATTAGCTCTTGGAGAAGTCATTAGGCTAGGGCAGGGGTAGGCAACCTTGGCTCTTTTATGATTCATGGACTTCAACTCCCAAAATTCCTGAGCCAGCTATGCTGGCTCAGGAATTTTGGGAGTTGAAGTCCATGAGTCATAAAAGAGCTGAGGTTGCCTACCCCTGGGCTAGGGGTTCACATACTTTTTCCACCCTGCACTGTGAATGTTTACATGTTATGTTCAATTAAAACATGACAACAGCTAATGTTTGTGTAGTATTATTTTAAGCAGACTGTGTTTTTCTATTGTTGTGACTTAAATGACGTTTAGAGCGCATTTTATGGCCAATTCATGCAAAACTCCACGTAATCCCAAAGGGTTCACATACTTTTCCTTGCAACTGTATCGATGTTGTGGATCATTGCTCTCTGGTTTTATAACAGCTTTCTCTGTTTTGATTTTTTAAAAATGACAGTTAAACCATCTGGCAGGAGTGTCTCTAGAGAGGGATATGACCATGAAAACTCAGCCACTATCCTGGCTTTTTCTGATCCTGCCTCCTGCAGACCTCCATGAATTAGCTTTTGTAGGAAATGATACAAAGCTCGGTGTATATGATATTATAATAAAGGTTCTAATTATGTTATAAATGCATTCATACTGTTGCTAGTTTAAATTATGTGATTTGCCCATTTGGATAAGTGGTGCAGATCTTTAAGGAAAAACTGGTTTTAATGAACAATATGGCAGAGTTAATTACAGTAGCCTTTGTTCAATTCCATCTGCACTTGCCTGCCCTGGAAGTGGGTTTTATTCACTGTTGTCCCTTCACTTCCCTTCACACTAGACAACTGTTGCAAATGCCAGTCAAGACTGCCCATTTTCTTGGCAACTTTATAGAACTTATTAACCATTTTTGGGAGTTTGTTGTTTACCTCCCAGCCTAGCCAATAGACCTGGCATTCTCAGGTGGTTTCCCCTTTCATGACCTAGCCATGGCTCATCCTGCTTAGTTTCCAACAGCAGTTAAACAGTCATTTAAGAGTTTCCACCTCTTTTGCTCTAATATATCTGCAAATTAATTTGGTGAGAATAATTTTTAAAGAAAAATCCACCAAACATGTAAATGGCTCTACCCCATTATTAAAAAGAAATCATTAAAACAATTAATTATTTAAAATAGTCCAAGGGGGGAAATGAAAATGCTGTATAACAAGTTCATAAAATAAACACCCATATATCTTATAGTTTAGTTTAGATTTTTAAAAAGATATTTTTTATCCTGCCTTCTCCTATTTTTCCACAGCAACATCCCTGTGAAGTGGGTTGGACTGGCCTAAATTTAGTCCACCTTCAGTCCAGCTTTCATAACTATAACAACTATATTTCTATGAGAAAAAAATAATGGAAAAATAAGGCAATAGTCAGCATGTGTGAGAATCAGACAAATGATCTCCAGAAGTATAATCATCCCTCTCTCTCTCTCTCTCTCTCTCTCTCTCTCTCTCTCTCTCTCTCTCTCTCTCTCTCTCTCTCTCTCTCTCTCTCTCTCTCTCTCTGTGTGTGTGTGTGTGTGTGTGTGTGTAAAATAGAAAATGAAGAAACTTTATTCTAAAATTAAACACACTTTATTCCAGTGGCAAATATTCCATTGCAAATATGCCAATCAATTTCCAGGCATGACCTGTCTACATACTTACTAGATTGCCCTACTCAGTGTATTAACAGTTTTAAAATAGGAAAAGCAATCCTTTTATTTGTAAATGCAATCCATAAGTAACAATTCCACTGGGAATTTTCCCAGGTTTTATTTTATGCCCATGAGAAAAGTCTACGGCAAGGAACTTGTCTTTTATAATGTGATATTATAATTCTGGTCAGTATCTATCATTTTCAAGGCCAAGTAATCATTTTAATTGCATTCTGCCAGGCAATGGCTCCCTTGATGATATTAACCAGCAGAGAGAGACTACAGGCAGAAAGGAAGTTTTAGTAAAACACTTTTAATAGGTGGCTTCCGCAAAACAGACATTTTTGATAGATGGTACATGTTGAAGACATTTCATTCAGTAGTCTTCAACATCCAGAGTTAGTCACACAATCCATATCACTATTTTAAGTGCCTTTTTTAAAATGTTAAACAGCTATAAAGACTGGCCTGGCCTGTTCCTAGAGCTACTAGGAACAGAGAGATGTTTTTAGATGGCATAACAACTCCAAACTGGCCATGCAACTTGGGGGTAGGTATGTTGAAATCACCTATCTTTTACAGCTTCTCACAACCTACTTGGTTCTAGTTCATTTCATAAAGCACCCTGGTCCTTGAAAAGTATCTGCCATAAGACAGCATTCCAAAGAGTACCGTAGTTCTAGCAAAAGGCCAGGAGAATCTATAGATGGTCTCTAGATTCTGTAGTTAGTTCTCATGACAATGCTAATGACTTTATATGGAGGAGCAACACTGGCTTGGAGTATGACCTGTACTCCTATAAATCCTATGTACTACCTGCCTCTGTTTTCTTCTGCAATGCAATGGTATGTTCCGTGATAGCAACAGTAACAAACGAGATCTGATCTAATGGGATGGCATCATGGCTTATTAAAGAAGGGAGGCACTTGCCTGCAACATTTTCTTCCTACCATTTCCTCCTTTCTTATTTTCCCTCTTCCTTGTTTATAATATTTCACGAGAAAGGTATTGTCTGTGTAGCTTACATAATTCTCATAAAGTATGTTTTTCACAGAAACATATAAGGTTGTTTGTGGAGGGGAAGAGAATAATGTGAAGCAGTTAAAACGATTAACAGGATATTTCTTTAGCATTAGGCCAAAGGTGTTTTTTCACAAGGCATCTGGACTTTCTTAGTTTTTCTTTGAGGACATTTCACTTCTCATCCAAGAAACTTCTTAAGCTCTGAAGAAGCTTCTTGGACGAGAAGCAAAATGTCTTCAAAGAAAAACAAGAAAGTCTGGTTGCCTTCTAAAAAAGCACCTTTGGGATAACTATGACCTGGATGACTGAGGATCTCTATAGGCCTTTAGCATTATGGTAAATAGACTGAATGTAAAGTCTGATTTTGATTAATATAGAATTCATCTGAAGCTTCCCTTCTTCTTCTGTATGGAGTGAATGAAACAGAAGGTGTTCCTCATAAGTTTGCTCTCAAAAATTCTGTCCTTGACATTGATTAGTTCTTAGTCCAGGAAGGGGTATCTTTAGCTTTAACAGTCAAATAACAATACCTCTAGAATTAGAGCACTTTGAAAGAATAATACTTGTTGTCACTCCCATGTGCTATATCATTGTTTTCTAGCATGTGTGTACAAGTGAAATTTCATTAGGTAGCAATTATACACTTAGTTAATTTTTGCCTGGGGCAAAATCTGATAATATATTTAGGGAGCTGCATCTACAGTAAGGCAATTCTTGCACCCCTTGGCAACTTCATGCCAAAATCCATTATCAAGAGTTTCCTAAAGGAGATTTCAAGGCTTCACATGGGGGAGAGGAATGAAAAGAGATCACATTGCAGTCATAGACTTTCATTCATGCCCAGTTGGGTTCTACTTCAAATAGTGATATTTCAAAATAAGCTGGCTTCTGGAAAAACAAATTCTTGGCTTTCTTCTTCACTTCATTGCCTCCAAAAGCTGTGGAAGCTGCTCCAACAATGGGGTTTTTAAAGAAGTGATTGGACAACCATTTCTCTGAAATGGTACAGGATTTCCTGCTTGAACAGGGGGTTGGACTAGAAGACCTCCAAGGTCCTTCCGATTCTGTCATTCTGTTATTTCTCATAACTGACAGAGCAATGAAGTTTTATTGCATGGTCCCTGTGAGTTGCAGGTGAATAAACATTCTGGCCTCAAATACACAAAGCAAAGTAATTTCTGTTAGCATTGTCAATTCTTAACGTGATGAGGTCAGAATGGCCTCATATTTTTGAGTCAAATTATCGCAATGCGAGCTCCTTTTCATTACCTACCTCCTTCCACCCAGTGGATGCTTATGATTTCTCTGCATTACTGGGTTCTGTTCTGCCCACGAAAGAAGGAAAGCTAAGCTTCCTATTATAGAATCACTAAAGCATACACCGAGCTCTCTGGAGCAAAAGAAGAAAGCCACTTGCTCATGCCAGGTTTTGTCATTCTGATCTCGCAAACACTCCTAAAATGCATAAAAGTATCCTTGTCTCCTTAGGAAACAAGAGGAGTTCAGTCTTCAAGGAGAGGAAGATGACTTAAGGACAATTCTATTTGTCAGGCTGAGGTAGCTCTACATCTATCTTACACAGCAGCATCTTGACAGACACAGGTTTGTTTACACCTACTAGCACCAAAAATGCAAAAAGGATGGTTAATCACAAATGACATGAATGCTTCAGCAACTAGCACTGTTGGAAAATGTCCAAAGCAATAACATTCCAAGGGACAAGTAGAAAGTATGTCACAATCACCTCTGACAGAGGAGAGGGAAAATGCTCTGTTGTCTATCCTTGAATTTTGTAAAAGGGGTAAGCAGCCTAGGATTCTCCAGATACTACTGAACCATAATTCCCAATAGCCTCACCAGCCTGACCAATGATGAGGTTATGTCGACAATAGTAATTCAATATCAGGAGAGGCATATGTTGCCCAATCCTGCTATAAAAATTAAGGCCAAGAAGTTCTACCAATTTTTTTCAGGTCTAGCTGACTTTTGAAGTATGCCATTCACCAATTTATCCTCAATGCTACATTATTTAGGGATTCTTTTAATTGTTAAAATTAACAAGTAACATTAAAGAAATTAACATGTCTTTAAAAACATTAGTTATTAGTTTTAATTGTATATAAATTTAAGAACAATTAGACTATTGGACTATATTAATATTGTTCAAAACTATATACTTTAAAAAAATCTAACATAAAAAGAGCTCAATAATAAGAGAGAGAGATGGGAAGGGAAGGGAAGGGAAGGGAAGGGAAGGGAAGGGAAGGGAAGGGAAGGGAATCACTTTATGCTAAATTACTGTATCTGGGGTAAGTAAGCAAAACCAAAGAAAAACATCAGTCCCATAAAGCAGGGCTTTTCAACGCAAGCACCTGGCTGATGGTAGGCGTAGGATGGGTTGAACAGCACTGTAAAAAAAAATGTAAAAAAAATGTAAAAGTGGATGAGGTGAAGTGGCAGCAGCAGTTCAAAGGCTTCAATTCTTTGGCGCTCAGCCTTTCTTATGGTCCAACTTTCACAGCCATACATTGCAACTGGGAAGGCCATAGCCTTGACTATACGCACTTTTGTTGGCAGGGTGATGTGTCTGCTTTTTAGTATGCTGTCTAGATTTGCCATGGCTTTCCTCCCCAGGAGCAAGCGTCTTTTAATTTCTTGGCTGCAGTCCCCGTCTGCAGTGATCTTGGAGCCCAGGAAAATAAAATCTGTCACTACCTTCATTTCTTCCCCATCTATTTGCCAGGAATTGAGAGGGCCCGATGCCATGATCTTGGTTTTCTTAATGTTAAGTTTCAGCCCAACTTTTGCACTCTCCTTCTTCACTCGCAACAAGAGGCTCTTTAGTTCCTCTTCGCTTTCTGCCATTAGAGTGGTATCATCTGCATATCTTAGGTTGTTAATATTTCTTCCAGCAATCTTAATTCCAACTTTTGATTCATCTAGCCCTGCCTTTCTCATGATGTGCTCTGCATATAAGTTAAATAGGCAAGGCGACAGTATACAGCCTTGCCGGAGTCATTTCCCAATTTTGAGCCAATCAGTGGTTCCGTATCCAGTTCTCACTGTTACTTCTTGGCCCGCATATAGGTTTCTCAAGAGACAAATAAGATGGTCTGGTACTCCCATCTCTAAGAACTTGCCACAGTTTGTTGTGATCCACACAATCAAATGCTTTAGCATAGTCAATGAAGCAGAAGTAGATGTTTTTCTGGAACTCTCTAGCTTTCTCCATGATCCAGTGTATGTTGGCAATTTGATCTCTAGTTCCTCTGCCTCTTCGAAATCCTGCCTGTACTTCTGGTAGTTCTCGATCCACATACTGCTGGAGTCTAGCTTGTAGGATTTTAAACATAACTTTACTAGCATGTGAAATGAGTGCAATGGTGCGATAGTTTGAACATTCTTTGGCACTGCCTTTCTTTGGAATTGGAATGTAAACTGATCTGATTCAATCCTGTGGCCAGTGTTAATATTATGATTCAATTTTTAAACAATACAATATATTAAACATAAATTTTACAACATCATATTATCTATATTTCCTTTGTAAAATTAATGCAAATTTAAATACTGAGAATTAACACGTTTTGTTTAGACACCTTTTAGAGTCTGGGACACAAATATTTTCCCATGAGTACACAATCGGGGTACACAGTTGAAGCTTAATTTTTCCAAAATTCTTTACAGACTGTTAATAGTTCACATTCCTGGAACATAGTTGACCCCAATATTAACATCATTAATCTGTAACTGCCTTCTAAGAGCTTGGTTTCTCACAGTGATAATATCTTGACTAATAATAATTTGTGATCTGGGGTAAATTGTACATTATTCTTTTGGTAAAATTTAAAATTTTTAAAAGTCTCATTAATTAATAATTAGTTAAGAGTAATAATCCTATTATGAGCCCATGTTTTCCCCCAACCTCCAAATATATTATCTGCCATTTCTAAATAAAAAGTGTTGTAAACTGCTCATTTGTCCTGAAAGGAAAAACCCAATTTATTTATTTTTTCTGACCAGTAGCTGGAAAAGTAACTAAATTTATTTATTTATTTATTTATTAATGGGACTTATATCCCGCCCTATCTCCCGAGGGACTCAGGGCGGCTAACAACAAAAAAAATTAAAGGTCTCTGTATAGTAAATTAAAATTAAAAATTGAAATAAATTAAAGATTAGAGTTAAAATTGTAAACATAATTAAAATCCCTGTCAGTCCAGGTCAGCCAGGTGGAAAAGGAGTGTTTTGAGGCCGCGGTGAAAGGACTGGAGATCTTGGGCCATCCGAAGCTCAGGGGGGAGCTGGTTCCACAGGGCTGGTGCTCCCACAGAGAAGGCCCTCCCCCTGGGGGTCGCCAGCCGACATTGTCTAGCCGACGGTACCCTGAGGAGGCCTTCTCTGGGTTATGGGAATTCGTTCCCGGCAGCAGATGGTCCTGCAAGTATCCCGGGCCTAAGCCATGTAGGACTTTAAAGGTAAGTACCAGCACCTTAAATCTCACCCGGAGGGCAACCGGTAGCCAATGCAGCTCACGCAGGAGGGGTGTAATATGGGAGTATCGGGGTGCTCCCATCACTACCCGTGCAGCTGCACTCTGCACCAGTTGAAGCTTCCGGGTGGTCTTCAAGGGCAGCCCCATGTAGAGAGCATTGCAGTAGTCTATACAGGAGGTAACGAGTGCGTGGGTGACTGTACGTAGGGCATCTCGGTCCAGAAAGGGGCGCAACTGGTGTACCAGGCGAATCTGGGCAAATGCCCCCCTAGCCATGACTCCAATATGATCTTCAAAACTGAGTCGTGAATCCAGGAGGACGCCCAGGTTGCGTGCTTTATCAACGGGAGGTAACATCTCTCCTCCTATACTCAAAGATGGAACCTCTTGGACTAAACGAGATGTTGGTACGTAAAGCCACTCAGTCTTGGCCGGGTTGAGCCGGAGCCTGTTCTTTCCCATCCAAATCTGTACCGCTTCCAGGCAACGGGACATCACATCGAGGGCATCACTGGGTTGGTTTGGGGTGGAGATGAAAACCTGGGTATCATCAGCATATTGATGATACTTCACCCCGAAGCCACGGATGATCTCTCCCAGCGGCTTCATATAGATGTTGAACAGGAGGGGCGAGAGCACTGATCCCTGAGGCACCCCACAACTAAGGGGCCTAGGGGTTGACCTCTGCCCCCCTGCCAACACCGTCTGCGAACGGCCCGAGAGGTAGGAGGAGAACCATCGTAGAACAGTGCCTCTCACTCCCAACCCCTCAAGACGACGCAGCAAGATACCGTGGTCGATGGTATCAAAAGCCACTGAGAGATCTAATAGGACCAGGACAGAGGAGTAAATTCCTACTGGGATTAGAACCAAGAACTGATTAACACTGTCTGGGTGCTAATTAATAATTTTAAAACTAAGCCCATAATAGTAAGTAGCAAAATAATAATTATTGTTTCATTTCCAATCTGCATTTGTTAGTAAGGTTAACATATATGCCTAACAGTAACTTAACAGTCTGCTGAAATATTTTAAGGGAATAAACGTAGATATTATGGTCTTTCTCTTTGTCTTGATGCAAGACTCACTTTCAGAATATTAACACTTCCCTACTAAGATATTAAGAGGCTGATAAAAAGCTATTTTCATCCACCTCTTAGAATTTGTTTTCATTTGGATGATATATATTTAAATGATCATAACCACTAAATTAGATATTTTCCTAGGGATAATTATCCGCAGGTATTTGTATATTACGTATTCTGTACAATATGCAAAACTTTTGTTTTCCTTACAAACCTTTCTTTCAGAACCTTCTTGCCAATTGGTATAATACTTAACTATTCCATGAATATGAAATTATGGGTATCTTCCTCCATGATACCCAAAACAATTGATCTTTTTGAAGAGCAATGAATAAACATGGCTGCATGAGCTTCCTGGCAAACTGTGGCTATGTTTGTATATTTATGTTAATGCGTGGTTAACTGAATCACAGTTTACTGAAGTAATACTTTTCTAGATTTGCATAATACACTTTGAGCTATACACTCAGTATCTATGCCTGACTAATATCTGGTTGGCTAGTTTGTGGCTCAGGGTATTTTGCTTCATTAGTAGTCATTCCATAGTACAGAAACTTGCTGCCATTTTGAATGATCAAAGCTTCTCTAAAATCAATTAACAAATTGATTTCTTATGATTCCATTGTTCATGACTTCAGCTTTGGAAAGTAAAGAATACATGCACGGCTTAGTCAACACAAAAAGGCCTTTTATTGGCTCAGCTCTAGGTGCACATAGCTACTCAGGAAAATCAATGCAAGGTATTTATAGTGAGCTATTTCCAAAACTCTTGTGTTTTCATTCTGTTTTCATTTAGTTGTGTGTGTTTTCCTACCAACATTTCTCAGGCAAAACATTTGTTTCTTGTAAAAAAAAAAGTCTTCAAGCTTGTTTGCTGTGGAAAAACATCTTTTCAAATAGCAGGTCATAAATCTCATTCAAATACTGGCAAAGGTGTGTTTTAAGTTTAATAAAAGATGGAGTCATGTTTTGCTTGAAGTTTCCTTACCACTCAGCTATTGGCTGTTTTCACTTTGAGGAGTTGTATTTAAGAGATGTAAATCTAAGTGATTTTAAAAGGGATCACTGCAAAGTTCCTTGGCTTTTATTGAAGGAGTGTGCATTGTTTGGATCAGATACTCCAAGATAAAAGCTGGGAGTTTTTCAATTGGTGGATAGGAGTTATTTTATATCCCTTCTTGGTGTATTTCAACTAGGGGACACTCTCCCAGGTGATAACAAGCATCATCTTTGAATACACATCCCACAAATTTGATGGATGGGAACTTTTTCTTGAGTATATTGTTCACAAACTATGGAATTTTACTTTTCCATTTTTTTAAAAAAAATATATCTGTGAATATGAATGGAAAGAGTATATAGGGATTGCACCTGGATTGGAAAGTTGAGGGGCTACAAAGATGACATTACAATTTAAGGATGACATGCAGTTGAGAGAAGATACCAGAAGTTCTAGGTAATTATGGCCATCAAACCCCCTGGTCTCCGCCCCGCCCCATCCTAAATATCAAATGTCCTAGATCATATCAAGGAGACCTAGTAATTTTGCTGCTGAATTCTCAGATCACTTCATAATGAAATCATAACTCTCCATAATTTGACTCTAGAGTGAGAGCTGACCTGTCTTACATTTTTGAGAATAGTTGGTGAGCAAGGAGTAGATTTGATTTAGCTTTGCCTATCCAGTTTTATAGTGTAGCACTGATTCAGACAGGAAGCCTGGGATGACATTATGTCACTTTATTCATTAGAAAATCCCTCTGAATAGCAATGGGATATAGGGCAGGGCTTTACAACCGGTGGTACACGTACCACCTGTGGTACTTTGCCGTGTGGGAGCTGGTACACAACTGTTAGCCCAGTGTAGCAGGGGAGGGGAATGAACCGAAGTGAGCCAAGCCTGAGGGAGAGGCAACAGCAGCTGCATGACTGTCTGGGCTTGGCAGAAGCCCCAGGAGCCAGCATGGCTCCAGCTGATTGGCTCCAGCTGATTGGCGCTTCCAGAAGCAGCTCGGAGCTGGAGGTGAACTGAAGAAAAAGGGGGAAGAGAGGAGAGGCTATAAAAGAACGTGGTTTGGGTGGAGGAAGGAGAAAAAAACAACAGGAAAGGTTTAATCCCTTTAAACAAATGTAATTAGTTTTACTCCCTTTAATTGAGTCTGTCTATGGCTTTTAGAAAGTTTTCTTTGAAGGTAAACAGGCTTAATTTAAAGCTAAAGCTTTTCACAATTGCTAGAGCATTTCAGTCTAGATTGCAACATTGTGACACATCTGAGGCAGCTTAAAGAGAAAAAAAAACCAATCTTTGTTGCTTTGCGCTTGATTCCTGTGTCTTTAAGGGTACAGGGAAGGGATTGGGGGGTGAATTCTTACTACACTGTGGAAGAGCTCAGAAGGTAGAGAGGAAGAAGGGCCAGCCTGCTAGCTCAGGAGTCTACAAACTTAGCAACTTTAAGACCTGTGGACTTCAACTCCCAGAATTCTTCAACCAGCCATGAGGGCTGAGGAATTCTGGGAGTTGAAGTCCATAAGTCTTAAAAGTGCCAAGTTTGAAGACCCCTGAACTAGCTGGTAGTGGTGCATATTAATAAACATGGATTAATTCATCATACATTTGTCAGTGCAAAGGGAAAGGGATTCAGCAAAGGAACAGCTGAAATTAAAACTGGTACTTTTCCCCTTTTTTCTATAGTTTGTAATATTTTCTTAGATTATAGAATAAAATACAAAAATACAAAAGCAAATAGTAGGACACAGTGGGGAGGAAAAAGGGGGGAAAAGTGAGGGGGAGAAGGGAAAAAGAACAGACTTCCTCTGTTGCAGTAGAAGGAAGCATTAACATTGAACCTCAACTTTTTACTTTTTCCATAATATTATAAACTAGCCATTTCTATAACAACAAATGAATCTAATCAGTAAAACCCAAAATGCCCCCCCCTTTTGTCATTAAGTTTTTGGCACTTTGCTAAGCACTGGTGGTACTCAAATATGGTCATGTCCTAAAAGTGGTACAATCTGTGAAAAGGTTGAAAAGCCTATACTATAGAGGATTGTTGTTCATGTACTATCATGCTGCTGGTTAAAAGTATCTCTGGCTGTACTGATTTCATGGGAAGGTCTGACTTGGAATTTCAGTGTTCCAAACAACCATTTTCAATGTATAGGTCAAGCCAAATATTCAACTTAGCTTTCACCTAGGACAGGGGTCGGCAACCTCGGCTCTTTTATGACTCGTGGACTTCAACTCCCAGAATTCCTGAGCCAGCTATGCTGGCTCAGGAATTCTGGGAGTTGAAGTCCACGAGTCATAAAAGAGCCGAGGTTGCCGACCCCTGACCTAGGATAATAAAAAATATATATCCTAGACAATCTATGTGAAGATTACCTACTGTCATAATCAGACAGTAGGTAATCTTCACATAATCATGAAATCTGATTTAACTGGGGTATACCCTCAGTGAAGAGGTGGAGGCCACATTAAGATCGTGCTTTGTAATGTGGGCCAGTTGCACCAAATCCTAGATTGAGGAGTCTATTTGTGGTCATTAATGCCCTGGTTATCTCCTGGTTGAACTATTGTAGTGCATTCTACATGGGCTGCTCTTGAAAAGTATTCAGAAGCTTCAACTGATACAAAATTTAGAAGGATGGCTTGTTATGTTTGTAGCAGAACATATGTCACACCTCCACTCTTCAAGTTCCATTGGTAACCACTTTGTTTCTGGGTCCAGTTTAAGATAGTGTTTTTGACTTCTAAAGCTCTACATGGCATGGGAACAGGTTATCTGAATGACCACCTCTCCCCAATAACATCTACCCATCCCACCAGATCCAGCAGTTATGGAGTTACATTTTGTGGGTCCCAAGTGGTAGGCGTTTTCTGTGGTGGCTTCTGTTTTATGGAAAATTCTCACCACCAAAGCACTATTCACCTTCTGAAGCTCCTTTAAAACCTAGATATGCCATTAGGCCTGAGGACCCCAGTGGACTGATGAATTATTGAAGTGCCTTCAATAATTATTATAAATATCTCTTTGTCTAATATTTCTTCTTCCTTAGCTTTATCTTTTATTGTTTTTTTAAAGTTGTTTTTTAATAATAATGATAATTGAGTTACTATTTATTAGTTTGTTTGTAACACTGTTGTACACTACCCGGGAGTCACTTGTTTGTGAGATAGGTAGCTATAGGAATTTAACAAATAAATAAATAAAATCTTGTTTAGAAGCTGACTGAAGATTTTAACCGAGGCCTTCATTGTATTGAAGCAGATTATGTATTAATTTCTCCTTCTTCCATCTATTTTAGGGGTTTAAAAAGTGATTATTTTAGCTTTGCTGCTTTGATTGTAGATTGCTTTGAAATATTATACGAGAAGTGGTATATAACTCCATATTTATTTTAGAGGAATCATATTTCATATGTATGGTTCCACATACATGCATTATTTCAACCATAACTATTTTTACAATGGAATTTACTGTGCCTCAACATAAATTGCCTTCATGAACGTTATGGCTCTTGCTTAGCATAAGCTCCTTGAGACAAAGCATGATTATATATTTTTTAAAGGACCATGTATATTTTGGATTTGATAAAGCTTAATAAAAGCTAAGAAAACAATGCTAAAGAGATCTTGTTATAAATCTCTGCTGTCTTGCAGAGGAACTAGAGGTTGCCCTTGTTCTTCTTCTTCTTCTTCTTCTTTTTTTTAATTGTGGCTTGCTATAAGAGAAGTAATATTGTAACCTGCCAGATATGTTTTATTCAGCTTCTTCCATCTTGCTAACAAGAAAAAAGAAATCAGTTCTGATGATTTATGCATTGCATGAAGCAGGAAGGAAGCCAAAAGTCACTAGCTTGTAGCTTGCTGGAGCGTCGGAGGCTTTCTAGGATGCTCATCGGAAATAGCTGCTATTATGTTGTGTCTCTGGAGGGTATTTTTCCAGCACTCTATGGTGGAAGAAAGCACTTCTGGAATCACTTTTTTCTGAATCATGTAGCTACAGATCAAATGCAGTATATACATCACAGCCTTAGTGGGAATTGCTGGTAGGTCACTGATACGCAAAGCTAAACTTGAATTGTCTTCAAACCTTTCAGGGTCATTTAAATTGCCATTCCAAGAATCCACCGGCGGGAAGGGAGTCAGGGAAGGAGAGGGTGAGGGCAAAGTGAGAAAATTGATGGGTCTGATACACACACACACACACACACACACACACACACACAAAAGTTACAGATCATTTACATAGGAATGGAATGCATGAAAAATCCTTGACTGTTTGCCTTAGTGATTTATGAAGCCCCTTTTCCTGTGCAAGCGATTAACTGCTCTCCAAAAGCGATGGGAATCCAGCAGGGAATGAAAATGGCCGAAGAGAAAGGGGCACAGCTTCATAACCTATTAATCATGCATCCTCAAGCACACACATGCACATAAAAAAGGAAAGCAAGGTCTTGCTCATCCTCCATAGAATTTATGCAGCAAAGTTTGTATCCAGTTCAGGTAGCTCTGGAGGGTTGCATAAAACAACAACAACAACATATTTCACATGCTAAAATTAGCAGCATGCACCCCCACCAGCTTGTAGCAATCTAAGACTTTAGGGAGCATGGTTACAACACACTCCTTGCTCGGAGCATGAAACGCCTTTTGCCTTCTGGAAAAACAATGACTACTGAAATTTCAAAAAGCATAAAACCCAGTTAAACGTGAACAGAGAACTTGTTATGTGAGAGTGACTTTTAGTTTTGAGCAGCACACTTGGTTCAGGGCAGTTTCTAGAAAGCCATCTGATTAAATTTTTGTGTGGTTTAGAAGAAGCATCAAATGATCCCCCCGCCCAACATACACTTTTGTTCGGTTTCAGCCTAGCAAAATCAGCAAAGGCTCCTTAACAGGAAATGTCAATTCCTTAGCTCACTAAATTATTCTGAGGGCATGCATTTTATCTCAGCACTGGGCCTTGAGGGCTGTTTAACTGTCTCCCCTTGTTTGAGAAAACTGGTAGATTCTCTGTCTTGTCTTACCAGTGCCTTGGCAGTCCTTTTGGGTTGCTCTTGTTTACATATTACTGTTCAGTAACCTGGATCACAAACCATGTTCTCCAGTGGCTTCAAAGCTGAAAATACAAAACTGTTTTCTTCATTGATGTTCCATTGCTCTTCTTTCTGTCTGTTGCAAAGTTGTTTTGTTTGCCATTCTATTTTCTTGACAAGTCCCAATTTCTGCCTCTTTCCTGAAAATCTGAAACTTTTTAGAAAATTAATCTAATTTACAGCTAGTCAATTTTTAAGATCCCCTGTGAGTAGCATGAAACACACTTCTACTTGATGGTGTTCTGTGAAGTAGTGATAATGTTTGTCAACAACTCACTACATTACACGAAGTATCTCCGCTTTGTGCTGCATCTTTCTAAAAGCTACATGAAAACATACTTCATTTTCAAGAATATAATGTTACAAATTCATGCAAAGCCATAAGGGATTTGGATGCGCTATTGTACAATTTGAGGGAGATATGTACTACTTTAGAAATAGAAAATATAAATAAATGTAAATAAATAAAATTTCCTTCTACATTCCACTAATGGCTTTCAAACACGGATTATATGTTTGAAACAATTCTCTTAAGTAACTTTAATCTCCTCTTTAGGAGATGTATGCTCATTTGGATAAGTTGCTCAAGTAATTTCAAATCTTTTCCTGCTAATTGCCTTATACCTTTAATTATTAGAACTGCTCACAACACAGATTCACTCCTAAAGATGAATTCATATGACTCTTTTGCTGGCTTTTACATAAAATATCAGCTGTGCATAGAAACTGACAAACTGCTGCCAAACCAATTCATTTCATGGCAAAGTCCTTCCCCACCCAGTCTCCAGAAATATGCTACACATTTTCAACATGCACTGGTTCCTTTTTATTTTAATTGTAAGCTTCTCCTACATTTTTGACCTATGCAAAACCCTACAGAAGCCAAAGGGCAGGAAAAGAGATTCAAAGTACCAATTTAAGTTCTGATAACTATCAACCGAGAAAGGGTTGGGTTTGTAAAAGAAATGAGAACATGATATATAGAGCCAAAATCCACAAATCATTAGAAAGCCCATCAAGTGTACATTTTCTAATTAATAGCAATCGACCTAACACCACATTTAGTGGAAAAGTCTAATATAAATTTAAGTAGAAAATAAATGAACCACAGAAGTTGGTGGGGGAAGGTTTCAGATTACAGTGGGTAGAGTGGGAAAATCCTATAACTGATAAAATGTTCATTGGGAACCAAGGCTTTGAATAGAATTTCCCAATCCTGCTGCGATTCCCTTTTCCAATCCTAATATTTCCATAGTTTTAATGCACCAAGTTACTGACACATTTAGTATCTTATGCAGTTACATGTAATTGTTTACCTATAGAAAAAAATTCCTATAGAAAAAACTTTCCTCCAGAAAAAAGTTAAATATGGAAAAGTAAAAAAAAAAATAGATATGAGAAAATGATATAAATTGCCCCCTTTATCTAATGTTTCAAAGAAAATGGTTGTGTATAATGTTCTTTCTAGCTCTGCCTATCGCAGTTCAATCTTTTTCAAATACTTTAAATAAAATCTCAGAGATGGGTAGATAAATGATTGATAGATGTAGATGTGTTGAGTTTAGTGGGGATTCTCTGCAGATTTATACCTATTGTAGGTTTCAGTGATTTATGGCTTAGGTTTTTACATAATAAGGGAACATTGTGGGAATGTATTGTGAAGAGCACAATGTTATTCTATGGTAGCCCAAAATCAGAATGAAAGTAGCCATTTTGTAAAATAAACACCAGCACAACTGTTTGAGGCATTGCTGAACTCACCTACCTCAAAGTGTTTCAGGTTATCTCAAAAGCTCTCAACAGACACAGTAGGTTTTTAGCCCATTGCAATTGCTAACTGATAACATGCTCAACCTTCTCACAAGCAACCTGTATCTGCTTAACCAACTTGACTTCCACCTTCTGCCTTCCCCTCCTTCCCCTCCTCCATCACATTCCAGTTTAAATCCCACATCCGTCTTGCCATTCCATGTATCTGCCGATGTGAGCTGAGCATCACAAAAACCTGACTTTTAATAGAAAGAGTAGTCTGAAAAGGTGCTGTTGAATTTCCAGGAATTTGTTTTGTTCAGTTTGTGACCTGAACAAAAGCAAAGCATCTAAAAAGGAAAACAGAAACCAAAGCATGTGACCCTTAGAGCAATTATTTTAAAATCCTTCCAAGTGGACAATTTCCAAGCAGCTGTTAAACAGAGTCTTTCTTCCCTTTGAACACTGGGAGGCAGGATTGCCCACCAAATGGTTCAGCAAAAGATCAACAACGGGTGCTGCTGAATAAAGCTAAGAGGATGAAATACAGAAGAGAATGAAAGGCAATCAGAAACCTATGTAAATATAGGAACTGGCCAACACGGATATTGCGAACATCCCTTTGTATGACTGATCTCTTCCATCCTTAAGATGCCTTCATGTTGGCAATTTTAGGAAGTCACAGAAAAAGTGCCAATTGCATTCTAGGATGCATGCACTTCTGGGGATTGTTTAAACCGGTGGCAAATTGTATAGCGCTTCACAAATAGATTGGGAACTAGCCCAAGCACGCAATGCTACTGCCCATTCAAATCAAGGTGAGTGAATTGTTTGGTGTATGACATAGATTATCACACAAGCAACTTTTTCCATTCCTTAGTCTAAATGTGAAACAATACCTGATTAAACAAAGCACTTGCTGCCTTTTCGGGACAAGTAAAAGCTATTAATGCACAAGTAAAATGCATATATTGCTAAATGCGTTGCTGTTTGTAATACAATTTTTTAAAAAATCAGTTTCTAAAAATTCAATCACAAAATGGCAAGGGCCTTTCTCAAGTTTTCTCTTTCAGCTATGTATTCAAAATGGATGGTGATTAATAATTATATATGTATGTATGGCTCTGTGTGTGTATGTGTGTGTGTGTATGAACATCCCTTAGAAAGAAAAGAATCGAGTATCAGGATAGAAAAATAAAAAAACTGTTTAATAGGCAAAACACTTAGCTTTCATCGGCCAAACTGCCGACATCATCAGAGCAAGAATAGATCTGGGAGTTTGCCTATATAGCCGGCTGCTTTTGCACCCTGCTCATTGAGCGGGTCACTGGACTATTGACTTCAAACGGCCGTAGTGTTCCTAAATGTCCTGCATTTCTTTGCGTGCTTGCAGCATCAGAAGTTGTTTTTTTATTCATGCTTGCTCCCCTGGTGAACATATACACATCAGGGAGCCAATTACCCAGCCGCAGTTGTTTTGTACCTCCCCCCTCCATCTTTGGTCAACTCTGAGCCTCCGTCTCAAGACCTAAAGCCGGGCATGTTGTGGATTCGTCCTTCCTGTGGATTATTATTGTGGCTACGCCCTCCAGCTCAGGATCTAATACAGGGCATGTCCAAAAGTCTGACACAGGGCACATTGAAGATTCATCCTTCCCGGGGATTGCTGTTGTTCTGCTTGTAGCAGCGTTGTTCAGGTCCTGCAAAGAGCAGGCTCGTTGTGCCCGTCATAAGTCATAGCATCGTTCCTCCCATCCCCTGAGCATCTGGTAAGCAGGTAAAAGGTCTATATGATGGTTAATGAAGTTTTCGTCAGATAGCCATGCCTCCTTGAGCAACCGGCTGCCCTTGGTGTTATCCCGGGCTATGGCCTCAGCGCTGGCAAAATCAAACAGGTCTGATCGCCAACTCATGCTCATGGAGCCTCTTAGTTGTTTCCCCAACGTAATTGCATTGGCAATTTTTACATTGAATCCTATATATAATTGATGATCTTTCTACATTGGGGAGTAGCTCTTTAGGATGCATTAACCTGGCACGCAGGGTTTGGTCTGGTCTATGGGTGACATTGATATTGTAAAGGGCTAACAACCATGCAGTAGCCTCGGACATTCCATTAATATAAGGGAGTCTGGTCCGTGTGGTCAGCAATGCTGATACGTTATCTGATCAGCTACTTCAAGATTTGTGTGTCCTGCTGTATCTCCTAACAAACTCAGCAGGGTAGCCATTAAGCCTGCATATACAGTATAGATATTTCCTCTCCTCGACTTTGACTGTATTGCAGTGCGAGCCGATCCGTCCAAACAATGTCCGAATGCAACTGATTTTGTGTGCCACGGGATAGTTACTCCTATAATGCAGGGTTCTGCCTGTGTGGGTTGGCTTGTGGTAAACGTTCGTATGGAGAGTACCATTGGATTGATGGCTGATTAGTACATCCAAAAAGGCAAGAGAGCCGTTGGCTTCCTCCTCAGCGGTGAAACGGATCTCCAGATAGACTGAGTTTAGCTTGTCCATAAAATTGGCACTATCCTGTTTTTTAATAACCACAAACGTGTTGTCCACATATCTAACCCAGAGCTTTGGGTGGTACTTGGTCATAACTACAATTTCTAACTGTTGCAGGACCGTCTCTGCAATGACACTCGAAATGGGAGAACCCATTGCTGCCCCTTTGATCTGTTCATAAATAACACCCTGGAAAGTACAATACATTTTGAGACACGGGATCACTAGTTGCACAAGATCTTTGACACGGAGCGAATCCCGATGTTGTCCTTGTTCCTGTTTTAGGCAGTTCCTTATGACGGTAATCGCCAGGTCTTGTGGGATAGAGGTGAAAAGTGAGGTGACGTCAAAGGATATCATCACCTCATCCTCCTCTGTTCTCAAGGATTTTATCTTTTCTAGGAACTCCTCTGCTGACCTAACTGTGGTCTCATTGTTGTCAACTAGGTATCCAATATGGCCGCTTAGCCCCTTGGCCAACCCCGAAATAGGTGTGCCTCTAAAGGACACAATGGGATGTAAGAGAACTCCCTCCTTGTGAATTTTTGGGAGACCATAAAATCTTGCCATTGCTGAATCCCCTGGGCATATTGCCCTCAGTGTGTCATCGCCAATCCTTCCCTGACTTTTCAGGTTATTGAGGAGTTTGTTGAGATGGTTCTTGAGGATCCTTCATAATGATCTGGTATGCAGCAGTGTCATTCATTAAGTAATGCAAGGGCTTTGTCAACATACTCAGACCTGTCCATAACGACAGTCGCCCTACCTTTGACAGCTACTGTATATAAGCAAACTCCCGGATCTCCTATGCTTGCTCTGATGTCAGCAGTTTGGCCGATGAAAGCTAAGTGTTTTGCATATTAAATAGTTTATTTTTCTATCCTGGTGCTCGATTCTTTTCTTTCTAACATGCACAAACCCAGGATTCACATTTTTAGTCTTATTAAGGATATGAACATCCCTTTATTTGACTGATCTCTTCCATCCTTAATATGCCTTCAGCATATATAGCATATGTATATGTCTGCCATGTATGGCTATGTGTAGATATATACTTGCTTTTCGGAGCAGGCATTTTTAATGTGGGCCAGGGTACTCATCGTAAAAAATGGCAGTAAAGGTTATCCTATCCTATCCTGTCCTGTCCTGTCCTGCCACTGCCCTATCCTATCCTATCCTATCCTATCCTATCCTATCCTGTCCTGTCCTGCCACTGCCCTATCCTATCCTATCCTATCCTATCCTATCCTATCATCTATCTCAGCACATTTAAATAAATGTGTGTAAAATCTACACGGTTTAGACTACATCCTTTCTGCACCAATCCCCCTTTTAATAATAAGGAACTCCCTCCTCCACAGGATTTGTAAATTATAGCTATCATTTCTTTGATTTGTATCCCCGAGAAATTCAAGATGGTTAACAAGAAATATTAAAATATAAGAACTTAAAATATGATAAAATAGTGAGAAATTATCTGCTGACTAGTTGAAACCAGAATAGCTAGCTAAATTGGAAGGATCATGATTTATTTTCTAAAAGAAGAGAAGGGATTGGGCTAAATTCTTGTGCTGGTGTTTCCAAGCTACATTTTGTAGCAACAAAGGGAGATTGAATGTTACAGTTATTTACAGTATAATCAACAGACTGTCTTGTCTAAGTCAACTTGGTGTTGAGGAGTTTTGAGCATCATTCTGAAGTCATACCATACTGCTCATGAAGGAATGCTTTATCCAGGCTTGACTGGATTGGGCTTGACCTGAGAACATATTTTCAGTTTTTGCTTTTCAAGCACTACCTATTTTCATACTCACTCATAGCTTTGTTTGCACAGACACATACCCATGAGTAACTGAACCATGGCTCACTAAAATCAATTTTCTGACTTCATGCAGCACATGGAATTAATCACGAGGGTAAGCTTGTCCAACATGTCAAACTAAAATATAGTCAGTAGTTTGTGAACACAGTCATAATTCCCACTATCTTCAATGTCTTGCAAATAAGATATTTTTCTACAAAAACCCATTACCCCTTTACCAGTTCACTTGAGTTTGCCAGACAGCAAAGATTTAGAGACCTTGTTCCGTGGCTAAAACACTATTTTCTTCACCTTAAATTTGGGAATATTACCTATATTACCAATTTTGAGGAAAGTTGAAGCATTATAGACATTAAAATTACAGTGTTTTTTTTAAAAAAATGACATTTATTACATACTAGCCTTTATATGAGGGACGCGGTGGCTCAGTGGGTTAGAACGCTGAGCTTGTCGAACAGATGGTCAGCAGTTTGGCGGGTCGAATCCCGAGTGCCGCATAACAGAGTGAGCGCCTATTACTCATCCCAGCTTCTGCTAACCTAGCAGTTCGAAAGCACGTAAAAATGCAAGTAGAAAAATAGGGACCACTCCGGTGGGAAGGTAACAGTGTTCCGTGCGCCTTTGGCGTCTAGTCATGCTGGCCACATGATCACAGAGACGTCCTCCGATAAGCGCTGGTTCTTCGGCTTTGAAACGGAGATGAGCACCGGCCCCTAGAGTTGGAAACGACTGGCATGCATGTGCGGGGGAACCTTTACCTTTACCTTAGGCTTTATATGTTATATGTTAACTTGTGTGTGCAAATACAATTGTTCCAAATCACTAAATGACTCTTACCTACTGTCTTTGTAAAATAAGCATTATTCTTTTTCGATAGAAAAATCTATGCAACATAATACCTGCAGGTAATGAAATTTGGTTTGTGAACTTTGTTGACGCTAAAGCTGAATTAGTCTAGTTGAATTTGGAAGGAAGAAAGGCTTGAGTTGACTGGTCAGTGAAAAAAAATATCTTAGGATTTTCGTGCTGCACCACTACTTTCAAGGAAGAGTAACTGTACCTGCTGCTTCTGAACTTTTCCCACTGGCATAGAAATTCATATCCCTAAGAAGTTGTGCACTTGTAGCTCTTATGCAATTCTGCTCAACAACTGATATATAAAGAGTGCTGAAAAAGTCTGTGCATAATCTTGGGAAAAGAGGCAAAGCAAAGCAAAGCAAAAAAAAAATAAAAATCCCCCAAACCCCGATAATAAAAAGAAAGGAAGTAGAGAGCAAAAATCTAAGTTACTTCTCACAATGCTTTCAGAAATAAGAAGGGAAAAGCTGCAGCAGCACTGTCAAAATACAACAATAGTTTGCAGAAGCCTGCAGGCAAAGTTTTACTTATTTAACATTAGCTCTGATTTAAATAATAAAAAATGGTTGCGTACACTACATTAAAAAAAAAAACTCCTAATGTTTTTGTTCTTCATCTGAAGAACAGACACTGAAGTAATGGAGCCGTCTCTCTCTAAATAATCATATGAATGGCAAGATCTCAACCCCAGGAAAGCTTTTTGTCTACACAGGGGATTGTGCTGTGAAAGAGTCACATCTTGCATTGTTGAAACTAAACACCAGTGAGGGGTAGCTAGCTACTTTTGCTATTGAAATATGTGTCTACATATACATACACATAGGCATACATCTTGAGACTCTACATTCCTGGGTTTCAAAAGCGCTCTGCTTTATTCTTGTATCAAAGAAAGAGATTCTGTCATAGGTTTTTTTTTAGGGTTCACCAGGCTGTTGTTAATGATCTCATTTAATCTGGCCTTTTATCTAGTAAGCCAATCAACATTACCAAAAGAGTTTTTGCAAAGTAAGAAATCCTCCAGTGACTTGTTTGAGGTGTCTCTCATTACACATAACATTTCCATAAATTCTTTGAGATTGCTTTAAACAAAAGTAGACTTATGTTACCTGGAAACTACTCAAAAGTATTCAGCTAGCAGGCACGAATTCCCTATACTTAAGATATGAAAAAGGAGAAGGGGGAGGGGGAGGCTATATACAACCTCACAATAAGCACAAGGTATTCCTCTGGAGCAGATAGATTTACTAAAGGTGACAAAGAGTGGGTTGGCTCCAGACACACAATTGTCAGACTGTTAGTTAGGTCCAGAAGAGATCTTCTGTAAATAAAGTCCTGCTTCTCATGCTACTTCAGAAAACATAACATTCTGGAGATCAACCGAAAGCCCAGAAAATTACAGTGAGAAGTAATTGTATTTGGCAAAGATCATTTCCTTTTTTTCCTTCTAAATGGAGGAAACGTTTAATGAGGATCTAATACTTGGGCCATCTCAGACCATGATACTTTTTCATATAGCAAAGATAAAAAACTTAATCAAATTCAAACACTATGTGAAAATCTAAGTGAAGTCAACTCATGTTCTACAGCAAGGGAGGTTAAATGTATATTTGGAAAGTAAACTTGTGATGAGGCAGCACCTGGCATGGGAATTGAAGCTGACATTACACTACTACAGCCTTTTTTAATTTTTAAAGGAAAATTGTAAATTAATAAAAGCATTAATAGAAACATTGGCTGGCTGAATCGATGTTTTATTTTACCACTTAAAACTCTTCTTCTGTTACAATATGACTGTTATTCCCCTTTTATTTCAATAGTCATCATGGTGTTAAAGTTTAAGTCAAATTACAAAAATGTCCCTGCTTAAGACACCTCCTTCTTTAAGAGAATCAGCAAATACCCCCTGCTCCAGGAAAGCATTTAATGTTAGTTGTGTTCTTCACAAATGAGAAATTTACAAGGTTACCTCAAGGGGAGCCCCTTAGGATAATTAAAATCCAGAATCTGAAATTACCTTGGTCTAGTCCAGGGGTCAGCAACCTGAAACAGTGAAAGAGCCACTCGGAACCGGTTCCCTCACAAAAGGAAAAACTGGGAGCCGCAAAAAATGTGTGCACATGCACGTACATGCGTGCATGCGCAGAACAGGGTTTGACTGAAGAGTGGAGCCAAGGCGAGATATGCACCTACCCTGCATATTTGAATTGATTGGTTGAACTTTTTTAGTCCCACTTTTTTTTTTTTTGGACTGCACATGGCAGAGGACTGGGAGCCGCAGGAGACGGCTGAAAGAGCCGCATGTGGCTCCAGAGCCGTGGGTTGCAGACCTGTGGTCTAGTCTAAGAAATTGCCAACATACCTAATACTTATTCACAACAACACCTCTGCCCCCCCTCCCTGTGAGGTGAGTTGGATTGACAGAGAGTGACTAGCCCAGGGGTAGGCAACCTCGGCTCTTTTATGACTCATGGACTTCAACTCCCAGAATTCCTGAGTCAGAGCTGACTCAGGAATTCTGGGAGTTGAAGTCCATGAGTCATAAAAGAGCCAAGGTTGCCTACCCCTGGACTAGCCCAAAGACTTCTAGCCAGGTTTCATGCCTAAGAGAGACTTAGAACTCAGTCTCCTGATTTCTAGACCAACACCTTTAACAACTGCACCAAATGGTATGAAATCAGATTCACAGAATAATAGAATTGGAAGGGAATTTAGAGGTCTTTTAGTCCAACCCCTTGCTGAAGCAGAAGAGCATATTGAATTAAATCTTGAATTTAAGCAATGGTGGATTATAAGGAACAAGAAGGGGAAAAATTAAAAGTAATACTAGCACAGAAATGACAAAAACAAGACTGCAGATCCATTGGTCAAATGAAAGATGAGTGTGTTTGTTTGTATGTGTGTGATATACAGTATGTATTATACAGAGACTTGCTCTCTCTGTGTATGTGTGAAAGTGTTCTGGTACTATGGTTATTACTGAAAAAGATCTTTAAATAAAAATACTGTGGAATTGCCCATTATATATTTATGTTTAAAAGAAATGGCTCTCAAAAAGCTAACTAAAAAGAAGAAAGAATGGTATGAAACAAACAATAAACATCAATCTATGCCAACTGACAGGGGAGGGAGCCATCATTCAGAAGAGTGTGTCATTAAAAATGGGGCATTTGCAACTAACAGAAGGACTCATTTCTCAGGTATTTGGTTTGTTTTTGTAAATTAAATTTTAAAATATGTCAAAAATATTCAGTGTTCAGATGAAAAAAAGAAAGTTTTCTATGCAAGCTTTCAAGAGCTCAGTCTGTAGTTTGAATGCTTAAGCAATACATCAACACTGGCTAGCCTGCCAAAAACCACCAAAATATAAGGAAAGACAACATAAATTAGTAAATTGTCAACTCCTCTTTATATGAATTCCTAGTGCCAGACATAATTACAATAGTAAGAATAGGGTTTCTAAAAATAAATGTCAAATTCTTATCAGAAAGTGTAGAACCATGTTCCTTAAACTAGGTTTATGGAAGTAACCTCAGTCTGCGAGGCCATTGGTCACTAGGACAGCTTCCACCTCTCAAAATGCCAATATGCATCCAGGGAACTATTACAGTGCAAAGTAGAAGCTTTGATTAGATCAGTGTATTCATTTATTTGAGATAAAAAGATGTATCCCATCATGACATTTTGCTGGCACATCAGTGGAACAGTGGGTTGAGGGTTGCTTCAGATCACCTTGCTTCAGATCACCTCTTCCATAGCAGATACTCTGTTGCTGGTTATTTGCAAGCCATGCAAAGCTTGGAAAGATGCCCCTGGTGCAGATTTTAATGGGCTTCACTAAAGTAAGTAGGTAGGAGATAAACAATCCTTGTTTTAAATACTTTGGTATGATCTTTTATTCTATATAGCAGTGTTTCTCAACCTTAGCAACTTTAAAATGTGTGGACTTCAACTCCTAGAATTCCCCAGACAGCAAAAGAAATGGCTGGGGAATTTTGGGAAAGGAAGTCCACATATCTTAAAATTAGTAATAGCTGAGAAACACTGCTACATAGGAATCGCTTCTTTTTCTTCAAACTGAATGAATCTGTGAATGAGAATGAATACTTGGTCCATCTTAGCATAGAAGCAATCACTGTGGCCAAATGGCCAAATCATAAAGTCAAATCCTCTTAACTTTCCTCATTTTTTAACCTCCTTTGTTACAATTAGAGATTTATTCTGCAGACTTGTGTGTACCTAATTAGAAGTCATTTTCACAAAGTTCCATGGGATTTACTGCCAGCTCAGCATGCACAGGAATGTAGGTTTAAATACCTTGAGAGAACACTTCAAAGTTAGAGGGAGTTTATTTGGGCCTGTTGATTATTACATTAATTCATCCCCACATAACATTAAGACGATCTATACTTAATTTCCCTCTCTTGAGGCACTGCAAAATTAAAGGAGAAAAGAACAGAGACTGAAAAAAATAAAGCAAGTTACAAACTACTCTTTCCTCATGCTTGCAGTGCAACCTGGAAATCTTTGCATGCATGCTGGGTAGCTTCCCATATGAATTACTGTAAATTTTCCTGAGGATTTATACAATCAAAGAAACTGGAACAAAACTTTGCATTGTCTATTTTAAAAGTACTGTATTCAGAACTCATGTCCTATTTGTGGCATAAGTACTTGCACTTCTCAGATTAAAAACCTCTCCTTAAAATTCTATTTTATACTTTTGTCTCTCTCTGTGTGTGAGGGGGGTTTCTTAAAAAGATTAAAAACATTTTAAATATTACACTTTTATCACTTACCTTATTTAAACATCACTATACCCACAGCTGATTACAGTGACATTGAAAAAATAACCTTTTCTACAACAGGCTTTGAAAATGAATGTTTCCTTAACAGAAATGTTAAATTATTTCCTTCTGTTATGCAAGGCTTGGATTTCTTTTTGAAACTGTACCCACTTTCATAACACTATTGAACAAATTGCTTGTTTCTATTTAAAAACTCACTAAGCCTGGCTGGTATATTACAGGGAACATCTGTGAAAAGTTTTAAAGAGAAACAGAGTGTCATGAGCTTTTGAAAAAGAATATTATCTTTTGATGTATCAAAAGATATACTCTTTCAACTTACTTAAGGGAGTGGTAGGTAAAAACAGTGAAATTGTGCAAATCAATGTATACTTATTCAGAACTGAAATCAATCAGACTCACTTGCAGGGAAGTGTGTATAGGTTTGTAGTCTAACACGTCCATTCTTTTCTTGGAGCACTGCATTGACTTACATTTCTGAGCTAGAAAAATATATTCATGTACAATTTAATAATAATAATAATAATAATAATAATAATAATAATAATAATAATAATAATAATAATAATAATAATAATAATAATAATAATTTAATTTCTATACCGCCCTTCTCCCGAAGGACTCAGGGCTGTGTACAGGGCAAATACAATAAAAATACAGTATACAAAAGTTAAGAAAGAATTAAATAATGAAGCCCAATTAAAATAAAAAATTAATACAATTAATATTAAAATAATTAATATTAAAATACCCCAGTCCCATCAGACCAGGCCGGCTTGTTCAAATAAGTATGTTTTTAGGTCACGGCGGAAGGAGCGAAGGTCGGGAGCCATCCGGAGCTCAACCGGTAAACGGTTCCAAAGGTCTGGCACGCCCACAGAGAACGCCCTCCCCCTGGGGGTCGCCAGTCGACACTCTTTGACCGACGGCACCCTAAGGAGGCCCTCTCTGTGGGAGCGCACTGGACGAAGGGAAGTTGATGCCGGCAGCAGGTGCTCCCGTAAGTAATCCGGACCCATGCCATTTAGGGCTTTATAGGTCATTACCAGCACCTTGAATCTCACCCGGAGGGCAACCGGAAGCCAATGCAGCTCGCAATTAAGATGCTTAGAAGGGACTGAAACCTAAATAGTAAGACCATACATAAAGGCATAAAGAAACTCATACATAAAGAAACTCATTTTTCCCATATCAAAGTTTACTTATGTATTTCATACCATTACATATAATGACAGGCCAGCATTGTAACACTGATTGTGCATCCTATCCTACTTCTTTCATATTCATGTGAATTATAATGGTGTCATAGACATTTTCATAATCTTACTCAAGCAACATTTTCCTTTTTGTCCTTTGGTAACTTACCTCCATCATGATCTTCCTGTTCATTCTCTACATCTCTTGCCCTTCCTTATTGTTGGAATCTTAAAATGGTAATTTCTTAATGTTAAATGGTCTCATATGATTGGTTTAGGACAGGGGTATCAAACTGCCAGCACACGGGCTGGATGCGTCGCAATGAAACTGCATCCACCCCATTGCCAGCAATGGGAAAAAAGCTCCGATACGTCGTGCAATGTCACGTGACGTCGCAAGTTTGACATGTCTGGTTTAGGAGAAGAAAAACCTTGGTTGTCTTTTTTTTAATTGCTTTTATAAAAACATATAATAAAACAAAAAATACATATAAAAAACAAAACATAACATAATACAATCAACAAAAATACAAAAAGAATACTTAACTTCCATTATTCTTAATCTTTCTAATCATTTTCAGGTGACTTCCTCAAATCCCCCCATCTGCGTTTCATCGTAGATCATCATTAGCAATTTCTATTTCATAATTCTAAATCATATTTAATATCTATCTATATTTAATTTCTTATTATTTAACAATCATTCTTTCATATTATCCTTAATACTAAACATTAAACTCTAAAACTGCAACCTATAAGCACTTCCAAGTCCATTTCAAACTAATTAATATGACAATATTTCTTCAAATAGTCCTTAAATTTCTTCCAATCTTCTTCCACCGACTCTTCTCCCTGGTCATGGATTCTCCCAGTCAGCTCAGGGAGTTCCATATAGTCCATCATTTTCATCTGCCATTCTTCCACAGTTGGTATTTCTTGTGTCTTCCAATTCTTGGCTATCAAAAACCTTGGTTGTCTTAAATGGCTTACATTTGGAACGGGCTGTGGTGGTCTGCAACTCTGAATTTTTGGGGTTGGATTGAGGAGAAGCATGATGTTGCAACTTTCCAGAGGTTGGTGCAGGTGGTGGAGGATTTTTGTTGCATCTCATGACCTGGGACTACAGGGATTTTATTTGATTCTTTACGCTTCTCAGTATCTAAATAAATCAGTAGGATAAATTATCTTTAGCATTCAAACATCCTGTAATCCTACTCATTTTCATCTATGAATCACCTCTGGAGACCCTGAATAATTGTTTTGAGATTATCTAGCTGAAAGTTAACCTGATACATTGGAATAGGCAAATATACTTGCCTGCCTAATACACTATATACATTTCTATCTCTTTCCTTTGCATGAATACAACAGGAAGCTCTATATGGCCCCAGTTCAATAGTGCAACTAAATATGCTGCAACCAGAGTTCATTTCGCATCCTCAGTTACATCAGAAATCTCAGATCTTTTGCAAAGGAGTACATTTCTTCTACATTGACTGTGATCTAGTTTGAGAGAAGCAATCCTGGGATAAAAAGCAGCTATGTTTTTCTGATATTTCTCTCAATGTCAGTACAGAATTTTGTGTTGTCGGTATAGTCTCCAGATGCAAACAGCTTCTCATTAAACCAGGGGTGTCCAACTTTGGCAACATTAAGACTTGTGGACTTCAACTCCCAGAATTCCCCAGCCAGAGGAATTCTGGGAGTTCAGATCCACAAGTCTTAAAATTCCTAATGTTACCTAAAATTCCTAATTCCTAATGTTACCCTTGCATTAAGCTGTTTCTTACTACAGAAATGAATGTGGCTGTATATTTCATCCTGGATTTTCTCAAGAACATGTGTGAGCCAACCCACTTACTTAAAAGTCTCATCTTCACTTCTTTTTTATACTGCAATTCATTTGTGGACAATTTTGGCAACAAATACTGGATCAAAATGTGAGCCTATAACAAATAACACTGTATTACTCTCAGAACCATTTTACTAACCAAAAGATATGAAGCCATAGAAAGAGTAATACATTTGAAAAGTGAAGTAGTTTGGTCATAAGTATAAATTAGTTATTAACAAGGGAAAAAAATCAGTATTAAGAATTCTGAGTGTGCTGGACTGTTTAGTTGGTGAGATGCAAGGCAGAGAAAACTGGTTTGCAATAATATGAGCATAATCATTCTTTCAAGATTCTGTTATTATAGCCAATCTTAATAAAGAATAGCTTTAGCCTTCTTTTGGTCTACCTAGAACAGGGGTGTCAAACTCAATTTCATTGAGAGCCGCATCAGCATTGCGGTTGCCCTCAGGGGGCCAAGTGGGTATGGCCTGGGTGGGCGTGGCCTACTGGGTGGGCATGGCTAGAGTGTGTATGGCCTACTGGGTGGGCGTGGCCAGCTCTACATCGTTCGCATCAAGGGGCCTGGGCAGGAGTGGGACAGATCTGAGGGTCTCTGGCAGAAGGAGGGTCTCTGGGCCAGGGCCAAGGCAGCGGGGGCCATTCCCTCACTGTTTCCAGGATGGCTTCGCAGGCCGCATGAAACCACTTCACGGGCCGGATCCGGCCCCCGGGCCTTGTGTTTGACATGTCTGACCTAGAAGGACTGACAGTCTGATTATGATGAAGCTTCTTCTACTATTATAGTTCAGTGAATTAGGGAGGTATGTGTCTCAATCTCTTATACACAATGTGTCAGCTGCCACCTCATGCTCGTGCTTCACTTTTGCTCGGTGCCCGTCTGCCATGAACTCTAGGGAGGGAGACTGAACGGAAGGAGGGGGGAGGTTTCAGGAGAAATGTAAAGTTCACTGTATCTCCCTGAAACATGGCTTCAAGGTCAACTAGCTGGGAACGGAATGCAGATGCATACCAACTTACACTTGAAGTACCATCAAGCTAATGTCAACTCTTAGTGAACACCCAGACATATTTTCTCCTGAATGATCTGACCTCAACCTGTGCCTTCCAATCTTCTAGTAGTGCACTCATCATCACTATAATTGAGTCTATCCATCTGGATGCTGACCATTCTTTTCTTCTCTTTCTATCTCTCCCAGCTTCATAGCTGGGTCTTCACATAATGTGTCCAACATATGATGATATGAGCTTGGTCATTTGTATCTTGAATGAGAACTGCGGACTGGTTTGTTCTATGATCCATTAGTTTGTCTGGCTTTCTCAGTAACTTTCCTAACAGCAAAATTGAAATCCATCAATATACTTTGTATCCTGTGTTTTAAAAGTCCAACTTTCACTCCCATAGAGTGTGGCAGGGAAAACCATTGTCTGGATGATTCTAATCTTTGTAAGAAGGGTTACATCTTAAAACACCTGAATAACTTTCCAAAAATCTTCATTGTTACCTTAAGTACTATTCTGCAGTGTTATTTACTTACTGGTAGTCCATTTATTGTTTATAGTCAATCCTAAAAAGCAGAAACTAACCACTGTTTCAGCATCATCATTATGAATTCCAAAGCTGGTTCTTGTACTAGTTGTTGTCATATGTCTGCTCTTCTTTTCATTATTTCACTAATAATTAAAACTAACTTATCCCTGTTTTAAGCAATCTCCAAACTACTTCTTCAAGAAAAGATTCTAATGATTTAATCATCTCTTAAAGGGATATACACAACTTCTACATTTGCAGCAGTTGATTAAAAAACAAGTTGTTTGTGTGTATAGCTACATTATCTACATTATATTAAAGCATGTTGTATTTATGGATAAGAAAAGAGTGTTTGCAGGGAAGAAAGTTTTATGATGTATACATTGAAGCCCAATTCCCAATTTACAAAATAAGTCTTTAATTTGGCAAACATTTGCAGGAATTAATTAAAACAATAGAGAGACTTTTAAAAAAAACAAATACGTAGAATCCTGCTCAGGATAATTCACTGCAAGTGCCACAATAAAATGATGGCCTCAGTGACAATTCATTTATATTTGAATCATTAAATGAAAGGTTAACTTCATTTTAAGAAAACACTTGCATATATTTCATAGAAGTTAAAAATATTTATAGGTACATATTGGAAATATATGGAATGTGCGATATATAAATAAAAAAGACACCTTAAAACTTTTGTCTGATGAATTCTCTGTAAAAACTGCATTAAAATGATGCCTCATAATTTTGATTTTAATATGAAAAATACAAGGATTCTAGAGGATTCTGGAATTACAGACATTATTTCTGAATTCTGTCAGAAGGCAGCTAGAAAAAAATTGTTGACAAATATTCTAAGTTTAAATGTACTTATTAACATCAGATAATACACACAGTAATTAGTACTAACTCCATCAATAACTCCATTATTGATGTTTTCTTGTTCGTGATGTGCGATCCTTAGTTACTGGCTGAGCCAACATGCTATGTGAATCATTTTGTTTCCAGGCAAGTCCACTACAGGAACCATAATTAAAGCTGGTACTTTTAGGCCCATTTGTTCTTCAAGATGTCTTTGTAGTCCTATAATATAAAAGAGATGTAATGACACATTCATTCAAGCTTTCAATATTTCATATACGAACAAATTATATTTATTTATATTATACAGTTTAATATATTTGTATAACATATTTGTATACTATTATACACACAGACTTTGAAGTTGTTAAGACTGCAGCTGTATGCATGAATACAACCCATCCAATCAAGTGAGATCTGGTTCTTATTAAATAGGCATAAGACCAGAAAGCGGATAAGTTAACCCATGTAAAAAAATAGTGTCACAATAGATGTTTATGAAGATAAGCTTAGTAGTTCATGATCTAGGAGGGTCAGTAGTCTTGGGACTACTTCTGAGTTTTAAGCTGTTCCTAGATATTTTCAATTATGGGATTATTTGCTGCCTGTGAATATAAATGGTTGGGGAATGGTGTTTCTCAGCCACAACAACTGTAAAACGTGTGGATGTCAGCTTCCAGAATTTCTCAATTGGTTGAAGTCCACACATCTTATTTTTATTTTATTTTATTAAATTTATATACCGCCCTATTCCCATAGGACTTGCTGAGGTTGAAATACCTGTCCTCTGTTCTTGCTTCTGCCCTGGGACAGGCAGAATGCAAAGAAAGAAAATGATAATTAAAACTTTATTTTTCCACAGCTGTTACAGATTGTCAGCTGTAGACATGGATGTTTGTATTGTCATATATGATTTGTTCTCTTCAGGACTTGATTATGAATTTGAATTCTATGGAAATGCCCTCATTAGTGCTTAGCGAATGGGATATATTTTTCAACAATATCAATACAATAAAGTAAACTGCAGGTAGAACTCAATTCATTTGTGTTATTAATGCCAAAATAAATACATAAATAAAAATAAAGAATATTATGTGCCATCAAATAATTGTTGACTCCTAGTGATCACATAGATTTTCTCCATAATGATCTATCCCTAACCTCGTCTTCCATGTGCATCCACCATCATGTAACCTTAATTCTCCTTGCTGCAGGTCATTTATCTTCGTCATCTCTTTATTTCCAAACCTCTTCTATAATTGCAATCAGGCTTGCAAGATTCTGTTATTATAATCTATCTCAACAAATATACTTCTTGTCTTCCTGAATGCATTATTTAGTAATTTATTTATATTTATTGGCTGTCCAACTTCAGTGGACACTGGATGGTGAGTTGATTTCTTGATCTGATTATGCTTTCCTTCTCTCCTTAAACCCTGGTGCAACAGGGTTGTCTGTGTTGCTTATGAATACTGTCTTGCTGGCTCAGGAATTCTGGGAGTTGAAGTCCACGAGTCATAAAAGAGCCAAGGTTGCCTACCCCTGGGCTAGGTAATGTTTCAGCCTCTAATTGCCTGGGCCAGGGGTAGGCAACCTCGGCTCTTTTATGACTCGTGGACTTCAACTCCCAGAATTCCTGAGCCAGCTGGCTCAGGAATTCTGGGAGCTGAAGTCCACGAGTCATAAAAGAGCCGAGGTTGCCTACCCCTGGGCCTAGGCAAATTTCTGTCCAGGGCATTTCCCTGAGTGTATTTAATAGGTCGCAAAAGTGACACTGTCCTTATACAGATACTGCTTTGCCAATTCCTCTTCAGTGGGATCTGAGTCATGTTGGACTATTCTTCACTACAGCAGCCCTGAGACTCCCTAATTATTATTGTTTTTTACTAGTCATTATACATCTTACTCTCAAATTCTTTTCTGCAACACTACAGTGTCTTGCAAACACTGTAGATCAGTGGCTGTAATGTTGAACAGTGATCTCATGGTTAGCTTTTGAGGGGCAGGGGAACAAAAGCATTATTTTGTTGTTTTTTATTAGCTTAATGTTAATTCATATGAAGGAGGAACAAAAGCTTCTCTTAGATAATATGTACTACACACACACACACACACACACACACACACACACACACCATTTCCTGTTTTTTCTACAATGCTTTTAAGACAAGTCTATTTTGAAATAAATGCCACTGGATTCAGGAGGCAAAAAATTATTTTTCCCCATTATCTATAGGTTGTGAACAATTTGTGCAGCATTTTTACGCTGATTTCCGCTTTGTAAAGAATAGAGCAGTCACATCATTGTCCCATGTCTTCTCATGCGATGTCACAATGCTAGAAAGCTGTTAACAGATGGAAATGGTTGATATCAGAGGTGAATATTGACAAAGCTAGACCCAAGATCAATAATCACCATAGAGGTCAAAAGGACTTCATGTTCCATGTTCAAAGCAACTACTCATTTTATGTATTCCATCAATATTCTCATTAACTAAGCAGTATTGGAACAATGTGGTAACTGGAAATATATCTGCGCTTACAATTCTTATACATTTGTTAAATAATTATGAGGTAGAAAAAATTGCCCTCATTTCAGTGAAATCCCTTGTACTTTCATTATCTATTTTCATTGGATCTTGGCCATAACTGTCACTGGGTGGGAGCTATTCACTAAAGTGTATTACAGACATCAATTTTTCTAAAAGACTGCTATTTTCCCCTTCAAAATTATTTAACAAGAGTCCTTAAACATATAGTAAATCAAATAACAAAAATCACTGCATAAGAAAGATAACACATCTTACTTTCAACAGTTATCAAGCAGAATGAAACATTTCAAGTGAATTTTTGTGGTAGGCAATGTAGCATTTACATTTTAAACTTTGAAATTGTCTATTAAATCACAAAAGTACCTACACTGATTGCTCCATACTTGAAAGGAAAATCAATGAACATATTTGACTTGATCAGATTGTTTAGCTGAAGTCTGTGCAAATTATTATATAAAGCGTGTACATACTTTAGGAATATGGCTTTTATTTTCTAGATGGAGCAGACACTTAACAGGAGCAGCAAGATTATATATATATATAGCCTGATGATGACGGATGGGATTCCGTCGAAACGTTGCGCCTACACCTTTAGTTCTACGCGGGGAAAAACCCGAATAACCAAAGATCCACATACGAACACCCGCGAAAACATATATATATATATATATATATATATATATATATATATATATATATATATATATATATATATATATATATATATATATATATATCTCCTTGGTTTTTCGGGTTTTTCCCGGCGTAGAACTAAAGGTGTAGGCGCAAAGTTTCGAGGGAATCCCATCCGTCATCATCAGGCTGGTGGCTTTAGCTTCCTTCTTCTGGGAGAAGCATGTGGCTGTTTGTTCCTCTTTTTTAAACTGCCAGAGGGGGTGTGTTCTGTGGAGGTGTGCTCTGATTGGGTAGGGGACCAAGCGTGTTCTGATTGGGTGGGAGTGTGTTTTGAATGGTGGGTGTGTTCTGATTGGGTGGGGGGGTGTTCTGAGTGGATGGGCTGGTCTCAGCTGCCAGCCTTAGACCTGAGCTGGTGAGTTGTGCTGCTTTTGTTCGGCTTCGTGTTTGTGGTGGTGCCATGTTTTTGTAGTGGGTGACAGTTTGCTTATTGTGTGGTTTGGAGGGGTTTAAAGTGGCTGATGTTGCAGCTGTAGTTAGGTTTCTGTTTTGTGGTTGTGCGTCGTTATCATTGTGGGTTCGGATTTCCTTTTTGAATGGTTGTGTGGTGGTGATGTCATGTGATGTTATCATGAGTTATCATTGAATATTTTAACAACAGAATAATCAGAGAAGCCATCGAGATAGAAAAACGCCCCCACAGCATGAACAAACGAGATGATACCTCTCGCCTACCAGCCATTTGGAACCACCAAGAATGATACCAGACCCAAACTCATGATAACATCACATGACATCACCACCACACAACCATTCAAAAAGCAAATCCGAACCCACAACGAGAACGACACACAGCCACAAAACAGAAACCTAACTACAGCTGCAACATTAGCCACTTTAAACCCCTCCAAACCACATAATAAGCAAATTGATACCCACTATAAAAACATGGCACCACCACAAACACGGAGCCGAACAAAAGCAGCACAACTCACCAGTTCAGGTCTAAGGCTGGCAGCTGAGACCAGCCCATCCACTCAAAACACATCCCCACCCAATCAGAACACAGCCCCCATTCAAAACACACTCCCACCCAATCAGAATACAGCCAAGTTTCCACCCACAGAACACACCCCCTCTGGCAGTTTAAAAAAGAAGAAAAAACAGCCACTTTCACACACTTCTCCCAGAAGAACGAAGCTGAAGTCAACAGCCTGAGGATGACGGATGAGATTTCATCGAAACGTTGCCCTACGTGGGAATGGGAATACACACACACACACACACACACATATATATAAGGATAGATAGAAAAGGATAGAAAAGTAAACAAACTGTTTAATATGTAAACCATTTAGCTTTCATCGGCAAAACTGCCAAGGTCGTCAGAGCAAGAATAGGAGATCTGGGAGTGTGCCTATATAGCTGGTTGCTTTTTCCGGTCTATTAACTTCAATCGGCTGTAGCATTTCTAAATGTCCCACATTTCTTCGTCTACATGCAGAATTAAGAGTTGTTTCCTTATTCGCGGTCGCTCTCCTGGTGAGCGTATGCACGTCAGGGGTTGGTTATCCAGCCGCTGTTGTTTTGTGCCTTCCTCCCCTCTTCTTTAGTAGAACCTGAGCCTCCGTCTCAAGATCTAAAGCTGGGCATGTTGTGGATTCGTCCTTCCTGGGGATCATTGTTGTGGCCACGCCCTCCAAATCAGCATCTAAAACTGGGCATGTCCCAAGGTCTGACACAGGGCACATTGAAAATTTGTCTTTCCTGGGAATCGCTTTTGTTCTGCCTGTAGCAGGGTTGTTCAAGTCCTGCAAAAAGCAGGCTCGTTGTACCCGTCATAAGTCATAGTGTCGTTCTTCCCATCCCCTGAGTGCCTGGTAAGCAGGTAAAAGGTCTATATGACGGTTGATGGAATTTTCGTTGGATAGCCATGCCTCCTTGAGAAATCGGCCGCCCTTGGTGTTATCCCGGGCTATGGCCTCAGCGCTGGCAAAATCAAACATATGGCTGTAACTAGCCATATGTGCCCACACCTGTGAGTATTGTTCAGGTCTCCTGATTGCCAACTCATGCTCATGGAGCCTCTTAGTTGTTTCCCCAACGTAACTGCATTGGCAATTTTTACATTGAATTCTATATATAATTGATGATCTTTCTTTGTCGGGGAGTGGCTCTTTAGGATGCATTAACTTGGCATGCAGGGTTTGGTCTGATCTATGGGGGACATTGACATTATAAGGGGCCAACAACCACGCAGTAGCCTCAGACACCCCATTAATATATGGGAGTGTGGTCTGTGTGGTCAGCATTGTTGATATGTTATCCTGTCGGCTACCACGGGGTTTGTGTGGCCTGATGTAACTGCTAACAAACTCAGCAGGATAGCCGTTACACCTGCATATACAGTATAGATATTTCTTCTCCTCAACTTTGGCCCTAAACATATTGCAGTGCGAGTTGACCTGTCCAAACAATGTCCGATTGCAACTGATTTTGTATGCCACGGGATGGTTGCTCTTGTAATGCAGGGTTCTATCGGTATGGGTTGGCTTGCGGTAAACGGTCCTATGGAGGGTACCATTAGATTGACAGCTGACTAATATATCCAAAAAGGTAAGAGAGCCATTGGCTTCCTCCTCAGCGGTGAAACAGATGTCCGGATAGACTGAGTTCAGCTCGTTCATAAAACTGGCACTATCCTGTTTCTTAATAACCACAAATGTGTCGTCCATGTATCTAACCCAGAGCTTGGGGCGGTACTTGATCATAACTGCAGTCTCTAACTGCTGCAGGACTGCCTCCGCAATGACACTCAAAATCTATCTATCTATCTATCTATCTATCTATCTATCTATCTATCTATCTATCTATCTATCTATCTATCTCTATCTATCTATCTCTATCTATCTATCTCTATCTATCTATCTATCTATCTATCTATCTATCTATCTATCTATCTATCTATCCATCCATCCATCCATCTAGTTAGTTGGATCAAAGCAGCAAACATATCTAATATTCCTGCTTATTTTCTCCACAACAACCTGAAGACTAGTTGCAATACTATCCTCTTAGCTGAGGAAGAAAATATTTGTTTCAGCAAGAGAACACAATTGTTGATAGAATACGTATGTGTTTTCCCCCCCTGCATGGTATCACTATGTTCCTTTCTCTGATATATCCTCTGCATTTAAACCAAATATACTGTAATATCATTTAACACGTGTCTTTAAATCCCAGAGCTAATAAAGCTCCATTGCTGCATGTGCTTTAAAGACGCTTCACAGAGGATCAAGTTCCTAACAGTCAACTAAGAGTTCCAGTCCCCAAAGAGGCGCCCCTGGTGTGCTGAGCACTTAACCCTTCGACCAGTACCAACATGACTATTCACAAATTATCGATGTTTCTAAATCCCTGGCAGATTGCAGACAGTTCTTGTCTCCCTTGAAGCCCAAGCATATGGCCTCTAATGGGACAGATTAAAGGCGGGGGAACCCACAACCAAGCACACATTCAGCCTTTGCCACATGAACGTAAAGCCACAGAAATAGGAGAAGGTGATGCAACTGGACTGAATGCGGCTAAATACATGATTAGCCCCTTGTTATGGATCATTTCCATTGATCTATATCTGGTTTTGCAGTACAGTTTAATTAAAGCTGTCTGGAACAAGCCTGTTCTCTAAATAATCAGCTATGCAGTGAGAATGTGAAACCTGAGGAAGGCTTGGGACCCTTTAAAGAAAAAGCAAAACAAAGTGCCTAATTGACTTAGTGTTTAATAACAATAGCAGAAAAGAGAGTGTATATTGGAAAATTATCTATTCTTTTGCAACCTAACAGGATCATGAAACCCTAACACTTAGCTCTATTTCAGCTCACTTGTCTGAAGTTTGTTTGGAAGTTGTATTATTTAACAAAGCAAAAAAAAATGATCTTCACAATAATGATCTTTTCAGAGTAAAGAAAAGTTTTGACAGTGCAATCCTATTAATAGCTGCTCAGAAACACGTAAATTTGTATTCAAACTTAATTTTCAGATTTGAGGGAGTTTACAGCTCAAAAGCAGCTCATCTCTATGGCATGGGCTAAGATTCTGCTTATATTTATGGAAGCATTTTTTAATCTCACATCTTAACTTTATTTTTATTCCTTTAATTCACTGACCCTCTCCACATCCCAGCCTACTTTTAAGAAGTCCCTTAACTGTCAAGAGATTTCAAGAGGCTGCTGAGAGAAATTTATGTTCTGTGCACATGGACCATTTCATTCACAAAAATGAAATAGTCTCAAAATTCGATAAACAAAATAAGTTGGAATCTACATCTCACTCTGCACTTATAACTACCCATTGAGTTGATGAAACTGACTTAATAGCTGCTCCACCTGAACTGTAGTAAGAATTCTATCATACTGTATATTGTCTTATTTCATTACTGTATTTTCAATTTACCTGAAGGGGCCTTGAGAGGATCTGCATTCTAAAATGGGATATAGATGATTAACTGAAAATTGTTAATAATAAAATAGGCTGACTCTAAGTAAAATGTTTTAGAGGTTGTCCTTTCAGATAGTAATATATTATTGTAGTATACGAAGATGGTCAAGAAGTCATAGAAATGGTACCCCACGGGAATGAAACTGGGCAACTTTGAACTATATGGCCATTGCATACAAAAAGACAGAATAAATGGAAAGAGAGAGTGTGATGGGTGTGATCACAGGACACATCCGGATGTGTATGTAGCTTGTTCTCAAAGATTAATCAGGTAGTGTGGTAAGTGCCTAAGTAATGCTATGATGGTCAGGTCCTAGGCTGATAAAATTCAGGAGAGTTTTGTGAAAAGCAACTGTATGTCATCAGGGAAGAGACCTCCGTCAGTTCACAAAAAAGGTAGAAAAAGAGAAAATGAGGATTCCAACTTGATGTATGCTATGGATATGTTGGTAGCATGTTGGGAAAATAATTCCGTTCCTCAAATTGTTATACCTCTTCCTTGTTAATCTTGTATTGTAAGAAATTGTAAGTATTGTGGTTGGCAAAAGTTATTTTCAGCTTGAGGCAGAAGTAAACAGCTTCACAGCTGTCTCTATGTCAAGGGTGTTCAACTCGTGACATGTCGTGACCTATCATGACTTTTTTCCCATTGCTGGCAATGGGGTGGGCACGGTTTTGGCGTGATGCATCCAGCCCGTGGGCTGGCAGTTTGACACCCTTGCTCTATGTGGTGAAGAATGGGTGCATCTGTGCTACACAAGTGATTGTGGTTTTGCTTTCCTCCTATGTTACAACTGTATGTGTGGGTGCACTGGGAGGTACAAGGTTAGTTGTATGGTCTCCAGGAGTAGTGAGTGGCTTAAAATGGAGAAGACCACAACACGGGGGGGGGGGGAGATCAACTTGGATCCCTACTATATTCTTCTGCATGTGTGGATTCTATTACAAGCCTGGAGAAAGACAAACTCTATGATTGCCTAGACTTACTTTTAACCATTACCATTCCAATTTTAAATAAAATATATTGTTGACCCAGAAATGAGTGGTCTTGGAAGAGAGCTTGGAAAGCATAACAGAAGACAAGTAGGAGACTCAGAATTTGAAGGAATAAAGAATTAGGATAAGAGAAGATTATGATGACAAAAGGATTAGATCTGATTGAGGCACCTCTTCTGCCATTATCAACCTGTTCTACAATTAAAATATCTTCAGAAAGATGCTTCTACTTTCTGGGCTTATCTTTCTCACTTGTCAGAGATTTATCCTGTGGGTTTTCCCAGACTACAGAACACTGTCCTTCAGGAGTTGCATCTCCCACAATTCTTTTCTTGCTTTTAGGAAATAACTACAGATACTTTAACTGTTGACTTTAATATAAATTTAACATATGTATTAACCTTATGATATTTTGAATTTCAGTCACTGTTGTCTTGGATGTCTATGAGAGTATCTGCGTTATATGTGTTATGGTTGTATTTTATTATTTTTGCTTTATCTTATTTGTTGGAAATTGCCAAGAATCTAGTTAGATTGCAATTGGTAGAAATATAATCAATCAATCTATCAATCATGAGACATAAGAGACATTCTTTCAACCTTCTCTTTGCATTTTATACATCAATCATTAAGTTTTTTTCTGGAAATAAAGACAGCAGCTTCCTACTTTTTGCTAGGAAAAGAAACTTCATGTTGTTGCTTTTTCTGCAGAATCTGCATTCTGTTCACAGCTTTGCCTGTGCTGTCTTCTGTAAAAACAGTATTTTTTTAAAAAAAATTGCAGATTTCTTGAAAATATTTTGGAATCTTGGTGGGTCACTCAATAAAGTTATCACACAAATAAAAGCCTATGCATAAAACGCACAAATTCCTTACCATCAGCCGGCAAGGTCTAGCCAATAAAAACAACATATATAGGCTAGTTGAATTAAGCCCAATTAAAACTCTGCCTATATGCTGGCTAACGTGAAAAAAAGGATACAGACAGAGCTGGCCAAAATTCAGCCAATTCTAATTACTCATGCAGTGAAGTCGAATGGTGCTAAGTTAAAGAAGAAAAATGTCTTTCATTTCTGTATTCAGTGTGAAGGACTATAAGATGATTCCCCCCCGACCCTGTTAGCATTGGCATCGTTTCAAAAACCAGAGCTGTACTGCCAAAACCGTGGGGGCCAGGCCACTGAGAAATGATCTTTGACTGTTCCATTCTGAAGGCAACAAAGACATTCAATCATTTTATCACCTTATTATAAACGTTACAAGCTTGACATCAAGGTGCTGTAGGCATCTGAGCTATTATGATGGTGAATAGAAATATCCTGGGGTGGGGGAGGGGATTGTTTTTCCTCTGGTTACCACTCACCTAATTCTAATCGAGAGATGCTCCCAGAGAAGAACCTGCGAAGCTGATCTTAACTGGCAGGCAGGTTTCTATGGGAGGTGAAGAGGAGGCAAAGGGCAGTTCAACAAGCAAAAAGGAAAAAATGCACGTGGCACAATGCTTTGCGAGAGTCAAGTCATTTATTCAGGAAGTAAAAATCTCTTGAATTTCTCTTAAAGCAAAGTATATACTTAATTATTAATATATATTTTTTCCCAAGGCCTGAAAAAAAAAGGTAAAGGCACATATGTTATTTTTAGAGTTAGTTCAATTATGAGCCTGTCAGCATTGGCAGTATATCCCTTCATCAGACCACCAAGCTAACGTGTTTTTTTCCTACAGAAAAGTGTGCTTAATGACCAGTTTAACAAAAGATATTTCACTGTGGGTGTTAATTAGAGCTTTGTGGACTCTATGGGACTTGTGCACATTAAACCCTGTAATTCAAAGAAAAAGGAGTGGGAACATACCACCCCTTCTTTTAACAATGAGTTGTTTCTGACTAAATCAGAAACAACTCAGGAAGAACTCCTCTTTCTGGATATCCAAAAACCATATCATACCACTGAGGAACAGTAATCATCACTGTTTCTCAATCACAGCAACTTTAAGTTGTGTGAACTTCACCTCCTGACTGCTGGCTGGGGAATTCTGGGAATGAAAGCTGCTGAGATTTTCAATTAACCAAGATTGGAGGAAGGAAGCAAAGTGCACACTGGGAAGAGGTGGGGGGTGTTTGTCTAATCCAGTGTTTCTCAACCTTGGCAGCTTGAAAATATGTGGACTTGAACCCTGCTGGCTGAGGAATTCTGGGAGTTGAAGTCCACACCTCTTCAAGCTGCCAAGGTGGTCTAATCCATTAATCACATCCAAGATGCCACTTTCTCTTTGGCAGAGGCAGGCTTCAAGGCCTTTCAGAAGCCAAATGATGGGTGGCAGATCTCACCTTGGGGAGGGTAGAATGTTCCAGAAGGCAGGTGCCATGGTAGAAAACGTTTTTCTAGACCTCACCAGCTGAAATTCCTTGACTGACAGGGTCCATAGCATGCCTCTTCTGTGGTACAAGTGGGGCAGGCTCATTGAAATGAGCTAGTTCCTCATACACACTGGACCATGCCATGAAGGGCTTTAAAGGGGATAACTAAAACCTTGAATTGGACCCGGAACAATTGCAATTATACTGCAATTTTCTCCAATATTACATGATATATCCTGGTATGTATACATTGTCAAAAATACCCCATTGGGTTGATTTATGCATGGAATTATGCAATTCTGCAATGCTGATTTTTCCCCCCTCCAGTGAACTTTTTATAACCCAAACTATAATTGCGTACCTTGAGCCACACAGCTAGAGAAGCCACAAATCATTGCTGTGGCACCGAGGGCTGCTTTTCAAAAGCAACTGGACTTTCTTGGTTTTTTCCCTTGGAAACGTTTTGCTCCTCATCCATGTTCTAAAGAAGCTTCTTGGATAAGAAGTGAAACATTTTCAAGGAAAAAAACCCCCAAGAAAGTCCATCTGGGTTTGAAAAACATTTTTGAGATAACCATGTCCTGGATGACTAAGGATCTCCATAGACATTGCTGTGACAGATGTCTAATTGTTGATAACCATATATAGTCCCAACATTGGCTAGCATTGAGATTGCCTAAGCACAATTTGCAAAATCTGAAAGGTGAGAAGTAAAGCTTTTAGATGAGAGAGGCGAACTTTGCTAAAGTAATGTTTAGAAAGCCCTCTTTATTTCACTATTTTTATTCCAAGGTAAGGTCATCAATCTGATACCCCTCCTAAGTCAATATTCACTTCTTTCCTCCCCCTCCCAGAAGTAGCTGCCATGAGACATACCGAAGCAAATATGTCCTTTAACGGATACACATGGACTCTGCTGTAACAGTGCCTATTAGGCGATATAATATCCCAGGATGGTTTTAAAACAAGTAATAAATTTAACATTTGCTAGGTTTCATTATACTCTTGGCCAAGTAGTTTCAAAGCTGAAAATTCCTAGTATACAGGTACAGTAAATATATGTATGTATTTGTATGTTTGTGTGTGTGTGTGTATGAATTGGACTATGGTACGTACTGTATGTATGTATGACAGGCTCCAATTCTGTTTGCCTTTAGAAAATGATGGCAACTTGGATTTTTGGTTGTTTTAATTGTCTTGTTCATGTCACCATTTTATGTACTGGGTTATTTTTAATTATGTATAGCTTTTGTTGTTGTTAGCTGTGAAGTCGTGTCCGACCCATCGCGACCCTATGGACAACGTTCCTCCAGGCCTTCCTGTCCTCTATCAACTTCTGGAGTCATGTTATTTGACCAACAATGTTAGCTTTTTAATTTAATACAGGGGGAGAAAATCCTTACCTGATACATGGACATTATTATAGTGTACACATAGTCCTTGACTTACAACCACAACAGGAAACAGAATTTCCATTGCTGAGCAAGGTGGTCATTAAATGAGTTATGCTTGACTCTGGGACCTTGTTTTTGCCATGGTCGTTAAGTAAATCACTGCAGTTGTTAAATGAATCAGTTGGCTGCTAAGGAAATCCGGCTTCCACCATTGACTTTGCTTGCTGGAAAGCATTTGGGAAGGTTGCAGACGGTGATCACATGAACCCAGGACACTGAAACCATCGTGAATACCCGCCAGCTGTCAAGCGCCCAAATTGTGATGATGTGATGATGAGGATGCTGCCATGGAGGTAAGTGCAAGGACCATAAGACACTTTTTTATATAACTTTGAGTGTTTGCAAAGTTAATGGTTGTCAGTTGGGGGCTACCAGTATGCCTAAAGTTTGCGCTTAAAGTTCACACTTTTTAAAGTTTTTCAATTAGTATTGAAAAACACTGTCCTGTCCTATAACTCTGGAATTCTTTGGTGGCTTCTCTTATTTAGGTAGCTTAGCCTCAGTCTAAAATTAACCAAATGCTCCTGCCTGCTGAGATACTTTTTTACAGTGTCAATACAATACAAGTAGTCCTCGACTTATGACCAGAATTGAGCCCCACACTTTTGTTGTTAAGTGAGACATTTCTTAAGTGAGTTTTGTTCCATTTTACGAACTTTCTTGCCACAGTTGTTAAGTGAATCACTGCAGTTGATAAGTTGGTAACACGGTTAAGTGAATCTGGCTTCCCCTTTGAGTCTGCTTGTCAAAAGGTTGCAAAAGGTGATCACATGACCTTGGGACACAGCCACCATCGTAAATATGTTGTCTATTGCCAAGCATTTGAATTTTGATCACATGATCATGGGGATGCTACAAGGGTCGTAAGTGTGAAAAATGGTCATAAGTCTTTTTTTTCAGTGTCGTAATTTTGAACAGTCACTAAATGAACTGTACAATAAAATATGAAACAAATGCATGAAAACTTTTAAAAACTTCCAATAATTTAATATTCTTTCTCAAATATATGAATATATAAAGAGTAAAGCACATATAGAAAAGCAATCCTTGCCCAACACATGGACATTGTTACAATGTATGTCTAAAGCCTGCACTGAAATCCCGGGTTCACATTCAGTTCAATAATAAACTAACCAACTGGTCTTAAACAAGCTATTCTGTCTACTTTATTGTCTCAAGTGCATTACAGCATAATAATATTGGTCTATTTTCCAGAGTGGTTTGGATGATTACTGAGATAATATATGCAAAGTACTTTGAACATTCAGGATAATGTATGCAAAGTACTTGGAACACTCAAGAAAACACAATATAAATGCTCAGATTATTGTCTCGTTCTTCTTATATGTGACCCATTTTCAGAAGAAAAACAGAATTTCTGGCTCCAAGCCATTGAGGGCAACTGCACATGACATTTGGTGCAGGGCTTTGGGTTTGTTTAAATACATAAAGAGTATCATTTGAGATGAGTGTTAGTTAAAAAGATTCCAAGATACACGGGGAACATTTTTTTTACCATTTTTGCATTACACAAAAAAATATTCTCCAAAGTAAAAAATAATCTCGGAGACATAATATGACATTTAGCTAAAGCAAATATTAACTTCAGAAATATTTTCCCTAGGATGTCACTTCGTTCCTTTTTACAGTTTCTGTAATCCCAGTCTACTAATTCTTCAAGCAAATGGTATTTTTAGAAAGTTACATATCAAATCTCATTTGAAGACAGTACTATAATACACATTTGATCTCATACAAGTCTCCAGAATTACACTGTGAATGATAAAGAAGCATGGTGGCAATATGGAAAACTGATTAAATAGTGGTGCAAACTGTTGGGGAAAAAAGAAAATATTTTGCATGCAGGAATGACAATGGACTGATTGTACATTGGGAATGACATCACATGCATCCTTTAAAAGATATTCCCATTTTAGAGAGTAATACACAACATATCAGAATGGATGTGAAATTATTTAGAAGATAACATTGTTATGGTCTCAGATATGCCCAATAATTATTGATAAACACTGAATTCACTTTAATAGTGCCCCTGAAAGTGAGTGAAAATAACCATTGTGCAGCTCATTTTGATTTATTTTGTCGAACACATTTTAAAATGGTTTTACTCTTTTTGTTAACTTTGTAGCTTTCCAAAGAGAAGAACCATTTCATAATGTGCTTTATTGCTCTCTAAGCCAAGAAGTAGAATATAAATAAAACTATTATAATAAAAAAAGATAAGTGAATATATGACTTGCCAAAAAAAAAGGTGTCGTTAACCTAAATGACAACTTGTCAACAATAGTATTAGAAAGCTATTAGCTTTTCACATTCCTCATTTCACATTCAGGTTTAGAGATTAAGTTAAGTCTTCACCATGAATGTAAACCACATTCAGTGACAAAAGCAGTAATCATCACACTGAGCACAGTAAGTATACGATTTGTTCATCCTGGATGATTTTGTTGATCCAGTGTTGAATTCCTTGAACATTTTAATCAAAATCAAAAAGGGCAAGAGATAGCTCTTGGATTTGCTTCTGGAATACACAACAACCTATTCTTAGGTCACTGGTTTAATTCCACAACCGGTTTGGCAATTATGAGAAATTGTTATTGCTACAGTATATCTGGTGATTTATGTAAAAAGAAAAAAATGGGAGAAATTTCATTCCAGTCATTCATGAGAGATGGTACACATGACTATATGTACACAATTCCTAAACAATGTAGAAATAATCAAAATTAAATGCATGACAAACTACATCATCCAAATATGCTCAGCAAAGATGTTTATGGGTCAAACAGAAGACTGCCAGGTAGAAGAAACATCTTCTAATATAGCTACATCAACATCTGGCAAAGATTGTGGAAGAAATCAGATGCTCCTTAATTAAACAAGCATATTTTTTTTTGCAGAATATACCTGGAATGGAAAAAAAAGAAAGCAGCACAAGCTAGCCAGGAGCTATATGCCCTTCAAAGTGCCCAGGGAATTAATATTGATTTCTTAAGCCACATCTTTGTATGTTACCAGGGGCTACATGCAGGTACAATGTGTGTAGAACATCAAATTTAAAATCTGTGGAATATAGGACTCCATTAGTGATGACCATCCAAATCAAAATCTCCTGGGAACACTTTTTAAAAATGTTTCTTTAGCAGAGTAGGAGAGGAAGTGGCAGCCAAGCAAGCAATGAAGTAATACTTGTGAGACAGATTAGGGCAAATGATTAAACAAAGAAATGGAGGGACCTGCTTAATGTTGAGTCAGATTACTGACCCAGCTAACCATTACAACTGATATTGACTGAAACAGTTCTCCAGAGTTTTGCTAGGCATTTCTCTTGCTCTGTCTGGAGATGCCAGCGGTTGTCTCCCCTCTCAGCGCTCAGATTATTTCTGCTCATATTTCATGGTTTGGCATCTGTGACACATCTAGCAGAAGAATCAATAACTATTTAGCACAATACTATCAGCTTTTTGTTCACCGTGGGAAACAGCAGTTCAGATTCCTGAAGCTTTCAACCACATTTCTGGCAAAGGCTAAAAGTGAATGTTGGCTCTACAGTAGTCAATACTGGATTTATGAAACAAAAGATGCTGAGAATGGAAACTAATATGACATTCTAATCACTTTTGGGAAGCATGCAGGCTAGTGATGAAGAGCTGACCTTTATCTTGGCAAGGAAGCTTTCACCATAAATAGAAGGGCCAAGACACACTGCATGGCAGAACAATATTTTGATTTATTTTAGTACCTATTTCAGGAGGAAACAACAACAACCCTGACCCATGATCAGAGAGTCTAGCTTTAATAACGGTGGCAACATTGCTGGAGAGAAATAAAGCATCCAATAAGAGATGTCAGTTTCAAAATGAAGCAAAATGCTTCATTGTCGACATCAGTCTATGCTAATCACTAATATTTTAAGCCATGGACATTAATTTGTCAATGAATATTATGACAAAATGATTCTTCTTTCAAGAATAAATCATTAAGAAGGGGAAGCATGTATTGCAGGTTCCAAAATCTTTTCTGGGAAGATCATGAATTTCACTGGACCAATTTTTTTTTTTAAAAAGACTAATTTGTAAGTCGATTAAAACCTCATTTAGGGTGCCTCAAAGCTATTAATTCCTAGATCTTAGTGGTAACAGGTTTCAAAAATGTACCTATGAGAAGGAAAAAATAATTATTTTCTGGAATATAATAAAGAAATTACTTGGCATTTGCAAATAAAATTAAGAGATAATTCTCCTGATCCATTCTATAGGTATATAACCTGAGATCAAATATAATTTAGATTAAACCGATAAGTATGTTATATAAATGCTAAGTGTTATTTAAAAGAATTATCAAACTAAATCAATTCAACATTTCCATAATAAAGATATGTTTATTTTGGCATACTATTGTTCAAGAATTGGAGACTGATACAGAAAACCATATGATTATAAAATGTAATGTTTAAACTGACTTTATGAAAAATAAACATCTCTGTTAATGTCTTGTTTAAAGTTCAGTAACTAATGTAAATAATAGCTGCATTCTGAAAGAGTTCTGTATCTTGATTTCAAATCATTATTTTCCTGTACTTCAACCTATATAGCAAAATATTAAAGCAGTACACTTGTTATTGAAAATGCAATGTTCAGTTATTTATTTTCCTATATTCCATTTCTCTCTGGGGAAATCTTCAAGTTTTAAATCCATTGATCCTTCACACTTTCAGTATCTGCCTTCACCTTGGCCTCTAAGACAGTTTTTTTTTGCCAGTCTAACACTGAAGATTTGTTTGCAAATTAAAATTCTATTCTAGGTTCATCCTTAACAAGGACCAGCATTTTATTTAAAGAAGGCTCTTCTCATCAAATGTTTTATTCTGAAGGTAAGCTAGAGATTTATAATATGCTAAACCAGTAGACAATGCTCTAGTAATCAGCAACAATACATTTTACACTTTATCATAATTTTTTTCTGCCACCAAATCAATAAAACTTTCTCTCCTTTTTTACAATGGTTTACAACTTAAATAATTCAATACAAGAGTTGTTGTAGTTTTATTGCAGGCTTATAAAATTTGTGCTATAAGTCTCTTCCATGCAGTATGAAAAAAGACAGAGGAGCTGGATAGCTACTGATTACTAAAACTATAATTCAGGCTAGAAGTTCTGAAGGCATTATAAATGGCTTTTGTTTCACTTGCAGACTCTGGATGGGTCTTCCAAACGAACTGCCTCCTCCTTGGTGTTCAGTTCACATTCATTACTTCTCTAAGTACATATTATAAACAAAAAGGTATTCATATTTCAGGCAGCTCATAACGTAGCCCAGTAGCATACTCTAGTCAACAAGAATAAAAAGGTTGGTAGCAGGGAATGGGCATACAAGGCCCTTAGCAAGCCCCACCAAAGCATATTGGAATTGCCTCTTATACAAATCCTATACAAATCATACCTGTACTCAATACGAAATATGCCCGTAGTGAAGCTCTGAGGTCCCACAGCCACCTGCAGGAGGATCATGTATGCAACCAAAGAAAATTTTCCTTAAGATTAGAATTGTAACTGCAATGTTATAAATGCCGACTGCAATCTATCCACAACTGACTAGCTCTTTCCAAGACAACAAGATTCCCATTCTGTGTATCTTCATCTGATGACAAGATCTTTTGTACTGCCTTGCAGTTGCACTGGAAGCTTTAAAAATGAAATTTCTTTAAAGAACCTCTAGAAAGATGTTAAATTTATGCCTCCACATGATCTGCACCCTCATTAAGGAAAGATTAGTTATCTATTGAGAATCAGGTTCACACAGCAAAGAAGAGAGAGGCTAAATAAAAATAAAAGAACAGATTTCTTTGCAACTAAATTTAAGGAGTGCAAATATGTTCAAATAAAAAATGGTACACCCTTCTACTTATATCTGAGAAACAAGGGCCTTCTACAGCTGCTTCTTCAGGCCCTCCAAATGCCTAGCATGCCCTCCTATCATACCTATGCTGACTCTGAATAATAGAGACATCTGGTAATCAAAAATATTTATATACCAATACTTCTGGAGAACACCTAGTTGGGCATGGTTATAGTAAAAAAGCATATTAAGTCACATTCTTGGTGGTACACTTGCCTTGTGTCATCAAGAATAACTGTCAAAAGTTTTTTTTTTGCTGCCCCCAATCCCAAAATAAATAAATGAATACAAAATAAATTTTATATTTCATATACATAGTGTTTAAAAAACTCCTTTGAATTTTTCTTGATTGTTAGCTTATTTTCTTATTGGAGGTATAAAAGCATTCTATTACTGGTCTTCCTACACAACTTTCCATTATTCTGCAGTTTCTCTTTGTGTGAAGACAGCCCAAAAAAAGGAGAAAAATACTAGAGGGAATGACTTCATATACCAAATCTTGGATTTAAAGGGAGGTCAAGAAAACTCCAGGTTGCTGGAGATATAACTGTATTGTTAAAAAAAGGATATTCACACACACACAGAGAGAGAGAGAGAGAGAGAGAGAGAGAGAGAGAGAGAGAGAGAGAGAGAGAGAGAGAGAGAGAGAGAGAGAGAGAGAGAGAGAACCATTTTTTTTAATTGTAAGGTCCGGGAGGAAAAATACAGACTTTTTTGACCACCTACTTGGTCTTCAGATCAGCATTTGATGGAAGTGATGTTAATGTTGACCTGTTAATGGCACCTATTGTGTGCTTTCCTTATGTGTGTATATTTTGTGTTTGTGTAATATGTATTTTTACATATTGAATGTTTGTAATAGGAACAACAAGCGTGGCAAGGAATTGTCCTGGGTTATTAAACGTACCATCTAACAGGTAAATGAAAACTACTATCTTTATGCAATTTTTTGTAGAAGTTCATGGAGGGAAAAAAAAGGTATTATTAAATGCACCAGCAAAAGGATGTGCTCCATTTGCTCTGCAATGATAATCTTTTACAAGAGGGGATTTTTATTATTAATTCTTTACCTGCTGGGGATATTATAATTTCTGAATGTAGAAATGCCTTAAGCACAAGCAATTTGCTGAGCTAGACTGAATTTCAGAATGTTTCAAATGAGCTGATAAACAACTGCATAATTAGCCATTATTAGATTAAGACTGCACAATACATATATATCCAACTGAGAAAGCCAACGGATAGGGAAATTGAGGATATTGTTTTGTAAAAAATAAAAAGCAGTGTTCTAGTTTTGCTTCTTACATTTTCCTTAGAAATGCAGATTATTCTATCAGGTAAACCCTTGGGGTCTTAATCATTAAACACTTGCTCCCTGTATGAATAATGAGTTTATGGGCTGAATAGAACCTATACACTAAACTTATTTGAAACTTAACATTAAGAAAACTGAGATCATGGCATCTGGCCCTCTCAATTCCTGGCAAATGGGGAAGAAATGGAGGTAGTGACAGTTTTTATTTTCCTGGGCTCCAAGATCTTCGCAGACGGGGACTGCAGCCAAGAAATTAAAAGACGCTTGCTCCTGGGGAGGAAAGCCATGGCAAATCTAGACAGCACACTAAAAAGCAGAGACATCACCCTGCCAACAAAAGTGCGTATAGTCAAGGCTATGGTCTTCCAGATGTACTTTTATATGTTGTCCTGTTCACCGCCCTGAGTCCTTCGGGAGAAGGGCGGTATACAAATAAAATTATTATTATTATTATTATTATTATTATTATTATTATTATTATTATTATTATTATTATATTATTATTATTATTATTATTATTATTATTATTATTATTATTATTCCCAGTTGCAATGTATGGCTGTGAAAGTTGGACCATAAGAAAGGCTGAGTGCCAAAGAATTGAGGTCTTTGAACTATGGTGCTGGAGAAGACTCCTGTGAGTCCCTTGGACTGCAAGGCGATCAAACCGGTCAGTCCTAGAGAAGATCAACCCTGACTGCTCTTTAGAAGGCCAGATCCTGAAGTTGAAACTCAAATACTTTGGCCACCTAATGAGAAGGAAAGACTCACTGGAGAAGAGCCTAATGCTGGGAAAGGTTGAGGGCAACAGAAGAAGGGGACGACAGAGAATGAGGTGGCTGGATGGAGTCACTGAAGCAGTAGGCGTGAACCTAAATGGACTCCAGAAGATGGTAGAGGACAGGAAGGCCTGGAGGAAAGTTGTCCATGGGGTCGCGATGGGTCGGACACGACTTCGCAACTAACAACAACAACAACAACAACTAAACTTATTATATTACAACCCTTTTCTACCATCTTTCTCTTTCACTTACAATACCAATTCACAGCACAGGCATATATTTGCAAAGATTCTCATGATAGTCAAGAGATTTTCTATATTTTGGCCTATATTTGTTTAACATCTGTTAAATTTAAGTCCTACTTCTGAAATAGTTTGCTATATATTTTCTTGTAATTTTGAGAAGAGTGAAAGAAAGCAAACAATTCTTTAAAAAATGAAATCATAAATTTTGTTATAAAAAGAGGGCATTTAAGAATGTTATACAATAGCATTAATTTAGTATATGAAACTGCAATTGAAGAATAATCAATGTCTCTCTCTCTTTCAAACATACTTTTCCCTCTCTACTCTTAGCAATTATTGCAAAAAAAGGATACCTCCTGATCTTGAATGTGTTCAAAAAAGTCCACAAGCCAGATGAAGTGAACCTTGTCAAAGGCTTGAAGGAGCTTCTAACTATAGAGAAAACATGAAGAGTGGGTGAAAATATCAGATGACTGAAAGATAGTGAAAGATTTGTCTTTATCCATTTTATTGAAAAGTGGATAAAGGTGGACCAAGGAATCGATCCTTGATTAATCAATCAATGGAACATCTTGCCTGTGGATGTGGGTGGTCCATCATTGGAGGTTTTCAAGAAGAGATTGGACAGCCATGTCTAACATAGTATAGGGTTTCCTGCTTGAGCAGAGGTTTGAATTAGAAGACCTCCAAGGTCCTTTCTGTTATTTTTGACCAGTTAATCTGACATCAATATCTGGGAAGATAGCACAATAGATGATAAAGTGACCTATGTATAAGGAAAACTATGCAGTGATTAGAAAGGAATCAGTCTGGATTTATTAAGAACAAATCTTACCTGATCTTATTTCCTGTTTTGACTAAGTAACTTAGTATGGAAATGCACTGGACATAAATGTATCTAGATTTAGACAAGTATTTGCTAAAGTACTGCATGATATTCTAATGAATTTAGTTAAATATGGGTTGGATTATAGTTGGTCTATAAATTGTATTCAGAGACAAATTTTTAATTTTTAATAATTCCTCATCAATTTAGAATGACATATCAACTTGGAAGAGGGCAAAGGGTTTAATCTGAGACCGGCACTCTTAAAAATGTCAATTAATAATTTTGAACAGAGATGGGGGTTTATGCTTCACAAATCTACCGATTAAAATACAAATCAGATGAGCTGTTCTAAGAGATGTTCTAAGCTAGATCCTTGCATTGAGCAGTAGATGGGACCTGATGTCTCTAATGGCTCCTTTCAGTTTCTGTATGTCAGGGGTCCCCAACCCCGGGTCCATGGACCAGTACCAGTCTGCAGCATGCCAGCAACCGGTCTGCACAAACAAGTGAGATGCAAGCAGCACATAAAACCATGCAACCTCCGGTCCACAAAAAAACCTCTCTCCATGAAACCAGTCCCTGGTGCCCAAAAGGTTCGGGACCTCCGCTGTATGCTATGAAATACTTCTATTGGTTTTAATGCTATTCATTGATTAAACACAGAACATACAGATAAAGCTGCAGGCTTACTAGAATCCAGTCCTAATAGAATTACTTACAAGTACATGCCATTTCTTTGAGATTATTATTTCATTTTGCCATCTTAAGCAGCTTTGCACAATGAAATATTGTGATGTGAAAAGTATGACATGGAATTACAGTGTAAACAGACCAACATTTCAGTCATGCAGACAAGATAACGAGATAAAATCACAGAAAAGCGAATAATGAAAGATTTCAGAACTTCTATCTTAACTGGAAAAAGAAGCTTCCTAGTTAAAATACAAAGCTCTTTTTGGGGGGGGGGGAAAATCTGAAGTCTTGGCTCCTAGTAATAAGAACCTTGAAGTATATACCACTTTTTTAAAAAAAAAATCTGGGGCTTTTCTAAGCCTATTAATAATTTTCTTCCTGTCCATAAATAAGACCGCTTTGGCAACAAAGTATCAGCTGTGACCTGTTATGGCCTGTTGGACACATTATCTTTCTGACAAGATTAACGAATTGATATATCTGCTAATTCAGGAACTAAGGAACATTCTAGTTATCTGTGGACATCTTTGTCTGCAACTGTTCCATCTGACATCAGAACAGAGGAATTGGCTCCCTATGAACCAACTCCAGATGGGGAGAACATGCCTTCTGCATTTTTGGCCCTGGAAACTCTTAATATATAGTTACAAAGGAAAAGTGGGGAAGAACGGAGGAGGCAGGAGGAAGGGAGGGAGGGAGGGAGGGAGGGAGGGAGGGAGGGAGAGAGAGAGAGAGAGAGAGAGAGAGAGAGAGAGGGAGGGAGAGGGAGAGGGAGGAGAGGGTTTCCATGTAACCAAAGTTGATCTGTTGATCTGGAACATATAATTCTTACAAGAAAAACTCCTGGTAATTGGTTTCCCTATGACAAAATTTAAGTAAAAGAGCAAATAGAAACACATAAAGAATACCCAGTTATAGTTATAACTGACCTAGTCATGGATCAGATGATGACATTTACATATGCTTATAGAACTGCAAATTCAGGTTGCAGGATCAATAACATTATTTCAAAGATATTCTAAATAGAGTACAATGGTACTGTGTAGTATTTGGTTAAGTCAAATTTTAAGGGTTTCATTTACCAATCAAGGGATCAAAAACTTGAAATGTTTGAATGTGATTATCTTGCCTTTATATGTTTAAAAAGAATATATATATATATATATACATTATAACAATGTTATTAATATCACCTGTTGCCTGAAATAGTTAAAATCACAGTGCAGAACACTGTTTCATTATTTCAGACACTGCTCCAGTTATAATAATACCATCTGGCAGCCAATTAGTCCCTAATACAATTTTATTCTTCATGGAATTTTGTAAGTAGAAGTAAAACAGTCAAAATAGTTAATTGGCCTATGGGGGGAAAAGCTGCATGGCTGATCTCTTTAAATCTAGAAAAAAATGACTCTATGAAAGTAATGTAACATTTTTCATAGAGTTGGTTTCCTTACACCCAGTATAAATTTAAATATTTATTCTGTGTATAAAATGCAAATAGCTACCTGTAATGTGATTTGGAAAACTTAAGAAAGTTTTGGACACAAGTAAGTTCTGCCCAGGTTAATTAAAACAAAATACTAAACATTAATGCCTAATTTGATAAATAATACGCCTCAATTATTATTCTGAATAGTACACAGTTGTAACTCACAGGTGAAAGAAATATTGGAAATAACTTCCAATCATGAGGCAGAATACCAGACTTTGACAAGTTACATATTTTTGCCAGGAAATCTATAATCATATTTTTAAGTTCTTTGAGGCTCTTTGAACAAATGCCATCTGACACAAGTGATTTTCTCTCCCCTTTTTCCCCAGTATGTTCTAGAACAGGGGGCTTCAAACTTGGCCCTTTTATGATTTGTGGATTTCAACTCCCAGAATTCCTCAGCCAGCGTGCCTGACTGAGGAATTCTGGGAGTTGAAGTTCACAAGTCATAAAAGGGCCAAGTTTGAAGCCCCCTGTTCTACAACATTTTCCCTCATATCATTTTCCGTCATATTCCCTCCATGAAAACATTGGTTCAGGCATCTATACTTGTCTTGTGTCATCCAGAAGCAGGTACAAAGAACTCATACAATTTATCCACTATTTCAATATCTCATTTACTTCTTCATTATCTAACAGTCTAATAGTTTCCCTGGCTGGTTTCCTTGTAATGCAACCGAAGGCCTCTTTTGTTGGCTTACAGGTGAAACTCAAAAAATTAGAATATCGTGCAAAAGTTCATTTATTTCAGTAATGCAACTTAAAAGGGGAAACTAATATATGAGATAGACTCATTACATGCAAAGCAAGATAGTTCAAGCCATGATTTGTCATAATTGTGATGATTATGGCTTTGTTGTTGTTATTAGTTGTGAAGTCGTGTCCGACCCATTGCGACCCTATGGACAACGTTCCTCCAGGCCTTCCTGTCCTCTACCATCTTCTGGAGTCCATTTAAGCTCACACCTACTGCTTCAGTGACTCCATCCAGCCACCTCATTCTCTGTCGTCCCCTTCTTCTATTGCCCTCAATCTTTCCCAGCATTAGGCTCTTCTCCAGTGAGTCCTTCCTTCTCATTAGATGGCCAAAGTATTTGAGTTTTAGCTTCAGGATCTGGCCTTCTAAAGAGCAGTCAGGGTTGATCTCCTCTAGGACTGACCGGTTTGATCGCCTTGCAGTCCAAGGGACTCGCAGGAGTCTTCTCCAGCACCATAGTTCAAAGGCTTCAATTCTTTGGCGCTCAGCCTTTCTTATGGTCCAGCTTTCACTGCCATACATTGCAACTGGGAAGACCATAGCCTTGACTATACGCACTTTTGTTGACAGGGTGATGTCTCTGCTTTTTAGTGTGCTGTCTAGATTTGCCATGGCTTTCCTCCCCAGGAGCAAGCGTCTTTTAATTTCTTGGTTACAGTCCCCATCTGTAGTGATCTTGGAGCCCAGGAAAATAAAATATGTCACTACCTCCATTTGTTCCCCATCTATTTGCCAGGAATTGAGAGGGCCAGATGCCATGATCTTGGTTTTCTTAATGTTTAGTTTCAACCCAAGTTTTGCACTCTCCTTCACTCGCAACAAGAGGCTCTTTAGTTCCTCTTCACTTTCTGCCATTAGAGTGGTATCATCTGCATATCTTAGGTTGTTGATGTTTCTTCCGGCAATCTTAATTCCAACTTTTGATTCATCTAGCCCTGCCTTTCTCATGATGTGCTCTGCATATAAATTAAATAGGCAAGGCGACAGTATACAGCCTTGCCGGACTCCTTTCCCAATTTTGAACCAATCAGTGGTTCCGTGTCCAGTTCTCAGTGTTGCTTCTTGGCCCGCATATAGGTTTCTCAAGAGACAAATAAGATGGTCTGGTATGCCCATCTCTTTAAGGACTTGCCTTACAGCTCATGAAAACCCCAAATCCACAATCTCAGAAAATTAGAATATTGTGAAATGGTGCAATATTCTAGGCTCAAAGTGTCCCACTCTAATCAGCTAATTAAGCCATAACACCTGCAAAGGGTTCCTGAGCCTTTAAATGGTCTCTCAGTCTGGTTCAGTAGGAATCACAATCATGGGGAAGACTGCTGACCTGACAGTTGTGCAGAAAACCATCATTGACACCCTCCATAAGGAGGGAAAGCCTCAAAAGGTAATTGCAAAAGAAGTTGGATGTTCCCAAAGTGTTGTATCAAAGCACATTAATAGAAAGTTATGTGAAAGCAAAAAGTGTGGAAGAAAAAGGTGCACAAGCAGCAGGGATGACCGCAGCCTGGAGAGGATTGTCAAGAAAAGGCCATTCAAAGGTGTTGGGGACTTTCACAAGGAGTGGACTGAGGCTGGACTCAGTGCATCAAGAGCCACCACACATAGATGGATCCTGGACATGGGCTTCAAATGTCGTATTCCTCTTGTCAAGCCGCTCCTGAACAACAAATAACGTCAGAAGCGTCTTACCTGGGCTAAAGAAAAACAGACCTGGTCTGTTGCTCAGTGGTCCAAAGTCCTCTTTTCTGACGAGAGCAACTTTTGCATCTCATTTGGAAACCAAGGACCCAGAGTCTGGAGTAAGAATGGAGAGGCACACACTGCAAGATGCTTGAAGTCCAGTGTGAACTTTCCACAGTCTGTGTTGATTTGGGGAGCCATGTCATCTGCTGGTGTTGGTCCACTGTGCTTCATTAAGTCCAGGGTCAACGCAGCTGTCTACCAGGAGATTTTGGAGCACTTCATGCTTCCTTCTGCAGATAAGCTTTATGGGGATGCTGACTTCATTTTCCAGCAGGACTTGGCACCTGCCCACACTGCCAAAAGCACCAAAACCTGGTTCAATGACCGTGGGATTACTGTGCTTGATGGCCAGCAAACTCGCCTGACCTGAACCCCATAGAGAATCTATGGGGCATTGCCAAGAGAAAGATGAGAGACACGAGACCGAACAATGCAGAAGAGCTGAAGGCCGCTATTGAAGCATCCTGGTCTTCCATAACACCTCAGCAGTGCCACAGGCTGATAGCTTCCATGCCACGCCACATTGAGGCAGTAATTGCTGCAAAAGGGGGCCAAACCAAGTATTGAGTACATATGCATACTTATACTTTTCAGAGGTCTGATATTGTTCTATGTACACTCCTTGTTTTATTGATTGCATGTAATATTCTAATTTTCTGAGATTGTGGATTTGGGGTTTTCATAAACTGTAAGCCATAATCATCACAATTATGACAAATCACGGCTTGAACTATCTTAGTTTAGTTTAGTTTTAGTTAAGTTTTATTTGATTTCTATACCGCCCTTCTCCCTAGGGACTCAGGGCGGTTCACAGGGCATATATAAATAACGATACAAAAGTTAAAAAGAAATTAAACCAGTGCCCAGTTAAAAAACAATAATAAACTACTAAAAAACACCAAATTTAAAAACCCATAATCCCCCATCAGGCCAGACCAGCTAATTCAAATAAGTGGGTCTTCAGCCCGCAACGGAAGGTTCGGAGGTCTGATGCCATCCGGAGCTCAACCGGCAGTTGGTTCCATAATGCTGGAGCGCCCACAGAGAAGGCCCTCCCCCTGGGGGCCACCAGTCGGCATTCCCTGACCGGAGGCACCCTGAGGAGGCCCTCTCTGTGGGCACGTACTGGGCGGAGGGAAGTTGACGCCGGCAGCAGGTGGTCCTTGAGGTAACCCGGACCCATGCCATGTAAGGACTTAAAGATCATGACCAAGACCTTGAACCTCACCCGGAAGACAACTGGTAGCCAATGCAGCTCGCGGAGCAAAGGTACCGGGAAACTCCCAAGACAACTCTCGCGGCCGCATTCTGTACCAGTTGGAGCCTCCGAGTGGTCTTCAAGGGAAGCCCCATGTAGAGAGCATTACAGTAGTCAAGGCGAGTGGTCACGAGCGCATGAGTGACCGTACACAGGGCATCCCGGTCCAGATAGGGCCGCAACTGGCGCACCAGGCGAACCTGGGCGAAAGCCCCCCTAGTCACGGCCACTATATGATCTTCCAGAGTAAGCCGTGAATCTAGGAGGACTCCCAAGTTGCGAGCCCTATCCACGGGGGGTAAGAGCTCACCCCCCATAGAAAGGGATGGAACATTTTGAATGTCCCGGGATGCCGGAATGTACAGCCACTCAGTCTTGTCAGGGTTGAGTTGAAGTCTGTTCCTCCCCATCCAGACCCGAACCGCCTCCAGGCAACGGGACATCACAGCGAGGGCATCACTGGGGTGGTTTGGGGTCAAAAAGAAAAGTTGGGTATCATCGGCATATTGATGATACCCAACTCCAAAACCACGAATGATCTCACCCAGCGGTTTCATGTAGATGTTGAACAGGAGAGGCGAGAGAACCAACCCCTGAGGAACTCCACGAACGAGAGACCTAGGGGCCGATCTCTGCCCCCCTGCCAACACCGACTGCGAGCGTCCCAGGAAATAGGAGGAGAACCACTGAAAAACTGTGCCTCCCACTCCCAATCCCCTGAGGCGCCGCAGCAAGATACCATGGTCGATGGTATCGAAAGCCGCCGAGAGGTCTAATAGGACTAGGACAGAGGAATATCCCCTATCCCGAGCCCTCCAGAGATCATTTACCAGAGCGACCAATGCCGTCTCTGTGCTGTACCCGGGCCTGAAACCCGATTAGTAGGGGTCCAAATAATCCGCTTCATCCAGGACCAGAGGGAGCTGATGCGCCACCACACTCTCAACAACCTTCGCAAGAAAGTGAAGGTTGGAGACTGGGCGAAAGTTGTTCAATACAGCTGGGTCCAAGGCAGGCTTCTTGAGGAGAGGTCTCACCACCGCCTCCTTCAAGACGGTGGGGAAATAACCCTCACTCAAAGAAGCAGATATAACCGCCTGGAGCCAGCCTCGTGTCCTCTCCCTAGCTGCATAAACCAGCCAGGAAGGGCACGGGTCCAATAAACATGTGGTGGAGCTCAGCCTTCCCATAATCCTGTCCACTTCATCAGGGGTCACAGAATCAAACTCTTCCCAGATAACATTGACAAGACCGCCCGTGTCCTGATCGCCAGACTCTGCCCAGCTGGAGTCCAAACTGGTCCGAATCCGAGCGATTTTATCCAACAGATGTTGAGTAAATTCCTCGGCAAGACCCTGCAAGGGATCCTCCCTCACCTCCTGATTAAGAAGTGAGCGAGTCACCCTAAACAGGGCGGCCGGGCGATTATCTGCGGACACGATGAGGGTGGAGAAGTAATTACACCTCGCCACCCTCATCGCTGCGAGATAAGACCTAATATAGGTTCTTAACCGCAACCAGTCGGGTTCGGATCGGCTAGACCTCCAACAGCTCTCTAGGCCCCGTTTCCGACGCTTCATCTCCCGGAGCTCCGCGGAAAACCATGGAGCTCGCTGGGATCTGCACCGGGTCAGGGGCTGCAAGGGTACAACCCGGTCAAGTGCCTCAGTGGCTGCCCTTTCCCAGGCTTCCACTAAGGCATCCGCCGAGTTGTGAGCAATGGAGGAAGGTGGGGACCCCAGCACCGCTTGGAATCTATCAGGATCCATTAAGCGTCTGGGGCGGTACCATCTAATTGGCTCCGTACCCCCACGGCGGGGGGTGGTAAAACAGAAGACCAGCCGCAGGAGGTGATGATCGGTCCATGACAGGGGCATAATAAATGGAAAGCCCCCACCAAGATCATCCAACCACCGTCTAGATAAAAAAATCAGGTCAAGGGTGTGGCCTCCCTCATGAGTTGGTTGAGAAATTACTTGCGTCAGGTCCATGGCCGTCATGGAAGCCATGAACTCCCGAGCTAACTCAGATGAACCTCCCAGGGATCTTGCTTTGCATGTAATAAGTCTATCTCATATATTAGTTTCCCCTTTTAAGTTGCATTACTGAAATAAATGAACTTTTACACGATATTCTAATTTTTTGAGTTTCACCTGTATATGTTTTTAACCACATGCTATTCAAACCCTTTTTTCTTCCATTACTACTGCCTTAATTGGCGGTGAGGGGTAGGGCAGTCCAATGCTTATATTTGGTTTTGACTTCTTCACTTTGTCAAGCTTTTTATTACCTGAATAAATTGTTCTTGTGTCTTAACAGAGTCTTTGTCAGTTACATGAGTATCATGCAAGATTTTCTCTCTCTTCTGTGTTGAAGTACTGTATACATTTTGGCTGGCCTTCCAATGTGCACTGAAACAATCATATGTTGCTAACTTTTGTCTTTGGTTTTGGGAGGTTTCACATACTGAAGTCTAGAATTTTAGTATAAAACTTCATTGAAAATGTTCCATTTGCATATAAATTACATATCAGAGAACAGTGGTTACTTTTTCCTATGAAATGCTTATAAAGTCCTGGGTATTACTCACATTGTGCCTTTCCCAAGGGTCCTTTTATTAGTTCCACCTAATGTTCTCCTGACCGTAGTTATTATTCTCCCAGGATTTTAAATGAAGTGTTTTAATTTTATGCACTTCTCCTGCAATATATTATCTTAACTAATCTTTTAAATCTATTTTTAAAGTTTCAGCTGCTTTAACATGATTGCTTTTATTGAAATGATTGTCCTAGGGTGATCAATACATTTCATAACTATATTTTAATTTTTAAATATAGTAACCTTAGTATTCTACTCTGCTCCAAAGATTTCAAGTAGCTAAGATCAGATAACAAAAGCATCAACACTGTTGATTAGAATAATAATATAATCTAGAGCCACTTGAACACCGTTGGCATTGAAAAAAATCACCACCAGTCAATTGAGGAAGGCAGTTTTATTTGGAATAGCTTACATCCTATGATGATTTCTTTAACACCATGAAATAACTACATCTGCCTATCCCAGATCCTTGGGAAGGATTCAATAAGTGAATAAAAATGGCAAATCCAATCTAAACTTCTGTCTGACTGTGCGACCAACCATAATAATAAATAATATTAACTCAAACACAACATTACAAAAATAAGGATTTTAAATCAACCCAGTGTGTTGTTTTTATAGTCTAAAGAGCTCTCAGGAACCAGGTCTCAGTTTGTCTATAAAATTAGAAGAGTATTGAAGTCTTATAGATCTCCAAGGACATTTATGGAAAAGACCTACTTCAGCCCCAGCACTCCTTCACCTGCAAGAGGGCAATAAATTAAATAATACATAAACATATCCCAATTGCAAGACCACAGCTTCCAAGGGTGCTCAGTTGGAGCAGAGTGGAATTCAATTGTGAATTATTATTTTAATGATCTCACACATATTGAATATTTTCTGAGCAGAGTGTACAGCATTTAGTTCATATGTAACACAGCATATGAACTACTAATGAACACAACATATGAAGTACTAATACCACTTTACAATGCCTTGGTAAGGCCACACCTGGAATACTGCATTCAGTTTTGGTCACCACGATGTAAAAAAGATGTTGAGACTCTAGAAAGGGTACAGAGAAGAGCAACAAAGATGATTAGGGGGCTGGAGGCTAAAACATATCGGGAACGGTTGCTGGAATTTGGTATGTGTAGTTTAATGAAGAGAAGGGTGAGGGGTGACATGATAGCAGTGTTCCAATATCTCAGGGGCTGCCACAAAGAAGAGGTAGTGAAGCTATTCTCCAAAGCAGCTGAAAGCAGGACAAGAAGCAACGGATGGAAACTAGTCAAGGAGAGAAGCAACCTAGAACTAAGGAGAAACTTCCTGACAGTTAGAACAATTAACTAGTGGAACAACCTGCCTCCAGAGGTGGTGAATGCTCCAACACTGGAGGTTTTTAAGAAGAGACTGGACAGTCATTTGCCTGAAATGGTATAGGGTTTCCTGCCTGAGCAGGGGGTTGGACTAGATGACCTCCAAGGTCCCTTCCAACTTTTTATTATTATTATTATTATTATTATTATTATTATTATTATTATTATTATTATTATTATTATTATTATTATTATTATTATTCACACATAATGGTGCACAGGACTGGACATTATACATTAGGCTCATTCCAAACTATTACTTTCCTTTCATTTTATTTTCTTTCTCACATGCTGCACATAATTTGTGCTTTCTGTCAGTATTTATTTTCCATGCTTAATGCAAACTCCTGCCAATCCGGATTCTCTCATGTATCCTTTGTTGCAGCCGGATGGAACCACTTCTGCTAAGAGTAGCTCCAAGATTTCTCTGAAGCTGAGTGACTGAAATGCTTGGCAAGCAAATGGTTTTGGAAAATGATTAATTTAGAAAAGCAATTGCCCTTGTGAGTTTCGTTACACAATACATTACCAATGTACAGTAAAGGGAGGATGACATTTGTGAAGCTGCATGGCAAATTTGCTCTGTGGAATTTTCTTAACTCTGTCTTCAGCTAATTTGAGCAATTAAAACATAGCGGTAAAGCATTGTTAACACTAACATGTAATTTTAAAATGAACAATTGGTTGCCATTTGATACAGATTGTTTCATTTCATCACCCACATTTCGTTCTACATTTCACTGCATTCTCATATCCCATTTCTACAGGCTATTAAGCAGTGGAAGGGAAGCTCAGTTTAAGCACAAAGGTAATGAAACAGGTAAAATCGTACAAAAGAAAAGTTAAATGGTTTCAGAACCATTGCAAAACTTGCTGGGAGAAATTTTACACATCTCACCTTTATGAGGCCAATTATGCACATTTTAGATATCAAAGGGGCATTGAGAGAAGTATCCAAAACTTTTTTTTTATTAAAAAGTTTTACAATACATTTTATCTTTAACAATCCCTCCCCCCTCCCTCCACCCACCCCTACCTAACCCTCCCTATCCCTCCCCCCCTTCCCCCCCGACTTCCCAGAGCTATGTACAAGGTATAAAAACAAAAAACAATCATAAACAACCATATGCTAACCACAATAAACTATTAAGTCTATCGTACTCTAGCTCATATGAAATGACTACAAGCAATACTAATATACAAAGGAAAAAAAACTTATTCAAATGCTAAGTGAAACTTTTTAGTCCCATATTTGTTCTGGATATAATCAATCCACTTTTTCCACTCCATAATATAACGTTGTTGCGAGCGATCTTTCAAATAAGCCGAAATCTTTGCCATTTCTGCCAGGTCAGAAACTTTTAGAGTCCATTCTTCTATAGTCAGGAGTTCCTCCTTCTTCCAATATTGACCTATTAAAAGTCTTGCTGCTGTAATTAAATTCAACATCAACTTAGTGTCCACAACAGTAGTATCTGTGATTATGCCCAATAAGAACAATTGCGGACAAAACTTTATCCTTTGCTTGAAGATCTTCTGCATATTCCACCAAATTTTTATCCAAAAAGCCTTAACCTTTTTACAGGTCCACCATATATGAAAATACGTTGCATCTTCGCCACCACATCTCCAACATTTAGGTTGATAGTTCGGGTACATACTTGCAAGCTTTTTAGGATCTAAATGCCACCTATAAAACATTTTATAAAAGTTCTCCCTTAAATTTTGGGCTTGTGTAAATTTTACGTTCCTCACCCAGATCTTTTCCCAAGTGTCCATTGTAATAACTTCTTGAATATTCTGAGCCCATTTTATCATGCAGTCTTTAACAAGTTCTGTTTCTGAATCAATGTCTATCAATGCAAGATAAATCCGTTTGATATGTGCTGGACCCTGGTTTCTAATTTGCTTTACCAAATTTCCATCAGTCATTGAGAAACCAACTTTTTGGTCTTCTTTCCACCTGGCCCGTAATTGACCATATTGGAACCAAGTTTGAACGATCTTCTCATCTCGCAAAAGATTGTACGGCTTCAAACACCAGACATTCCTCTCCAAGCTTAAGATCTCCTTGTACATAGTCACATCATGTTTGAAGCCAACATTTATGTTTTCTATTGCATGTTTTGGGATTGCCCACAAGGTGTGAAGAGTTCATTTGTTATAGAGACTTACCATTATTTGATTTTTCAATATGTTATCTACAAAACAAGCAAGCAAGCAGCTTTAAAGTTGTTCAAAATTCTGGTTTTTAATCATGAGATTCACTTAGAGATTTAACTAAAATTGTACTTTTAAAATTGAGTTAAGCAACAACAGTCGAGTTGCCCTGTAGGCCTTATGAAAAATTAATGAAGTAGATGCAATTAATATCTAATAAACAAAACATGTAGTCCTTAGATAAGTACAACTGTTCAACTCATCTGGGATATGTTTCTTAAAGACACTCTTATTAAACTAATTTACTTCTTAAAATTGCTTTTTGAACGTTGCTTACCTCTTCTGTTCGATTTTTTTTAATTATCATGAATAAAATTACATTATTTATTTAAATTAAAGGCCACCAAATCTGTTTCAAAAAGTCCGGTCTAAAAAGATCATTTCTATAGTGATCATTCCATGCATTGATTTCATGATCCTTCTCTTTCCCTGTCATTACCATGGAGGAATGTAAAGCCCTATGTGACATAATTCCAATATTAGATTGGCAGGCACATATGCACACATTACAGAGATGTGTATGAAAGGAAGCAAGTGAAGAATCGCTTTATAATAGATTGATTTCCTGTAGATACTATACATCACTCACTCGTGAACCAGATGATGTTAATATTTAACCTGCATGATCTGAGAAAAGCTTTTAAATTGTATTTACATCTAACGGCAGACTGGTCTCCAGGAGCAGCTCCTCTACTTCAGTGATTACATATTACAAAATTGTGATGGTTGAATCATTAGATAGCATGATCTTTTGAATAAAGGAAGCCCTTGTGCAGTCCAAAGTAGAATGTCTCACCGCGTCAAATTTTACAGAGTATTATCTGTGTGGAAGTGGTGACTAACATCAAAAGGCAGGAATAAAGAAAAAAATTGAAAAGAAAATTGACATACAGAAGAAAAGTTTGATTATGAAGATAAGAAAAAAATAAAAAAGGAATAAAATCTAAAGACTGTACTAGACAAGTACTTAGTATCAAAGTATCAAAAGGTGAACATACTATAGAATATGAATGACATCAGAGAAACTCTCTAAGAAGTATAAAGATCCTTCAAATTCATGCTGGAAATGTGAACAAGAAGTGACATTTTATCATGTTTGGTGGATATTTTAAAAAAGCCAGTTGTTATGCGCAAATACATGCACTAATTTAGAAGACTACTCTAATGTCCAACTGAAACCAGAGACTTTTCTTTTGGGACTAATGGATAAACAGCTAGAAAGAAAAGTCACGGAACTTTGTTTTTATATATAAGTATAGTAAAATTATTATATGTTCAACAGTGGAAAGGTCAGCACTACCCAATAGAAGAATGGTTGGTGAAGATGATGGAATTTGCAGAGATGGCTAAATTGACTTTTTTGATTAGAGAAAAGACAGAGATCTATATTTACTGTATGGCTGACCAGAAAACTCTTATAGACTTTTTGCATGAGACTGAAAAAATGAATTTTTGATTATTAGGCAATATTAGATAACAGAAAAAATGCTAATTAGAATGAACCCAAATTTGTGGCCAAGGTCACAAATGAGACCTGAACCTTTCCTTATAGGGTTTAAAAGGTGACAATCAGTGTCTTGAATTGTACCCAGAAATGCAAATGGAAACAGTGAAGTTCATGCAGCAGCAGGATAATATATCCAAACAGAGATATGCCCAGCACTCTGTGACTTGCTAGTTGTAAGTTCCTGATGGTCTTCACAGGTGGCCTCATATAAATCACATTGGTTTATAAATCTTAGGAATATTAAGAGTACAGCAACCAGAACTCAGGACAGTTTAATGTCATTCAAATGCTGCCAGTAATTTTTTTTTGTTACTATTTCAGGGTTTGTGTTGAAGTTCCATTGAAGGAAGACCTGCTATTTCAGATGGACTGCCTTGCCCAAAAGGATGATAAGATGATCTCTGATGCACCTGGTCCCCAGAAGCAGGCAATGCATGTACAGAGTATTTCTCATTGGGCTCCTGCCAATATTGGTCCTTACAGTCAGTGCATACAGGTAAGTCATCTTCATCTGTGCCATATTTTCCCATTAAGGGAGTTCCTTGAATCTGCATATTGTAATATTAGGCCATCTGTTTTAAACATCTCTGTGCAAAGAATTATTCTTTTTTTTTTAAATGCATTCTTAGAAATTATTCCCATAGTAGGGCTAAATTGGGATTCACATCAACTTAGGCTAAGCATAGAAAGGGTGTGTGTATGTGTATGTTTATATATGTATATACTCTGAATCATTTGACTTGGGAGGAAATGGGAGAGGTCTTTGATTGGGCTAGTTTGCAACATTTGGAGCATCTAGCTAATGACTTTTTTCATAGGGATGCATTTGGGATTGTTTTCCCAATTTTAAAATTTATAATTTTTATATGCTATTTTTACAACACTGAAGACTTTATGGCACTTTTCTATGGCACCTATAAAGTAAATAATGTATCTTAGGTTATATTCTGGTCTAAGGCATTAATAAAATAATTATCATTATCAGATATTCATTATATTAAGTGGGAACAGATAAGGAGAGAGAGAGAGAGAGAGAGAGAGAGAGAGAGAGAGAGAGAGAGAGAGAGAGAGAGAGAGAGAGAGATTGTGTGGAAGATGATATTATTTGTTAGCTATTGCCCCCCCACCAAAGCTATTTGCTATACCAGAATAACTAATATGAATATTTGCCAGTTTAAGATTAAGCAGCCTGTCAGAAATACTGTGAACACTGTCAGTAAAGTTTCATGTATCTTGAACTCCCAGTAAATTTATTTCTAATTTTGCTATCTTGGGGTTTAGTTTTTTTCCCCCCATTTTCTTTTTTGGATATTGTCAAAAATGATTTTAAAAAAAGAGTACATGTTTTGGCTGGAGTATAATGAAGTTGACTTCAAATTGTATATGGAGCATGTACAGTTTTTAAAGGCAACCAGTTCCTTTAAAACCAGTTCTTTGTGAGGGAACCAGTTCCTTGTGAGGGAACCAGTTCCGAGTGGCTCTTTCACTGTTTCAGGTTGCTGACCCCTGCTCTAGCCATAGCTGCCACCTCAGCAGACCTGTGAGTCCAGGAGGACCTCCACCTTGTCTATTGCCTCTGTTTGGGAATGCTACCTCTTCAAGAATAAAAAATATTGCATCAACAGACCCAGGGAGGCAAAAAACAAAACAAAACCCAAGTCATCCCATTTTAAAAGTATCTCCCAATACAATGAATGCAAAGTATATTAAGAAAGGAGCTGTAGAACTTGCTTGAAACTGACTGAAAACAGTTGTATTACTGAGTGTTGCCTGTATGTGGAGTTACACGAATAGAGAGAATGAAAGTGAATAATTGGGAGAATGATAAAAGGAAGGGTACTTTCTCACACAACCTGGGAAATTGTAATGGTGATTTCTAAAATAATACTGCAAGCTGGCTCATCTGGACATTGCTTCCATATCAGGCAAGCAAATAGCAATGAAATGTTAATACCTGACTCTTGAATGGGTTGGATTCTGTTTTTGACTGTTTTAAATTGGTTGCTTGAGATACTGATGCACTGAGCATGGAGGCTCAGCTGCCTACACACATCTAAGATAGGACATCTTATACAATATATCTCTTCAGCATTTGGTAAAATCATTCATACTTTCTACGCAAACAATAGTGTTGTTAATATTGTTCTATAACGATGATAATAATAATAGTTGTTTGTCCATGATTATGGAAGAGAAAAATATATTTTCTAAATATTTGCTTTGGGAGTTAGTCATAGAATAATTGGCATCATGTCAAAACAAATTCCCAGCAGACTGTAATTAGGGAAATTCACATTCCATCAACAATCATGAAAAAACCCTACCAATTATATTAATAATTCAGTATTACACTTGCAATCAGATGCATTAATATTGTGTATTCCACAAAGATCACATATTTAGTGTTTTACAGGCAGAGTGGGGGCTTTTGCATAGCTCTCAAATGCTTTAAGAAAATCAGTTTTCAAAACTTAATTTGTGATAAGGTTTTCATGAAAAAATAAGGCAAAACAAAAGAGTTCTTCTTTGGATCATGCTTAGTAAATTAAACTATTTCATGATTTCTTAAAATTAAATATAAGTACAAAACTAGCCCTCATTATTAAAAGTATTATTTGGGGATTTAGTCAATTTAAAAATTAGCAAATTAATAAATTAATAAAGCAAGAATAGAGATAAGATAAACTTAAGATAACTATATGATTAAGTCTAAAGTCTAATAGCTATTACATTACTAACAGTTCAGATGTACAATATGCATATATATATTCAAGAATTTTTAGTGTAATCACTTTTGAAAAATCCATTATTCTTGGAATTACTTGCTCTGGAGTATGTCTATGGATCTCTCAGTCATCCAGGTCATAGTTGTACCAAAGATGCTTTTTCACGAGGCATCTGGACTTCCTTGTTTTTCTTTGAAGACGTTTCGTTTCTCACCCAAGAAGCTTCTTCAGCTCTGACTGGATAGTGGAGAATGGAAGGATTTATACTCCTTGTAGACCGTTGGTCATTTGCATTCTTTTAGAGAGTCTTGATGCCACCTGGATAAACAGATAAACCTCCAGGTGGCATCAATGACTTTCTAAAAGAATGAAAATGACCAGCTGTCTGCAAGGAGTATAAATCCTTTCATTCCCCACCAGCTAGTCAGAGCTGAAGAAGCTTCTTGGATGAGAAGCAAAATGTCTTCAAAGAAAAAGAAAGTCCAGTTGTCTCATGAAAAAGCATCTTTAGGCGCTCTGGAGTATGCTGCTTTTTTTTAAAAAAAAATGCCCACTTTAAAATTTATTTATTTATTTATTGATTGATTGATTGATTGATTGGATTTTTATACCGCCCTTCTCCCGAAGGACTCAGGGCGGTGAACAGGGCATATAAATAGAAATACAAAAGTTAAAAAAGGATTAAATAATTGCCCAATTAAAATGATCAAAATATAAAAAACCCATTAAAACCCTGACATTCCCCCATCAGGCCAGGCCAGCTTGTTCGAATAAATGGGTCTTTAATTTTCCAATTCTAGTAATTGTAACACGAGCATGCTTTATTTTAAAAGGATACCCTTAAGAAACACTGGAAGACCACGATTCCATTATATGCAAGCTACACTACAGGCAGTGCAGAATTATTAGGCAAATGAGTATTTTGACCACATCATCCTCTTTATGCATGTTGTCTTACTCCAAGCTGTATAGGCTCGAAAGCCTACTACCAATTAAGCATATTAGGTGATGTGCATCTCTGTAATGAGAAGGGGTGTGGTCTAATGACATCAACACCCTGTATCAGGTGTGCATAATTATTAGGCAACTTCCTTTCCTTTGGCAAAATGGGTCAAAAGAAGGACTTGACAGGCTCAGAAAAGTCAAAAATAGTGAGATATCTTGCAGAGGGATGCAGCACTCTTAAAATTGCAAAGCTTCTGAAGCGTGATCATCGAACAATCAAGCGTTTCATTCAAAATAGTCAACAGGGTCGCAAGAAGCGTGTGGAGAAACCAAGGCGCAAAATAACTGCCCATGAACTGAGAAAAGTCAAGCGTGCAGCTGCCAAGATGCCACTTGCCACCAGTTTGGCCATATTTCAGAGCTGCAACATCACTGGAGTGCCCAAAAGCACAAGGTGTGCAATACTCAGAGACATGGCCAAGGTAAGAAAGGCTGAAAGACGACCACCACTGAACAAGACACACAAGCTGAAACGTCAAGACTGGGCCAAGAAATATCTCAAGACTGATTTTTCTAAGGTTTTATGGACTGATGAAATGAGAGTGAGTCTTGATGGGCCAGATGGATGGGCCCGTGGCTGGATTGGTAAAGGGCAGAGAGCTCCAGTCCGACTCAGACGCCAGCAAGGTGGAGGTGGAGTACTGGTTTGGGCTGGTATCATCAAAGATGAGCTTGTGGGGCCTTTTCGGGTTGAGGATGGAGTCAAGCTCAACTCCCAGTCCTACTGCCAGTTTCTGGAAGACACCTTCTTCAAGCAGTGGTACAGGAAGAAGTCTGCATCCTTCAAGAAAAACATGATTTTCATGCAGGACAATGCTCCATCACACGCGTCCAAGTACTCCACAGCGTGGCTGGCAAGAAAGGGTATAAAAGAAGGAAATCTAATGACATGGCCTCCTTGTTCACCTGATCTGAACCCCATTGAGAACCTGTGGTCCATCATCAAATGTGAGATTTACAAGGAGGGAAAACAGTACACCTCTCTGAACAGTGTCTGGGAGGCTGTGGTTGCTGCTGCACGCAATGTTGATGGTGAACAGATCAAAACACTGACAGAATCCATGGATGGCAGGCTTTTGAGTGTCCTTGCAAAGAAAGGTGGCTATATTGGTCACTGATTTGTTTTTGTTATGTTTTTGAATGTCAGAAATGTATATTTGTGAATGTTGAGATGTTATATTGGTTTCACTGGTAAAAATAAATAATTGAAATGGGTATATATTTGTTTTTTGTTAAGTTGCCTAATAATTATGCACAGTAATAGTCACCTGCACACACAGATATCCCCCTAAAATAGCTATAACTAAAAACAAACTAAAAACTACTTCCAAAAATATTCAGCTTTGATATTAATGAGTTTTTTGGGTTCATTGAGAACATGGTTGTTGTTCAATAATAAAATTAATCCTCAAAAATACAACTTGCCTAATAATTCTGCACTCCCTGTAAAATATGTTATATTCATGAATGCAACAATAGCAACTAAGGTATGAATAAAACAACCATACAACAAAATAGTCAGAAATTGTAGAACAGTCTCTTTATTAGATTTCCAGTGAATGAAACATCAAAGATCAAAGAGATGTTACTATCTCTTACTTAGCTAACTGACTGATTGGGGCTCACAGTTGAGGAGGCCTATACTTTCTTTTCAATAGTTTTCCTGATGGGAAAAAAGGACTACATGGATTGCGTGGACTACAGTTACTCCCAAGTGTTCCAAGTATTGGGGTGATCTTGAGACACGTAGTTCACGTTCTCTTCTATTAGCCCTGGCTAATCTGGATGTTGATTAAGCACTGTTATGCATTTTAAATGAAAAAGAGGAAAAGAGACCTCTGATTTGCAAGAGAGTCATTAGTACTACTAATATTTTTCAGAAGACATAATGGGGTCAAATGCAATTTTCCAGAATAATGTTTCAAACAAACTGGGACTAAAAATTATTGGAAAATTTATTTCAAACGATCAGAATCCTAGAGTGGAAAGGTCCCTCAGAGGATAGCTGGTCTACTTAATTCAGACATTGTTTTTAAGAACAGTTAAGAACTGTAAATGTAAATTGGATCACAGTCTTGTTAGGTGACAAGACTAAACATAATCACCCATACTGCACTGAAATAGTTTCTATCTATTCATTCAGTTGAGATAGCAAATGCAGAATCTTTGTGAGTTGCTTCCTTTTAAATGTGGAATGCTTCTGCCGCCATGAATCTAGTCATGTTTTCATTACGTGACACTCTCTCTAGGGATAGGATTAAAGTTTTTTCGCTTCAGTTTTCATTTGTTATACTACCTTATGAAATTGTGATGCTTCTTGTAAGACAGTTTGCCCCGTAGAAGATTTCACAGCAGTTCAGAGATACAAATTATATCAGAGATTACCGTAAGCAAGTTTTATCATATTGCCTTCTAGCGTGCTGATTTCTCTACAAAGAATAGGATTAGTAATTTATATCTTTCTATATTTTTGTATAATGAGTATGAACAAGGCTTGCTAAAGTCTTAATATCGAGGAGGTACACATGCTGAGAAATAACCTAATTTGTCTGGCTGGCATAGGGAAACCATTTGATTTATATTAATGAACTTGTAAATGAGAATATGGAAATAAATAGTCATAATTCATGCTAAAGCCTTCTAGAGGCATTAAAGTATCGAAGGAAGTGTGTGTGTGTCTCTGTGTGTGTGTGTGTGTGTGTGTGTATGTATATGTGTGTGTATGTATGTATATGTGTGTATGTGTATACACACACATACACACAGCCTATAATGCTCTCATTTGGTAGGCGGAATTGTTACACAGAAGTTCACCATTAGGGTCACACTTGCTTTAATACAACTTTATATTTCATCTTTGGCTGACAGAAAGCTATCTTTCTCCTGTTTGAGCACAAATCTTTACCTTTTCTGACATCAGTAACATTAGCTAAAATGTAATCAGTTGCAACACAGAGATAATCCATATTTTAGATTTTGTTTTGTGAACTACAATGGGCTGTTCTGATTTATTAATTTTTGGCTCAATAAACTATGAAATTCTTTTTGACAAAAAAGGAAAAATACGTGGTTTTAATTAGCAACTAATTTCAGATTTGCAACAGAATTTCTTTTTTTCCCATCCTCAATAACTTCCATGTCTACTTAGCAAATTGTCTTTTAGCTCCAACATGCAGTGAAAAGATTGGACTATGGAATTCAATTAACTCCTGCAAGCGTGAATCTGGTTCAAAGGACAAAGATATATTTCTTTATTTTTTCATTCCAATATTAAAATAAATCTAATGTAAACTATAGACATTTTAATAAATGAACATAGATATTTTCACATAAGGAAGGGTTTCAATGGATAAACTAAATATGCTGTAAATATGCTGTAATTTGAAATGCTACCTCTCTATTTAAGAAAAAATGTTTCGTTTATATTATTTGTCTCACTTGCCTCATGTTTCTTCCTCTACCTATGGGATCAAATCAGGTGCTATAATTCTGATCAAATATGGTGAGGTACTCAAATTCTTGTTCTTGTTTATCAACCAGCTAAAGTTAGGATTTTTGTGGCTCATGAAGATTTATAAGATTTTGCTATCATTATTGTTAAATTATTATGAACCAAGAATTATTTCTGAGCAACATCAAACATCTATACTAGTTATGTTCTTAAGATGTTCTGAGACTACCAGTCACATATTGGATAATTGATATGGATTTTTCTGTTTTACTATGAATGACTTTGGCTGATTATAACAATTGACCAAAAACACATTGTTGATTCTTTTAAATCACCTTCTGTGCTAATTACAAAAGACTAACACAATAGAATTGTAAAGTGCACTTATAAAAAATTAGCAGTAGAACAGATTATGTATAAATATGCTAAAAAACAAATGCCTAAACAAGTTTTAATTTGGCACCAACACCGCAGGCCCATAAGTGAAGGCAGAATTTCTACAAAGACCTTCTCTCGTGTTCCCTTCCAACAAACCACACAAATTCTTTTTTTTAAAGTTAAGGCATGTATAAGTTAAGGTACGGAAAGGAATTTCTTCACTTGTTTGACTTGAAAAAACATAAATAGCTAATAAATCCAACTCTCAGGGCCAATTTGAACTGTGGCAACTGCATTTGCATCCACTGAAATTGCTGGTTTTCTTCTAGGCTGGCCCTAAGTACAGCACTCTACAATATTGAAAGATTATGAAAGCATGCATCACCCTGACAGACTAATCACTCTCTGGAACAATCACAGCTTGGTCAACCAAACAAAACTGGCAGAAGGCCCACTGTGTTATTTGTGTCTTTGTTTATTTAACAAGTTTCTATCCCTCTATAATAAAAATTATTCTGGTGGCTGATGCGGAATTATGTGGACTTTAAGTGTTAATACTGGATATAGATATTTATCCAAATTTTCTGCTTCTAAAATTGGGATATGTAAAATTAGTGGACCAAAATTACTGTAAATGCAAATAAAATCGTAATAATTCTTGTAGACCCCTTCAAAGACTCTGAAGAAGAGAACAAAGAATTCAGTCTAAAAGCACATTCTACTCATTTTTTACAACAAACTATTGTGCAACAAATAACGGCCTGTCAGGTTATATCTTAATTCCTTCTTTCATGCACTAGCTGTGTTCATTTCCTGTCACAACTTTATTCCATCCTGTTTGTATATTTTAAATCTATTAAGGAACGTCAACTTAAATTTCCCCTGAATAATGCTGCAGGTTAGATATAAAAATAGGGACGGTACAATCTTTGAGGGGTAACATTTATGTCAGTTAATTAATATGGATAGTTGAGCTTTACATCTATCTCTTTTTCATGTTTGCACATTTGGGAGTTATCACTGCCTGAGCTATACCCACAGAGTCATAACACTCTAAAGAGATTTGAAAGACAAGACACTGAAAATTGCAATTCTTTTTCTGCACAGAACCTGGGTACAAGGGGTTTCCCACAGCAATAGTGGTTTCTAGTATATATTCAATAATAAATTAGTAGGTTTTTGCTATATTATATTCTGCATTTCCCAAATCCGCAGCCATAGATCAATTTAGTTCCAAATCTTCATTCTGTACAAAAGGAGGTCTCCATACTGTCTATAGCTGTGTGCCATAGGTGGCACGAAGAGCCCCCTCTGTGGGCACGCGTGCTGTCTCCCCAGTCCTAGGCCTTCAGCTGGGTTTTATAAAACCTATTTGCTTTAGGCCTCTGCCGCTGTGTACAAAAAAAAAGGTTCAATCAATCAATTTCAATTTCTCGCGGGGAAAAAAAGTTCTCAAAGTTGGAATTGATTGATTGAACTTTTTAGTCCCACCCAGTCTGCTGTTACCACTGCAGCCATGCCCACCCAGTGGGCCATTCCCATCCAATTGGCCACACCCACCCAAAGGGCCACACGCACCCGGCACCCGATGATACGTAAGTGGGTTTTGGGTTGCAGTTTGGGCACTCGGTCTCTAAAAGGTTCGCCATCACTGGTCTATACTAATGGATATGTATTGTATTCTGAAAGATAGACAATTTTAAAGAATTCTGTCTACAACAGTCTATGTGCCTTCCAATTATATGGGTTTCAACTTCCAAAATGATCAGTAATGGCCAGACAGGCTGGGAAAACTAGAAATTTAAGTCCACACATCTGGAAGAAGTCCAAGCTGGGAAAGGCTGGTTAACCTACACAAATTCTACTCACATAATAGGCTGTTTGATGCACCAGAAGTTCTAATTACTTAGCTTTATAATACACGTATTAATTCCTGTTATTTTTACTTTCATTTTCCACACAAATTCATGAAAATCAGTTACGGTTCAATGAGATGGTGCATGTGAGTGCATGAAACAATACATTAACAATATTCACTTGTGCTGACTTCTGGGAACTCAGTAGAACCCTTTTCTTTGTTGAAGACAAATATATTGAATGACTGCACTTTTCTGGAAACTACACTTTTTAAAAATGATTAATTATTACATAGGTAAAACAAATTATAAAGATATCCAGAAGTATCTCTATTATTAACCAGAGTTTGGAGTTACATAAACCCTACTTAAATACTATAAAACCAACAGTGGGATCATATTACTCCCGTTAAGCGCTGTCCCCAGCAAATCATCTGAACTACATTCAATGCAAATGGATGCAAAGGAAATCCTCCACAGATATATACATGTGTTGGATTCTGCTAAGCAAGAATCTTGTTGCATAAGGATACTGGTTCATGGAGGTTAATACAATATTATTGTATTGTATTGTGAGGAATGGTGATAGATGAATTGGGAGTATACTAAAAATCTTGGGAATGATAAATATCAAATGTTAAAGCTAAATGTTAGTGGAAATTAAAATTGAAAAATCTATTAGGTCATTGATTGTCTAAAAGATTGTGTGTTAAAACAATTAGAATATGTGTAAACCAAAACTATGGATATAGGTAAGAAAGTTATTTTCTATGTGATGGATAGGATAAAACTTGTCTTTTAATTTACAAGTAGACACTATATATGAAGGGAAAAAGAGAGGAAATATTTATGGTAGGAATTTGAAATCTGTACTAATGATATCTGTATGTAATTGAATTACTACTACCCAGCTACCACGTTGCTTTTCAAATATGTGAATGTAATATCAGAAAATCAATAAAATTTGTATAAAAAACAATATTATTGTATATGCAAAGTCTTTCCTCCAAGATATATCTATCCAGAGTATGCAGAACACGTCAGGATGTTAACATTTTTTTTCAGTAACACTGATAGGAAGGCAGATATTATTGAAAGAACTCATATGATAAATGCTAACCTAGATAGGGCTGCAGTCTCAATCTTTGACACATTATGTTTTAACAACATCTAAAAAAACCTGTTGTTAAATGTGCTATTTGAAGAATTTGGAAAAAAAAACTTTTGGCTTTTAAAGTTCAGTGTAAATAGGATTGTTTTGACCCTGGCACTGAATACACTTCTGGAACTAAGAAAGTCTAATTCAACAATTGAGTTTAAATTCTTTATTGTTCAATGTTCTTTGAGAAATGCCTGGGATTATTGGGAAATCCTAGGTAGACCACACACCCAAAACAAAGACAAAATCACTTCATTATTTGACATTTTTCCACGATACTTAAAAATACATGACAGACTTACCTGTTTTTAGTGCTTTTCTTTTGACAATATTTGTTCGGAAGAATGTTCTAAGACTTAATGGAGTTATGTCACCATATGTTGACATCTTCTCTACAACTTGTTGAAACATTTCCACCATACCATGCAGGACTACATCTAAATTGATTGTAGAAGTTGATGGTGAAGTCAGAGTTAAAGATATGGTAACAGCAGTAGCACATGTTGGATAGGACTGCATAGCTTCACATCTAATTTGGCAGCTCTCCAGTGACCTTATCTGTGTAAGTTTTTGCCTCTGTTGTTGGTCTACTACTGCAATGACATGCCATTCAATGGAAGCAGCTCTTGGAAGAAAAGGTATCACAACAACAACAAGTTCTCCATGTGTTGCAGGCACATCATTATTTATGTCTTCATCTTTTGTCTGGAAATAAAGCAGATCACACCAAACATTAGACAATATTATTGTTTAAAGGTGTATATACAGTATACATATACTTTATGCACACATGTACACATACATAGAGGGAAAAGCTATAAACATTTAATGCACAAGGACTGGTAAGCTATGCATTTCATTGTATAGATCAAATAACACGTCACATAAAATTTTGTTTTATGTGAAAAAAAATAAGATGAAAAAGGAGGAAGCAACAAAATGTATTTCATAAGAAGAAAATAATTTAGAATTATTTTTAAATACTAATTTAATGTGGTCCATATTAAATAATGATTTATTTATCTGTCTGTTACATTGATAACGAGTTCACAAACAGAAACCTTATGATGGCTAGAAAAGCAAATGAACAACAAATCAGAGAGGACCATTTTGTAAACCCAGGTTGGATACAACCAATTGGCCAATATGAGAAATGGCCTCATGCCATTCATTACAACAAAAAAGCAAATAAAGAATTCCAGAAATTTAAAAAAACTTAATTCTTTCAGCAGACATACATACAGAACCATATTATTAACCTTTGTAGGAGCCAATTTTCATCCTAACTAAGGCTGCTTGCAGTGGCGTAGCGTGGGGGGTGCAGGGGGGGCCAGCAGCACCGGGCGCAACATCTGGGGGGGCGCATTAGATGCATTTTACTTTAATTACATCAGTATTTTCATAACAAACAATACATGTGCTTAGGGGGTAAGGGTTTCTTTAACTAATCTAGTGGAAGAGACTCGACTGCTAAAATCCACAGGTTAGGGGGCGCAAATTACTTGCCTTGCCCCGGGTGCTGACAACCCACGCTACGCCACTGGCTGCTTGTTTCTGAGCCCATGAAAGTATAGAGTTTCTAGAAAAAAGGCATCTGGGGACAACCATTATTGTTCCAAGATTGTAAATCTGGGGTTGCAGAATAGAATTTATGCAAAATGCTGGTGACCTAACGTAGCCTCTTCACAGGGATATGAAAACTAATTCCTGTGTCCCAAATCACCACAGCAGAAATTCCTTTGTTTGTTTTCTCAGGGTGTTGATTCAGCCAGTTGTGGGACTTTTCCTGTTCCAAAATCACTTTGCTTTCACTGGCTCTTGATACTGAAGTGTATTTTAATTCTTTTCTTTCCAGAGTGATTTGTTGCCCATACAGTATGCTTCTTCTTCTTTATTTCCCAGCTGGTCTAGAACTCCCTACAACTGCTCCCAGAGTAGTACTCCTAAAACACCTCTCAGGTTGATTTTGTTTTTTTGTCATAGCTGGTGAGATATCTCCCTGAACCTTCTTATCCCCTCTACTCTTGTCTTTTTAAAAATAATGTTATTTTTGTTTAGTTAAGCTTTTAATTTGCTGACTAATTTCTTATAAGTTGTGGCTGGTTTTGTTTCACCTTGAATATTTTTCAAACTCCAAAGTGAAAAAAAGATGAGGAAAAGGGGAAGAAGTATCCTGACACAATTAAGAATTGATGACTGGTTCCAGACTCAGACTGCATGACAGTAAGGGTAAAAGATTTACTTTTCTTAAACAACCACCTTGAACCTCTGGTTATTTATAAGAGGTTTCCGTTTATGAGGTAAAGGTAGAAGCAGAAAATATAAATGGATGGGATATGCCTGCCTCTCTCTCTTGCTCTCTCTGCAAGAAATGTTTTTGCTGAATCAACAGAGTAGCTAAAAAAATTACAGTGCACGTAATACTCTGCATTTCAGGGCTGAATTCATGGCATATCAGCATTTTATTGATGACACAGTTTTCCTGGCATATTTGAGTCTAAATGCCATCAATGGAAAATTGAACTCTTTTCTATATCTTTTAGAATATTCCCCAAGAGGCATTCCAGTAGGTAAGAAAATTAGCTGAATTCACCCCACTGAGATAAATTGTGTTATGATACGTTTTACAACTTTAATTATTCTTATTATCCAAAATAATGCAACACATATCTACTAATGTGGCTTTTCTAAAAAAAACAAAAACAAAAAACCAGCAATTTCTTTGCCCTAGCTGCTATGTATCCCAGTGGATTTATAGTGGCAAAGTGTCTTCTAAACTCCAGAGACATTATACTTACATTTAATACCTGCATAGTCCCATCTATGTTCATGAAAATGGGAAACTACCTGGCTTCTCTTTAAATTTCTCCTAGCTAAACTTCCAAATTTCCAAACCTGACAAATAAGTCTTTATTAGTGCTTACTTATGTTGGGCTCACTGCTAAGAGAAGAACTGGAAGAAAAGATACAGATAAGAGCCTGGTTACTATCCCAGAGAAGCTCACCTAGGAAGGATGAATCCCTGCCAGGATGAATTAATTATCTTCTGCTGTCCTACTCTTAAATACAAAACTCTTTTGTCTTGCTACCCAAGAATGGTCAAGTTTTTGTTCTTCAGAGTTAAGGCAGAAGGCATTGTAAAGGCATTGTTTCCCAATGGCTTTACAATTGTTGTCCAGAAGACCCAAATCTGTCTTCCGATAAATTCAAAGGGACTTGTTTTAAACAGCAATCATACAGATAATATAGCTGTTCCTAACTATGATTTATCAAGAGCAACACATCTTCTTCCCCAGTGGCATGCGTCTCTGTCATCCTGTCAATGTCAGATGGAATACCTCTTTAGTCTATCAGTTGCTTTCCAGCAGCTATCACTAAATAGCTCCAGCAGCTATCACTAAATAGCTCAGATTCTGTTATGGTGGACATCTCTGTGCAAGACATCTTAGCTTCTCTATCTCAGAGACCCAACCTAAAACAACAGATAAGCTCATGGACAAAAATTATCACATGCATCCCTTGTTCCCTGCCAGTTGTCACCTGATTTTTCCAGATTCATTATATACAAATGCCTCAACTCCTGTCATATGTGCTCTCTTTTCCAAATGACCTGTCAACACTGCAACGATCCTGGCTGAAGCCATTTTTGCTTCATTTTTGGTTGCCACAGTACTGGGAGGGAGGAATGAGTGGTTTTAAGGTTGGACTAAACAATAAATTGTCCCGTGGGAACCAAGGTCATTGCTGCCTGACTTTTGGAGGGCTTAGTCTTCTGTTAGAAAGTCCGCCAAAGTATTCTATTGGGGAATGCGGATAATAATATAAGTGTTGGGGTGGAAAGTTCAACTTTGTAACATTGTAATACTTGGGAGGGAACTCCAGACTTGGTTTCACTTTTGACCATGCCAATACTTTGTAGCCAATAAATATGTTGTTTAAGGAAACCTCTAGCCTTGGAGTTCCGCTTTTACTGGTCTTATCTATTGGAACCATGACATGACCATTATTATCTACCCCTACAATGCATGTTTTGTCTTGAAACAGTAGAATACAGCTTTAAACTATCCAAACCAATACTTGTAGACCAGGTTTTTTCAACTGGTGGTATGCATACCACAGGTGTTACTTTAGCATTGGCAGGTAGTACACGACCCCCTAGCCAAGTGTAGCAGGGGAGGGAACGAGCTAAAGCAGTGCCGCACATGCCTGGAGACCACCTGGAGCTGCAGGGCTTGGCAAGAAGCCCCAGGATCTGTGTGTGCAGTTGCACGCTGGTTGGAGTTTCCGGTGCACCAGGAAAAGGAGGAGCAGGGCACAGAGAGGAGAAGCTATAAAAGGAGCAGGTATTGGCGGGAGAGAAAAAAACACACAGAGAAAGAGAGAATAGAAGAGGCTTTTGTTAGCGAAGCAGAGAGGAGAGACTGAGTAGTAGCCTTTGCGAGCGAAGGGTGAGTGAAAGAGCGAGAGAGAAGCTTGTGCTAGCAATGTGTGAGTGAAAGAGCGAGAGAAGCTTTTGCAAGCAACGTATGAGTGAATGAGAGCAAGAGAGAAGCTTTTGCGAGCAATGTGAGTAAATGAGAGCAAGAGAGAAGTTTTTGCAAGCAATGTATGAGTGAATGACAACAAGAGAGAAGCTTTTGCGAGCAATGTGTGCATGAATGAGAGCAAGAGAGAAGCTTGTGTGAGCAATGTATGTGAAAGAGAGAGAAGCTTTTGTGAGCAACATGTGAGTAAATGAGAGCAAGAGAGAAGCTTCTGTGAGCAACAAATGAATCTAACCAGTAAAGCCCAAAACCCCCCCCACCCTTTTAGTCATCAAGTTTTTGATGCCTTGCTAAGCAGTGGTGGTACTCAAATATTGTTATATTCTAAGTGGTACAATCTTTGAAAAAGTTGAAAAGCCCTGATGTAGACTACTCAAGCCACTTTATGATTTCACTTTAGAAGACATCTGTCATTAATGAGGTTCTTTGCTTTCACAAGTTAAGAGTCCCTTTTCTACTGACACATAACTCAGACTTGTATAATCTAATAAGCTGTCCATGGTCTCAAATCACTTTTTTTAATGTCTGATGGCTATTTCCGGAAAGAGTCTTTAAATACAGCTAGCGATATCCATGAAACAATCTCTACATTTCAGTAATTTGCTCGAATACTTACATTCTGATCACATTCCTTTTTTTAACATCCCAATAAATGAACTAAATCTTGGTTTGATACAGAGTATGTCTCACAAAATGTATGTCCAGCTTATAAAAATGTCCATAGCTACAACAATAATTCTTCATGTGAAACCTTCTATTCACTAAAAAAGAGGCTACTGAAGGAAAAAAGCAAAGTTATGCATTATAGAATTGGACCATGTTTCAACAGGCTTTGTTATGTAAAGATGGTTGCATGTTTTAATACCTAGGAACTCAGTTCCCAGCTAGATTTAATTCTACTAATATTTACATGCCGATTATCCATTTTTGGGACAAACATTCATGACTTGCTCAAGATACATCTAGGTGATGATTTGTATACCCACTAATAGATAATATCCTTCCTGAATGGCCCCCAGTTTCATTCCTAGAAATCCAAATATTCGTAGTTCAGTTGAAAACAGGAAAGCTTCTAGCAAAGACTTAATGTTATCAAAATTCCTAAAAATAAATGTTTGGTGGCATTCAAATTAGCACTTCTTTTCACCCCTATAATTTCTTGCATTTCCAAAAAGATTGGCTTAGTTGTATCATTGTCCCAATATATAAAGTTACAACAGTGATCATGCTAATTATCAACAATTATTTATAGCTAATAAACAAACTATGTGCTGTTCTTTTGCTATAAATTATTGGATTTGATGCTATCACAAATGCATTTTAAAAAAGCAAAATCTCTTAAAGAAATCTCAGACACAATTTCACTAGAAAACAGCTGAATTACATGTCATCAAGATTTTCAACGTCTTCTTTGATGTTTAACAGGGACATTAAAAAAATAATAACAATGTATTAATCCAGTGAGTAATTTGGTGTGTGTGTGTGTCTGTAATTATTTCATGGATGGCAATTACTATTAAAGTACTTATCAGCATCTATTCCTGCTGTATTTCATTTCTGTCAAGTTAATATTTAATTCCCAGTTCATCGTACACTTGCAATTCATAATTAATGTGCTATAAATCTACTAATATAGACATTAACATTATTTGACTTAATATCAAATCATTATATTAGATTGCCCAGAGGAGATATTATAAAAAGTAGATTGTCCTAACCTAGAACCACTAAAGAATTGATGCAAGTTTTTTCACTACACACTAAAACTAAAAAGATAAAAATTTACAGAGAAGAAATGGTGAACCAAGGATGGCTCTGCTAGAAGTACAGGTAGTCCTTGAATTACGACCACAATTGAGCCCAAAATTTCTGTTAAGTGAGACATTCATTAGAGTTTTGCCCCATTTTACAATCTTTCGTGCCACAGTTGTTAAGTTTATCACTGCAGTGGATAAATTAGTAACATATTTGTTAAGTGAATCTGGCTTCCCCATTGATTTTGCTATCAAAAGTTTGAAAAAAGGATCACATGACCTTGGGACACAGCAAAGGTCACAAGTATGAACCAGTTGCCAATCATCTGAATTTTGCTCACATGAACATGGCGATGCTGCAAAGATTGTAAGTGTGAAAAATTGTCGTCTGTTTTTTCAGTGCCATTGTAGCAATAGCAATAAGACTTATATACAGCCCTCTCTAACCAGTTTACAGAGTCAGCATATTGCCCCCAATAATCTGGGTCCTCATTTTACCGACCTTGGAAGAATGGAATTCTGGATCAAATCTTGAGCTGGTGAGATTGGAATTGCCGAACTGCTGGCAATTGGCAGTCAGCAGAATTAGCCTGCAATACTGCATTCTAACCACTGTGTCACCACACTCTTTGAACAATCACTAAATGGACTTTTGTTAAGTCAAGGACTATCTGTAATTCTTGTCCAGACAAGGATAGGACTTGTGATTGCCCACAAGTGCTCCAGACCGTTCCTCTTGCTCCTCATGGGAACTGAAAGCCTGAGCTCTGCATATCTATGGCAGGTTGCTAGAAGGCTGCAAGTCAGTGGTACCTTTTAGGATTATAGCTATAGAAGATAAGGGAAAGCCATTTTTGGTCATCAGCACATTTAAGGTTACTGGATTTGCATACTTTATTTTCTAATCGCTTTCAAAAATTGCTTGTTAACTGCTTTTCATCTATTAGAAACTTTAGAGGAATGAACTTTAGAAACTTTCATCTATTAGAGCCTTGGTGGAGCAATGGGCTAATGCCTCCTTAAGTAACACCAGCTGCCTGCAATTAGTGCAGGTTCGCATCCCACCAGGCTCAAGGTTGACTCAGCCTTCCATCCTTCCGAGGTAGGTAAAATGAGGACCCAGATTGTTGGGGGCAATTAAGCTGACTTTGTAATAATGCCGCTTGGGGTGTGTGTGTGAAAGCCCTAATAAGCAGGCATATACATTGAATGAAGGCTACTGCTAAGCTTGTAAGCCGCCCTGAGTCTTCGGAGAAGGGCGGGATATAAATGGAATTTTAAAAAAACATGTTTTACAACATCAGGTGAGTTTCTTTCAATCCTTAGTGAAACACATTTTAAATATTTTAAGTTTAAGGACTTAACCGTTTTTTCAATAAACAGCAAAACAGTGATTAGAACTTTAATTTGGAAAATTACAAATTGGCTACGAGTCCAGATTGAATTTGAAATAAGCTATGGGAATTTATTATAGGAATCCTTACTGTGGGCAAATGGTTTTGTTTGAATTCCCTTAAAAATACATGATAGGGTGGAATTTTGAGGGTTGGACACTAGAGGAAACCAGAAAGAACTAAAAAGATTACCATTAAAAAAGAATACTTAATTTAATTTACCAATACAGAATGGAGCAAAATATTTTAACGTTGGATGATATTTTTCAAACAATGGACCCGCAAACTAATTTTAAGAATATCTGCCATTATAGATACAGGTGTTGTGACTCAGGGCCAACCTGTGGGTCCGACAGCCGGCTCCGATGTATCGGAGGACTCAGATGTGGGGGAGGAGGGAAACGAACCGGCTGATGATGATTTGGAGGCTTTGCAGAGTCCTCAGCCGGGGACCTCTTCTCAGCTGCGTGAGCCCGAGAGTGCGGAGGAAGATGACCCACAGCTGGCCCTGTTCAAGGACGCCCGATGCAGGAGGCAGTCGAGCAGGAACAAACAAAGAAAGGCTGTGAGACTCCTCGGGAGGAGGCACAGGGAGACCACGCCCTGAGCTCTCTATAAAAGGAGTGTTTGGGGAGGGGCTGGTTGCTGAAAGCAACTTTTCCGCTTGAGAAGACAAGCTCTAGTGTTTTTGTTAACTGCGTAATTAAATCTTGGCAGAAGCCTTTTAGCCTTGGACGCTCTCCAGACTCTTCTTTTTGAATAGGGGTTGCGAGAAGAGGGCTGGTTCAGAACAGTTTGCTTTCAGCCACCCACCCCTTATTACTACGATGGAGCAGCTTCTTGCCGAGAATGCCCAGCTCAACCAGCAACTCACCTTGCTGGCCACTCAGGTGGCACAACTGCAGGCTCAGGTACATGCTGCCCCCCCACCCAGGAGGAAATGTCAGATAGCTATGCCGGATAAATTTGCTGGTAAACCAGAACTGTTTCCTGCCTTCCTGGGACAATGCCAGCTTTATATCAGCGTGAGAGCAGCTGATTTCCCCACTGACCGAGATAAGGTGGGATTCGTGTTGAGCCTTCTGTCGGGAGATGCAGCTCGTTGGGGCACGCCTCTGTTGGCACAGCCTAGCCCTTTGTTGGATAACTTTGGGGGGTTTTGTGACCATATGCGCCTCATGTACGAGGACCCGATTAAGGCGCAGACTGCCACCCGACGCCTGAAAGCTTTGAGGCAGGGTCAGCGCCCTCTACAGGCCTATATCAGCGATTTCCGGCTGCTTAGCCAGGATTCCGCCTGGAATGAGGCTGCGCTCGTGGATGCCTTTCAGGATGGCTTGTCAGAGGAGATGTTGGATGAGCTGGCCCGCGTGGACATTCCCTCAGATCTGAATGGGCTGATCCATCTTTGTCTGCGGATCGATGCCCGGTTGCAGCAGCGAAAGAGTCGCCGTGCCACCCCACAGACCCCTGCCGCCCCTGTTGTGCGTGAGCCCCCAGTCCAGAGGGAGGAGCCAATGGAGCTGGGTGCCGCCAGGTCCCGTCTATCGGTGATGGAAATGGACAGACGACGTTCGGAGGGGTTGTGTTTTTACTGTGGGGACCCTGGACATTTGGCTGCTTCTTGTCCAAAGAAGCGTCAGCGGGCATCAGTGACCAAGCCGGCCCTGAGAAAGTCCCCTGCTTTGCTGTCGGGAAACGGCCCGAGCCCGATCTAGACGGTGTGAAAGATCGGGCGACCCACAACGACCACGCCGAGCGATGCCGTTCCGACGGTGCCTGTGAACCTTCACGGCATTTGATTTTGGAGGCACGTCTGATCCTTCCTGGCAAGCCAGAGGGGATTCCGGTCCATGCCTTAATTGACTCTGGGGCTACCACTAACTTTATGGATTCGGCCTTTGTGGCCAAATGGGCTGTTCCCCAGTGTCCAGTGGATCCGCCCATGCTTGTGGAGACCATCGATGGTCGAGTGCTCCTGTCCGGGCCTATTACGGCCGCCACGCAACCCGTGTGTATGGCCATCAGTACCCATGTGGAGGCCATTCAGTTCTACGTCACTTCGGAACTGCACTTCCCCGTGGTCTTGGGACTGGCGTGGCTCCGGGCGCATGATCCACAGATCTATTGGTCTCAGAACTTGGTCACCTTCCCAAGTTTGCAGTGCGTGGACCACACCCGCCATATCTGTGCCGGCCAGGTGGAGGGTTCCCCAGGGGTTTCCTTGCCTCCCGAACTGTCCGACTTTGCTGACGTGTTCAGCGAGTCAGAGGCGGACCAATTACCCCCGCACAGGCCCTACGACTGCTCCATTGACCTAGTCCCTGATGCGCCTCTCCCAGTGGGGCGTTTGTACTCCATGTCGGAGCCCGAGTTGGCTGCATTGCGGGACTTCCTGACAAAGAACTTGGCTCGTGGATTCATCCGGCCCTCGTCCTCGCCAGTGTCTGCGCCCGTGCTCTTCGTCAAAAAGAAGTCGGGCGAGTTACGGCTTTGCTGTGACTACCGGAAACTCAACGCTATCACGGTGCGTAACCGCTACCCGCTGCCCCTCATCCCCGAGTTCTTGGACCGACTCCGGGAGGCTAAGATCTTCACGAAACTGGACCTGCGTGGAGCTTACAACCTCGTCAGGGTTCGGCCGGGTGATGAGTGGAAGACGGCGTTTGGTACTCGCTATGGACATTTCGAGTACACGGTGATGCCGTTTGGCCTGACCAACGCCCCCGCTGTGTTTCAGCATTTTATGAATGACATCTTTCGGGATCTGTTGGACCAGTTTGTTGTGATTTACCTGGACGACATCCTGATTTACTCCCCGTCGCGTGAAGCGCATCATCAGCATCTCCGTCAGGTCCTGCAGCGCCTCCGGAAACATCGGCTGTTTGCCAAGTTGGAGAAGTGCCAGTTCTACCAGGTGACCATTGATTTCTTGGGCCACCGCATTTCTCCTGAGGGCATCGCCATGGAAACGAGTAAAGTTGAGTCGTTGCAGAGTTGGCAACCCCCGCGTCGCGTGAAGGATGTTCAGCGACTTCTTGGATTTGCCAACTACTATCGGACATTCATCCCTGGCTTTGCTGCCTTGACAGCCCCCCTCACCCGGCTCCTGCAGAAGAAGACTCGGTTCCAGTGGAACGCCCCCGAACAACAGGCGTTCCAAGCTTTGAAGGACGCCTTCATGAAGGAGCCCATCTTGAAGCATCCTGACCCGCAACGGCCGTTTGTCGTGGAGGCGGACGCCTCCGACATTGCCATTGGGGCCGTGTTACTCCAGGCAGCGACGCCCAACGGTACCCTTTTCCCTTGCGCGTATCACTCTCGGAAATTGAATCCCTCGGAGCGCAACTATACCATCTGGGAGAAGGAGCTGCTGGCCATCAAGGCGGCGTTCGAGGCTTGGAGGCATCATCTGGAGGGGGCGCGGCATCAAATCGAGGTCCGGACGGACCACAAGAATCTGGAAAGCCTGCAGACCGCTCGGAATTTGAACCAACGCCAGATCCGGTGGTCCCTCTTCTTTGCGAGGTTTGACTTCCGGGTGCGGTACATACCAAGCGGGCACAACCAGAGAGCGGATGCTCTGTCCAGGAAGCCCGAGTACACCCGAGTGGAAGACAAGCTTCCGCCCAGGACAGTGATCCCCGTCGAGTCTTTTGCTGCGGTGCGGGAGCCGGTGGATATACGGGCTCGGATCCGGGAGGCGCAGCAGCAGGAGGCGTGGGTGGCTCAGCGGAAGGAAGAGGTGGGGCCAGATTCGCCTTGGACGGTCACGGATGGACTCCTGTATTATCGTGACCGGCTCTATGTTCCAGGAGGGCCACTCAGGGGACTCGTCCTCAGCCAATGTCATGATAACCCGGCTGCGGGGCATTTTGGCCTGTTTAAGACTCTGAACCTGGTCTCCCGTACATTCTGGTGGCCCCGAGTCCGACACGATGTCCAGTCTTATGTCACCTCCTGCGTCCCATGCAGGCAGGCCAAGTCAGCGACAGGGGCCCCGCCTGGTTTACTGCAGCCTTTGCCAACGCCCAAGAGACCCTGGGGGGCTGTGTCCATGGACTTTCTGACGGATCTACCCCCATCCTCCGGCTTCACGACAGTGTTTGTGGTGGTGGACATGTTGACCAAGATGGCGCACTTCATCCCCTGTCGCGGCTTACCGTCAGCTCGCGCCACTAGTCGCATGTTCATCCAACAGGTGTTCCGGCTGCACGGCCTTCCCGATAGAGTCGTCTCCGATAGGGGGGCCCAGTTTACAGCCCGCTTCTGGCAGGAGTTGATGCGGGCGTTGGACATTAAGGTTTGCCTCTCGTCCGCGCATCATCCTCAGACCGACGGGGGTACCGAGAAGGTCATCGGCATCTTAGAGCAGTATCTGCGCTGCTACGTTAACCTGCAGCAGGACAATTGGGTGGACTATTTGGCCATAGCCGAGTTTGCCTTTAACAACTCGCAGCACACCTCCACGCAGATGACACCGTTCTTGGCCAACGTGGGTTATCACCCCCGGTTTTTCCCCCTTTCTCCCGTGGACTCACCGGAGCCGGCAGCGAATGAATTCATGGCGGAGTTACAGGCGATCCATCGGTTGGTGCGACGGCAGCTGGAGAAGGCCAAGGCCGACTACAAGAGGTTCGCCGATCGGTCGAGAAGGGATACGCCTCCATTATCGGTGGGGGATCGGGTCTGGCTGTCCACCAGGAACCTACCATCCACTCGGCCGGCGAGGAAGCTGGACCACCGTTACCTTGGACCGTTCCCAGTCGAGGCCGTCATCAACCCGGTCGCCTATCGTTTAACTCTGCCACGTTCCCTGCGCGTGCACCCCGTCTTCCATCGGTCCTTGTTGGTCCCCGAACAACCGGCTTGTCCACTTCGCCAAGCGGAACCTCCCCCATCAGGACCTCGTGATGGCGACAGCACCCCCGAGTACGAGGTCGCCAGCATCAGGGATTCCCGCTGGCTGAAAGGTCGCTTCCAGTACCTGATCGAGTGGAAAGGGTACGGGCCGGAGGACTTCACATGGGAAGACGCGACCGCCGTTCATGCCCCTGCGTTGGTGACTGCTTTTCACGAACAGTTCCCATCCCGACCGCATCCGGATCGGCAGACCCGGGGGAAGGGCCCTGCGGTGCGGGATAGTGTTGTGACTCAGGGCCAGCCTGTGGGTCCGACAGCCGGCTCCGATGTATCGGAGGACTCAGATGTGGGGGAGGAGGGAAACGAACCGGCTGATGATGATTTGGAGGCTTTGCAGAGTCCTCAGCCGGGGACCTCTTCTCAGCTGCGTGAGCCCGAGAGTGCGGAGGAAGATGACCCACAGCTGGCCCTGTTCAAGGACGCCCGATGCAGGAGGCAGTCGAGCAGGAACAAACAAAGAAAGGCTGTGAGACTCCTCGGGAGGAGGCACAGGGAGACCACGCCCTGAGCTCTCTATAAAAGGAGTGTTTGGGGAGGGGCTGGTTGCTGAAAGCAACTTTTCCGCTTGAGAAGACAAGCTCTAGTGTTTTTGTTAACTGCGTAATTAAATCTTGGCAGAAGCCTTTTAGCCTTGGACGCTCTCCAGACTCTTCTTTTTGAATAGGGGTTGCGAGAAGAGGGCTGGTTCAGAACAACAGGTAATCCTCGATTCATGACCACAACTGAGCCCGAAATTTTGATTGTTATGTCCCAAGGTTGTTAAGTGAATTTTGCCCCATTTTACAACTTTTCTTGCCACCATTAAGTGAATCATTGCAGCTGTTAAATTTGCAACAAGGATACAAAATAAATGGCTTCCCCGTCAACTTTGCTTGCCAGAAAGCCAGAAAAGATGACCACGTGATCCTAGGACTCTGCAAATGTCATAAATATGAGTCAGTTGCCAAGCATCTGAATTTTGACCATGTGATCATGGGGAATGCTGCAATGATTGTTAACATCTATATGAAGCCGCTGGGTGAGATCATCCGTGGCTTTGGGGTGAGGTATCACCAATATGCGGATGATACCCAGTTGTTTATCTCCACCCCGAGCCAACCCAGTGATGCCCTTGACGTGATGTCCCGGTGCCTGGAGGCGGTGCGGGTCTGGATGGGAAAGAACAGGCTCAGGCTGAACCCCTCCAAGACCGAGTGGCTGTGGATACCGGCATCTCGCATTGTCCAACATGTTCCATCTCTTTTGATGGGAGGAGGGCTATTGCCACCCTCAGAAAGGGCCCACAACTTGGGTGTCCTCCTGGATTCATGGCTTAACCTGGAAGATCATCTAACCGCCATGACCAGGGGGGCCTTTGCACAGGTTCGCCTGGTGCGCCAGTTGCGCCCCTTTTTGGACCGAGATGCCCTATGCAGGTCACCCATGCCTTTGTCACTTCTCGCCTGGATTACTGCAATGCTCTCTAAATGGGGCTGCCCTTGAAGTGCACCCGGAGGCTTCAGCTGGCTGCGTGGGTGCTTATGGGAGTATCTCGATACTCCCATGTTACATCTCTTGCGCAAGCTGCATTGGCTTCCAGTTGCCCTCCGGGTGTGATTCAAGGTGCTGGTAATTACCTTTAAAGCCCTACATGGCTTAGGCCCGGGGTACTTGCGAGACCACCTGCTGCCAATATCAACCTCCCATCGCCCGGTTCGCTCCCACAGTCGGCCTCCTCAGGGTTCCGTCGGCCAGGCAATGCCGGCTGGTGACCCCCAGGGGGAGAGCCTTCTCTGTGGGCGCGCCGACCCTCTGGAATGAACTGCCTCCGGAGCTGTGGACGGCTCCTGACCTTCGATCCTTCCGCCGTGACCTGAAGACATGGTTGTTCCAACAAGCGGGCCTGGACTGACCATGATTTTTAATTTGGTTTTTATTGTGTTAAATTGTCCCATATTTCTTATATTCATTGTTTAATTCTTTTTTAATTTTTGTATTTTATGTCTCTTAATTTTTATTGTTGTGAGCCGCCCTGAGTCCTTAGAGAGAAGGGCGGCATATAAATTTAATAAATCCTAAGTGTGAAAAACAGTCATAAGTCACTTTTTCAGTGCCCTTGTAACTTTGAACAGCCACTTAAATGAACTGTTTTAAATGGAAGACAACCTGTAGAATGTGTTTAAAAGATGTTATGGAAGAAAAACAAGTTTTATTTGCTAAGACCAAGACTAAAAGTGGATTTAAAAATGATAGGCCATAAGAATTATATGGAAAAAGATGCTACACTGGGCATATAAATAAACCAGCTGATATCTTAATACTTAAAATGGATATACAAATAACAAACTAAAAAAATGATCAGGAAAGCTTTCCTATATTAGATCTGAAAACAGGTTGTTAATGTTCTAAAGAACTTTGTGAGAAGGGAGAAAGGAAAAATGAAAAGTTCTAGGACATTATTTGAAGATTGATTGCTCCCACTGCCATACACTCCACACACAACCTGGGCTCCACATATCTATAGCAGAGAAAGTAGAGCAGCTCTCTCACGATTGCCCCCACCAACATCCACCTCTTGTGAATCTCACTGAGTGCCTTCCAAGATGATTGGACAACCATTTGTCTGAAATGGTATAGGGCCGCGGTGGCGAACCTATGGCACTTGTGCCACAGGTGGTACGCAGAACCCTCTCTGTGGGCACGTCCACCGTCACCCTCTGTGGCCACGCTCACCCAATTGGCCACACCCATACAATAGGCCACGCCCACCAGGCAAACCTGACGATACATAAGTGGGTTTTGGGTTGCAGTCTGCGCACTCGGTCTCTAAAAGGTTCGCCATCACTGGTATAGGATTTCCTGCTTGAGTAGGGGGTTCGACTAGAAGATCTCTAAAGTATCTTCCAACTCTATTATTATTCTATTCTATTCTATTCTATTCTATTCTATTCTATTCTATTCTATTCTATTCTATTCCATTATCGTCCCCTCCCCTAATTAGGAGTCTTCCCTTCCTGTGCTCCATTAATGGACATTTTAATGTATAGTACCCAATTGGAGCCAGCTCTTCATTTCTCTTTTTTATGAAGAATTATCTTGTAAATATGTATATTTTCTGAACCAAGGATCAGCCTTCAGTGGGTTGGTTGAATAGATGGCTGGGAATTCTGAATCTTTTTTTTTTCACATGCTGATTTGTACAATTGATCTTTTCAAAGGAATTGAAGATCCAGATTGTTAAAATGGGAATATAAAGACCCATGGTGGTCCAGTGATTATAATGCCGTATTGCAGGTTAACTCTGCCAACTGTCAGGAATTCAATCCTGACTGGCTCAAGGTTGACTCAGCCTTCCATCCTTTCACCAGTTGGTAAAATGGGGACCCAGATTCTTGGGCAAAATATGCTGACTCTGTATATAAGGTTAAGTGCTATTGTTATTGCTAACAGGCTTATTTGATCAAGGTTAAAATAGACATGTTATTTCTGGTAACCCTTAATGACCTTTTCCTGATCAGATTGACAGGCTTTAATGATTTGTTTACAGATAAAAGATGACATATCGGTACAAGAGAAAATTTGTTTTATTTTAAGAGGAGATGATGAGTTACTAACACTGTTTATTCTTGTTATGATGAAGGGAGAAGTCATTTCTTTCTATATTTCTTTTTTTGCTTTACCATATTTTTATTTTTATTCTATTTTTTTTGCACTTTCTATTCTGTTTTAAAAAATTTGTATTACTTTTTGTCTTTTTAATTACAACCTTTAATAAACATCTTAAGGATTTAAGCAAATAGGTTTTTTAACTACTAACTATGGACCTTCACTTAAACATAAAGTTCTGTATATTTCACCTAAGTATTTTATTTCAAAATAGTCCCTCCTCTTATTTCTTAATAAACCACATAATAAGCAATGCTAGTTTTAGTGACTGAAGCTTTCTTTGCCTGGATCTCTACTAGTAACAACTTTTTTCCTAGTAATTTGCTTACACTGCAGTTCAAAATAGTAAATACTATATGCTGGCTGACCTTTGAATGGAAAAATAATTACAAGTTAAAATAGTAATTTTATCTGAAGTCGATAAGGCCATAACATTCTCTCTGCCTTCAATTCACAGGCTAAATTTTCATCCACTCTGTCTTGACTTCGAGAGGAAGGAATAATGACAGGTTATACAGGCACTTTATTTCAAAATTCGCTCACAAAATTATTGACAATCATTTTCAGCCTCACACACAAAAAAGTCTCTGTTGCTTGACCCTTTTGAGCTGTTTACATGAAAAAATGCACTTACATCTATATTAACAATAGTTAAGTCTAATTCAACATCAAAACTTACAGCAATTTCTTTAGCATGTTTGTGCTTGATATCAGAACAAAAATAGGGATAATTTGCCTCAAATTGCAGTCACTTCAGTCATAATAAAATCTCACTGAGTACTGTTTGCTTTCAGCATTCTCATTAGGCAAGCTGGGGCTATTATTAAGGTACAACCACATAACTGTTATATTAGCACTTAAAGTATAGCATAGTAGCCCCCTCCAGGAGATGAATTCTAACCTTGTCAATATAATTCTACTTCCAATGCTACAGAACAGTTTGAAAAGCTGAATACTGAAGCTTTATGTTAGAAAAAAAAAGTCATGCTCGTTCAGGCTTAAAGGCCACTTGGCTGGCCCAAGGTGCTGAGGTAAGGTTAGAAAAAAGCTGCCTCAGATCAAGTCAAGCATTGAGACCAAACTTTCTATTTTCTTGTACTTGTCTTAGGCTGTTAAATCAATTACTCTGTATTTCTGCCTGCTTTCAGCTTCCATTTAGAATAAGAGAAAGAATAAAAGGCCAAGACAAAATTACAATTTCAAAGTTAACAAATGATCATCATTCCAAGTGAAAGACTACGTACCATGTAGCCACATATTCACATAACCTCACATTTTAGAGGCTTTAACCTTTAAAAGATGTGTTTTTATGACGGAGCTTGCAAGAATACCCTTCTTCCCCTTCCCCAATCGTTTCAAACTTAGTCAAAATATTTTTTTTAAAAAAAAATAGAGACCAAGGAGTCTGCTTTGTAGGAGACAGAAGTGCTTGACCGTTTTGAAAAGATCATTGATGATTATTCATTTTCAGAAAATATTGAGTTAATGTTACTAATGTTACCCTTAGGAGTATTAGTCCTACTTGTTGCACCTGAGGCTATTATTAAAAGACTAGGACCCCTATTAGGAGATATAAGAGTACTTTAGAATTAGAATCTTCTCTTTTCATTCCTATTTTAAGTGTATATGATGTTGATGCTTATGACTTGGTTTTCTTGGGCTGGTATCTGATATGTATTTATCAGTTATTGTTATAAGTGTTCACTTGTTATTAACCTATAATATAGTTGTGTTACAGCAAGTTGGAAAAAGGTTCGTGAGGTAAATTCCCAGTTGACAGTTCAGCACGCGGCAATTTGACAGCTGTCAAATTGCCGGCGACCAACACGCAGGCGCAGCTTTTGACAGCTCCACACGCGGTCCTTCGCTGTCAAAGAACCATCGCAGACGATTGGCCCTGCCATCGAGCGGGAAGCTGCGGGTCCAGTGATTGGCGGAACCAACATTCTGCGGACTATATAAGGAAGCTGTAACCCCACTGTTTTGCCTTGGTGTGTACCCTAATAAACCAAACAGCTGAACCTGCTGTCTCCGCGTAATCCTTGGTCAGACAAACCACTGGCGACGAAGGTGGGATTGGCTTGCTAGCTGAAGTCACTGAGCTTAGGAAGGGTTCCTTCTGGAGGCTCTGAACTAGTCACGGGAAGTTGTAACTTCCACCACAAGCAAGCCGAAGGAGAACCGAGACAGTATGGCAGCGTTCGGTCAGATTCGCAAGTTTGATACTTGATTTCCCGAGCGTTGGGAATCGCACCTTGGCCAAATTGAAGGTTACCTACTAGTAAGCAAGATAACAGACGACCGAGCTAAAGCAGCGGCACTCTTGTACCTCAGCGGAACCGCCGTATACGATGTGGCCGTCGGTCTGTGCAGCCCAGAGCCGGTCGCGCAGGTGACCTACGCGGAGCTGACGGAGAAGCTCAGCAAACACTACATGCCGACCCACTCCGAAATCTACTGGAGGGTCCAGTTCGCGAGGCGTCGCCAAAAACCCGGGGAAACGGCAGCAGACTTCATATCAGGAGTGAGGCAGGCCGCCAGATGGTGCCGCTTTCCGGACCTGGAAGACCGGATAAGGGACCAACTGGTCATCGGCCTTCGAGATGAGCACCTCCAAAAGAAAATAATGGCAAAACCGGCCCTGAATCTAGCTGAAGTCACTAGAGAGATTCAGGCCTACGAAGACACGCACGCGGAAGACAACACCAGGGCTCAACAAAACCAAACCAGGGTCGCGACCCATGGGGAAACAGCCCCCAGAGACAACGACGAAATAGAAGACCTTAGCGACGTGGACGCCATCCACCGCCGCTTCGAAAAACTCCAAAGCCGAAAAACCGACAACAAGGAAGCGGCAAGACCCAAGAGTTCCAACCGAGACCCCCGAGTAACATGCGCCAGCTGCGGGGGAAACCACATCAGGTCCTCCTGCAGATTTAGAAACGCTCGGTGCCACAACTGCGGAAGAATGGGGCACATCAAAACCGCATGCAGAAGCCGCAACCGGGGGGAGCTACACGAAGTGGAAACGACAGCCCCAGGTATGACACCCCGAGGCTGGGGAAAAATCAGACCCCCAAACCACCTAGAACTAGCTATTAACAAAACAGAAGGGGGGAGCAACCTCAAGTTAACCCCTAAAGTAAAAATTAAAGCCAAACTGCAAGGGGTACCTTGTGAACTAGAAGTGGACTCAGGTTCTGCTGTCACCTTCATATCAGGGCAGACCTTCAAGGAAATTTGCCGGATTAACAAGAGGCAAATTCCCTTAAAACCACCCCAGGTGAACCTAGCAGATTACCAGAAGTCCCCAATACCCCTGAAGGGCCAGGCAGAAATTCTAGTGGAATTCAAAAAATTCCGAGGGCCCCTCAAAGTCCTAGTGACACAAGAAAACAGGTCGAACCTAATCGGCCTAGATTGGTTCAGGGCACTGGGCATTCAACTAACAGGCATCAATAGGGTACAGGCCGCAACCCTCGAAGACGTCTGCAAACAATTTGCAGACGTCTTTGACGGTTCCCTAGGAACTTATACAGGGCCCCCCATCAGCCTAAAGTTAAAACCAGACATACCTCCCATCAGAATCCGAGCTCTAAGGGTCCCATTCGCCCTCAAACAAAAAATTGAGGACGAGCTGGACCGCCTCATCAAAATAGGAGTCCTAGAACCCACCGAGGGAGGGACCTGGGAAACCCCTATAGTTACTCCCATTAAACCTAATGGCCAAATCCGCGTATGCGCGGATTATAAAGCGACAGTAAATAGGGCACTAAATGCACATGCTTACCCGATCCCCGCGGTGAAGGACGTCCTCTCTTCGATCAGGTCCGGCGCCATGTTTGCCAAACTGGATTTGGCGCAGGCGTATTTGCAGCTTCCAGTAACTCCTGAAACCGCAGATGCGCAAACGATAGTAACCCACCGCGGGGCTTTTAAAGTCAAACGCTTGCAATTTGGCATTTCGGCCGCCCCAGGAATTTTTCAAGAAATAATGGAGAAAACGTTAAAAGGAATTCCTGGGGAATGCCCCTATTTTGACGATGTCCTAATCGCTGGTGAAAACGAAGAAAACTTAGCAGAGCGCTTGTCAGCTGTTCTGACAAGATTCAGAGCAGCTGGCCTCAAATTGCATAAACAAAAATGCCAGATAGGAGTCCCATCAACTGAATTCTTAGGTTATAAAATTGATGCCAAGGGGATTCACCCCACGGATGCTAAAGTAAAAGCTATAAAATCTGCCCCGACACCAAAAAATAAGCAAGAATTGCAAGCGTTCTTAGGGCTCTTAAACTTTTATCATGCTTTTCTACCACACAAAGCAACCCTAGCCGAGCCTTTGCACCGCCTACTAGACAAGGGTCGCCCCTGGCGCTGGACATTCGAACACGATGCCAGCTTCAAAAAGCTCAAAAATGCACTATGCCACAGCTCAACAGTAACACTATTCAGAGAGGACCTTCCCCTCTGCATCGCCTGCGATGCATCACCTTGTGGTATTGGGGCAGTATTAAGTCATCTGTCAGATTCTGGAGAACAAAAACCCATAGCATTCTATTCTAGGACCCTAACTAAAGCAGAAAGAAATTACGCCCAAATAGATAGAGAGGCGCTTGCCATCGTTGCGGGGGTTAAAAAGTTTCACGACTACCTATACGGTAGAACATTCACCATATTCACAGATCACAAACCCCTTCTGGGCATATTCACGTGGAACAAGCTAACCCCACAAATACTCTCACCCAGAACTTTACGCTGGTCAACCTTCTTATCAGCGTACTCCTTCAAATTAGTCCACAAACCAGGCAAAGAACTAGGGCACGCTGATGGACTTAGCAGACTTCCCCTACCTGAATCGGACCCTGACCCAGCCCCGGCAGGACGAATCCTGGCAATCTCAGAATTGCCAGACACCCCGCTGTCAGCTAAGGACATTTCCACAGCCACAGCCTCCGACAGAATTTGCAGCAGAATATATCAATGGGTCTCTGCAGGTTGGCCAACCACATGCCCCGGAGAGGAATTCAAACCATACTATGTTAGGCGTCACGAACTCTCTGCACACTTAGGGTGCCTCCTATGGGGAAACAGGGTGATAGTTCCCCAAAAGCACAGGGAAAGGACATTAATAACTTTGCACGAGGGCCACCCGGGGATCGTGAAAATGAAAGCCTTAGCTAGAAGCTACGTGTGGTGGCCGGACCTAGATTCCAACATCGAACAGTATGTCGCTGGCTGCTACCCTTGCCAGCTGACAAGATCGGCCCCACCACAAAACACACCACACAGATGGGAGATAACAAAAAACCCGTGGTCAAGGGTCCACTTGGATTTTGCGGGACCCTTCCAAGGTCAAACATTTCTCATAGCAGTTGATAGTTTTTCTAAATGGCTAGAAATTGCCCCAATCCATAGCACCACCTCTCACAATACAATTCAAGCATTAAGAGGGTTTTTTGCAACACATGGTCTCCCTGACACACTTGTCACTGACAATGGACCACAATTTACATCCCGCGAATTCCAGATATTCACGAGGGGCAACTCTATTAAACACGTAACATCTGCGCCCTTCCACCCCTCCTCTAACGGGATGGCTGAAGTCATGGTAAGAACCACTAAAGATGCCCTCAGAAAAATCGTTCAAGGCGACTGGCACCGCAGACTCTCCCAATACCTTCTCGCCCAACACTCCACACCGTGTACCACCACCGGAAAATCACCGGCGGAACTACGATGGGGACGAAGACTGACCACTCGTCTGGACAGAATGCACCCGGACAGGAGCAACTTCGAAACGGAACATCCCCTTCCTTCAAGAACATTTGCAATTGGACAAACAGTTTGGGCCCGTAATTATTCAACAGGTCCTAAATGGTTACAAGACACCATAACCGATCAAACAGGGCCACTTTCTTATACGGTACAAACCCAACACAACGAACACATCCGCAGACATTTAGATCAATTAAGAACACGTCAACCCCAGAACAATCCTCCATCCACCCCGCCCCACACAGCTCCACAAATGCAATCTGAAAACCGTCAAATCCCCACATTCTTCCATCCAGCACCGGGGGAAGGGGAAGAAGAGAACGTCGGATCCCCTAGACGCTCCGGCAGAAAAAGACAACCGCCTGTATATTTACGAGACTACGAGTGGGGGGGCAAATCACAACAACAAAGAGTAAGGAACGGCACCAGTTCAGGTGAGGGGTAAGGGGTGATATGTATTTATCAGTTATTGTTATAAGTGTTCACTTGTTATTAACCTATAATATAGTTGTGTTACAGCAAGTTGGAAAAAGGTTCGTGAGGTAAATTCCCAGTTGACAGTTCAGCACGCGGCAATTTGACAGCTGTCAAATTGCCGGCGACCAACACGCAGGCGCAGCTTTTGACAGCTCCACACGCGGTCCTTTGCTGTCAAAGAACCATCGCAGACGATTGGCCCTGCCATCGAGCGGGAAGCTGCGGGTCCAGTGATTGGCGGAACCAACATTCTGCGGACTATATAAGGAAGCTGTAACCCCACTGTTTTGCCTTGGTGTGTACCCTAATAAACCGAACAGCTGAACCTGCTGTCTCCGCGTAATCCTTGGTCAGACAAACCAGTACCCTTTAGATATATTGAACTACAAGCTCCATGAACGCAGCCACAGCTTTAATAGAGGATGCTTTAAAGGCAGGAAAGTATTAGAGTTATGGTATTTAATTAGAATACATGTCTCCTATTACAAATTTCTCATTATCAGTCTGAGTTCTATTATCAACTGATTCTTTTGAACCTACAGTGAAATCTTATTTTTATATGTTCCCCTGATTTTCTAGTCTGATTTTTTTCTCAATTACTTAGCCCTTCTACAGATATGAATCTAAGTTAGAGTGGTTTTAAGTGCCAAGAAATGCAAGCATTATTTCTTTTTTAAAAAATTGTTCCTTTGCTTCAATTACTTAGTTGGTGCAGGAAAGCTGTTCCCATGACAAACCCTACTTTTAGCCAACCATTATCTCCTGCCTCCGTCCTCTTCTTTTCCAGCAATATAACTGTTCAGTGATTTTTTTCAATAATAATGGCAATCTCATGTAATCTTTGAACTTCTATAACAAAAGTTAGAGGACAATGTTTAGTTATTTAACAATCCCCCCTCCCAAAATTGCATAACCAGCTAAAACTGTTATTTCAAGAAAAATTTCAGAATACAATAATTAGACAAGGAACTTTTTTTTAAAAAGGAAACAACTGAACATTAACCAATTGAATTAAAAGATGTTTCACAGAATAACTGTCCTTTAAGGTCCATTCCAATGTCTATTGAGATTCTCAATTATCTAGATCATGGTTGTTCCAAAGGTGCTTTTTAAAAGGCAACTGGGCTTTCTTGTTTCTATCCTTGAAAATGTTTCACTTCTCATTCAAGAAGCTTCTTCAGTTTGCCTTTTGAAAAACATTTTGGGAGATCCATTGCAATATGTACAATCGCTGGTGTCTTTTTTAACTGAAAAGATTGGCATAAAGATGGCATAAAGTAATTTATAGAAAATGTGTCAAATGTCTAAAATAAAAATACCTTTTCTATTTTATTTATCTTACAGTATTCTGACCAGCTGCTTACATTTGCAATTGGGATTTGATATAAAAATAAAACTTCTGACCTCTCTTGTTCATGTTAATAACATGAAATCTGATTTTAAAAACTATAAATTTTCAGAATTCTTTAAATGCAATATGTATTGCAGTCAGTATGTAACAACCATAGGATAATATTTTATGGCACTCACAATACAAGTTTGGTAGAGGCTTCTATCAGATTCATCCAGTGGAGATACTCAGATTTAAATGACCCATCTATATAACTGCGAAGATCCTCAGTTCTCTTTTGTGAAAGACTGGCCTTTTCTACACAGTTTTCCTAATGGAATTTCTACATAATAAGTAACAACGTTTTTGTTGGTAGGCTACTTTGCTCTGAAGCTTAAACTGATGCACTCGTTTATGCAGACAGCATGAGGAAGAAAGCCTTCAAATGTATAATTTATAGGATCATTAATCCTGACACTTTCATAATCAAACCTGCCACTGAAGATGCTCAAAACTACAACTCCTTTGGGAATGTTCTTCTTCTTTCATGAACCTATATATATACAGCAACTCAGCAATCATTTTCTTTAATTTGATGAAATGGAAGGATTCGGAGTCTCCATTTTTCTGTATTGCAAAAGAGACAGGCTGAGTACAGAAAAATCTTGCGGTGATAGGAATAATAATTTCAAAATTAAATAGCTCTAAGTGAAATGTAATTATGCCTTTATGGCTGCCAGAAAAATCTCAGGATCAGTTTTACAAAAATAGGAAACTTTAAATATTCTTTTTAAAATATTGTCATTACAAGCAATATATTACACTACAGATGTCTTCCCACCACTAATATGGAGTAATTACTATATACTAAAAATTTGGTGTAATAACACATACAGAACATCATGCTTGGAGCTTTTAATATGTTGCTGAAACTGCCTTGCAAGGACTGCACAATAATGGAGATCTTAGGAAACAGGAATATGTGTCCAAGAGGATCTAAATACCTTTCAAAACTGATTGTTTTGACAGATTGTCTCTGTCAAAACAGATCAGACACAGGTTAGAACCTTTATTATAGCCTGCCTTGTGGCAATAGGAACTTATTTCTCCACTCTTATTCAATCCAAATGTCATCTAGTGGCCCTGTTTAGTACAACCCATTCCCTAGGGCAGGGGTAGGCAACCTCGGCTCTTTTATGACTCATGGACTTCAACTCCCAAAATTCCTCAATCAGCTGAGGAATTCTGGGAGTTGAAGTCCTTGAGTCATAAAAGAGCCGAGGTTGCCTACCCCTGCCCTAGGGGCTGGATGATTTTGTCCTGACTGGGTTTGGTTCTATGCTGTTAGCTGGATGAGTTTAATCCCATTAATTCTGAGGAAATGGATAGGATCCTTGTGGGTGTATCCATGTGTTTTAGACCCAGGCCTCTCTCAGTTGGTTAAAGCCCCCGGAGACTATATTTGTGGGTGCATTCATCAGACAGTGAATATCTCCTTGAGAAATGGAATGGTTCTGCTGAGTTTGAAAGAGACAGTCGTCTATCCCCTCTTCAATAAGCTATCGCTTCAATAAGCTAGGTCTGAATCATCCAGTATCCAGTATCCCATCTTCTGGGAAAGGTTGTTGAAAAGGCTATTCTGTATTCTATATTCCTGGAGGAAGCAGAGTATCTGTACTCCTTTAAGTCAGGTTTTAGGTTAGGATACTGTACTGAGAGAACTTTGTTTCAACTTGTGGATAATCTGAGGTGGGACATTCTTGGCCTCTTATGGACCAGCTTTTGGATTTGAGACTGGTGACCACTGTTTTACAATTGCCCTCCTCCATTGTTTGGAGTCAACTGATGTTGGTTAAGGAGAAAGGTCAATTTCTAGATCTCTGCTTTGCACAGTACCACAAAGTTCTATTATTACCTCTTTAAAATATTCATGAAGTTTTGTCCCAAAGTTTGGGAGCTGTGGGGATCTGGATGTGGAAGAATAGTCTTTGAGTCAACCTTCCAGAATCAAGTACTTGTAGGTTTTTGCCTCTATGGAACCAGGAGCCAGACACTTTCATCCTTGACTCTGAGCAGAGATGCACTGCTGCATTTGAATTCAGAAAACAATTAAGGAATCTTCCTGGACTTACAGCTCCTATTGGACACCTTTGTCTTCTATGCTAATTACATCTATTATTGGACTGGTGGTCTGCTCATGGTCACTTACCACCTTACTCACTCCAACCAAATTATTGCAATGCACTGCACTTGGGAGATTTTTGAAGATTATCCAGAAGCTTCAAATGATCCAGAGTGCAGTAGTGTTAGAAGTTGTGGGCATTCCTTGCTACGCCTATTGACAACACTATTCTGTGAGCTACAATGGTTTAAAATAATCTGGGTGCAATGCAAGATATAAGATTGGGTGTTTGTGAGACTGATTGCTACCTAGGGCATTTGGCATCCCATATGCTTACTGCAGGGCCCCTAACTGAGTATCCCTTCACAGTGGGGGTCCCTGACTTTGGAATCTCTCCTCCAGTACTGTTGGCCCATACCTTGTAGGCCTTTACAAAGGAAACTTTTTTTCTAAGAACTTTAGATGTGGATCACTGAATAAGTCTCAATTGCTTGAGTTGCATTATATTTTAGTCTGCTTCCATTTTATTGTTTTAGTTGAATTTTTACTGTATTAGTTTGTATTCTGGGGCTGTATTTGTTCACTTTTTGTCTGCCACCCATAGTCGCTACGAGTTGGATAACCACAGAAATGTTATAAATAAATAAATGGTTAACAGAGATGCAACCGAATCTCGATTTACTATAATCATATACAACAATCTGCTACATTATATTTAAGAGATGTTTCATATTTTAAGGGACACTTTAAGAAATACACAGTGACTTTGGACAATCTGGTTTAACAGTCAAAACTACAACAGGATATAGATCTAATCCTTCCTGTGGATTAGATTCATAAAAAATGGCCTATGGTACAATCTAAGTATCATGTAGTTAATAAATGGTCACTAATTAAAACAGGGCATGTTTTGGTCTCTAAAGTATTAATAGGTAGACTAATAACTGCATTGTAGTTTATATAATATAAAATATCACAGGAAATGAGTTGAATTATCTAACACGGGGTATAATGAAAACCCAACCACTTTTTGTAACACATATTCCATGCAAAACACAGGTAAAAAGAGATAGAGATTTGATGCTGTGGCTGCCACCTTGATTTTCTTTACTCTGCCCCCTCCCCAACACCCCTGATCATTTTCAATCTCTTTGCCACCTTACCCATTAAGGGCTACAATATCAGTTGTTGAAAAGTTCTTCATACTTAAAAACCATATCATAATACATTTTACACATACTAAAAGCCAGAAAGATTATTTTGAAAGCCAAATAACCTAAAGAGTAAGCATAATAAAAATTAAATAGGTTACAGTTTATTTGCAGCGGGTAGCAGATGTGGTAAAATTCTTGCCAGCTTCCCCACTTTTCTTCCCCAGCAGGAACTTTCTATCAAACTGTGTGTTAGATCTTGAATATAATGCAAGCTGCTGTTACAGCAATTGTACCCTCTGCACTGCCCTATTATTCGGAGATTTCTGTTGGAGTTCCTACTTCTTTCTTTCTAATAATATTGTTTAAAATATATCCTGCAGAGGTAAATGTAAAGGCAAGTATTATGTGCCAGCTAAAAACAAGATGGCAAAATATGAAATTGATTGGAAAATAATTCAATATTGAAAGGTCATTTTTCTTGCCTAATGATAGGTTCCTATGACAAGATAAAAATAATGATTGAAGTTAAGATTCCTTGAAGTACTTTTCAAACATAAATAATTCAATATATCTGTTACAATGCAAAAGTAAAAATAACTGTTTAAAGAACGAAGTCTTAAACTGACAGAAATATAAAATAGATGCAAATCAAATCTGTCACACAGAATATGTTCTCTAAAATTTTTGTTCTCTGGGATGCCAAAAATAAGCCCTTTTAGAAGGAGAGGTAGCTAAGCAGAGTTAAGAGGATTTAAGGATAGAAATAATAATAATAATAAAATGTACCTGTGAAGGCATACTCAAATAACAAGTAAGTTGTAGAATCTATTTTGTAAGTGTACTTCATGAGTTTCATTGTGATTCAAAGCAGAAATGTGTTAAGAGTATCTTTGACCGCTTCCTTCACCTCTGAATTCATCTAGAAAGCTGAAAGTTGGGTTTCTTTAATAATTTTTATATTGCAATTGTAGGCTTCTGATGGAAACCAAAAATGTAATTAATATGTGCTAATTGGAATGCTACTGTAGGATAAAATAGACCATATAAGTTTTTCCCCCACCTTTTAAGATGTGTTTACGTTGTGACAAAACAATCTTCAAAGTGGCATTAATCTATACTTTATATCTGTTAAAGATGTGAAACTGGAAAAAAAGCAAACCCTATATTGATCAAAACAAATTGGGGAGACGGGGGTATTCACACTTCCCAATCTTCAAAGCCTATATCTCCATAAAGTAAGGAAGATACGGCTGCAAGCACGCATGCACGCGCGCGCACACACACACACACACACACACACACACAAATACTCGTATTCATGTTTTCAACACCCACATTTCAATTAAATAATTAATTAAATTAAATTATTAAATTATTAATTAAATTAAATTAAGGAAGATTAACACCCAGCGTTATTTGTATGAGATAAGTGGCCATATGAATAAGTTAAATAAAAAAATAACAAAATATAAAACTGTACAGAATAAAACTGTATAGAAAGAAAATTAAGGTTTGAATAAATTTGAAGTCAATATGCCATAGAAACTGTGATTTGCTTCTCCTTCTACAACTTCAGTAGGGGAAGATAGGAAAAAGCCTCTGCATGAAACATTCCTATAATTAACAGCAGATAACATTAGGTTCAATGGAAAAACGTTTATCCTGGCATAGCTTCTTAAATTCCGTAGAGAGAAGAGCCTTGGGAGATTACATCAGCTTCTCCTCATCACCAGTTTCCTTGGTGGAAAGAATGGAAGCTTTAACCAGGACAACCAAGAATGTCTGTCTGATCCAGTGGTTGTGATCAATACCCCACGGTATCAAAGAGTGCTAAAAGAGCTAGCAGGCTCAACAGTTTCCCATGTCAATCTCCAACAATTAAATATTGGCTTCTATTGCAAGCGAACATTTAATTGTTCACTTAGTATAAACAGAAATTTTCATGACCCAATGACCAGCTATCTCAATTTAAGCTCTGTATATTTCAATATAAATTCTTATTAAATGAACAACAAAAGGCTCATTTATAACATAATTAAGCTATCTGAACATTACAGCATATTAGGTCTATAATATCTCTAAATACATAATCCTATATCTATTTACCAGTGAATTAGCCCCATGAACTAAAGCAGACCACTTTTAAGGAGATGTACTATATGCCAGGTTTGTGTATAAATCCATGCACATGAGAAGATTTCTCACTGAGATCCAACAGAATGCTATAAGCATGCCTTATACTAGCCAAAAGCATTTATTCTGCTTCACAGACGAAGAAGAAAAACACAAAGTAAAGTGATTATTCACTGCTGAGCTGGCAGGCATGTTGCTGGGTCAGTAGCTGGCACACACTGTGCTGTGTGAAAGTTGAAAGCAGCATTAAATTAAGAACAGTTCATATTCAACTCACTTTTTGCATCCACATCTGAATGAAGCCAAAGTAAAAGTGTAAGAAATGCCTACAACCTCCTCCCCGCTCCCCTCCAAAAAAAAAGAAAGAAAAGAAAAAGAAAATTTATAAAGTATTAAATAAAAAGACTACTTCGCTTCTCTGATTTAAGTTCAATTATTTGGAAATAAATTTCACAAAAGTCAACATGCCAACATTTTAACTGCTTTAGGATCAGAATGTAATCAGAAGTAATAGGCATTAAATGTTTAAAAATAAATTGAACAAAACTGTATTGTAGACAGATATTTTTGAGGAGATATTTTTGCTTTTCCACTTTGTAGTCTGTCTGCATAGTAGCTGGAATAAGTTGGGGAAATTTTCTTGGGGAAAACATACAGTATAAATTGATGGAAATTTCAGATGTGTTGCACAAGAATATCCTATCTCCCCTTAGCAAATATTCAGCCAATGTATTCTTTGTTTCTACTTATTGATCTAGTAGCCGAAGTGAAACTATTTCCTTCTTTGAAGGCTGTGCAATAGTTCATTTCTGACAAAGGTGCATTCAATAGATGAGTGCTATAAAAGTAGAGCCAAAACAGGGCTTCGGGAAGAAGAGGAAAGCATCAGCATGCTCATGAGCGTGCTAAAGGTTGAAATACAAAACTAAATTAAGCTAAACTAAAACTCCCAATACTATTCTTATAAAATGACAGCATCTTCGGAGTCAGTCTTTTTTTATAGCAGTTTGCAAGAGAAGACAAGATGGTAGTTTCCTGGGAGATGGAAACAAAAACAGTGAATTATGGGGACAGCTAGGGACTCTGTGGCCTCTTAGCAGTCTTGATCCCAATGATGTGGTATGTTTCAAGAAGCTTTTCCAACTTAAAATGGGCTGAATTTCAATGGCTAAATACATTTCTGTGCCCGCTCCTTTCTAAGAGAAAGGAGTTGGGAATATTGGAAGAGAATATATATATAGATTAGAGTTGAACTGTGTTTTTGCTGTTCTTGAACTTGCTTGCTTGCTTGCAGATGTTTCATTACCCAACTAGATAATATCGTCAGTGCTAGTGTATTTGGGGTTTGTTCCCTGTTTATTATACAGCTGCTTTCATTGGTTTGGCTGTGTTGGTTTGAATGTGGTTTGTTCCTTGGTAGTTCCTTTCTTAAGGTATTGTTTTCTCCTTGTTTGTCTGATATTAATCCCAACTTATGTGGATGTCGGTTGCTGCAGAGGATGTGTTCTGGTCTTCTTGCTTCCATTTTGGCCTTTTTATTGTCACTTTTGAATGGTGTGTAAATATGGTTTATCCCTTGACTGAATGCCAAGTTCCCAGGAAATCCCTAGTCTTTTTGGATTTAGCTTTGTGTAGAATGCTCAGAGTTTTGTCGGTTGAAACTACGACTGAAACACTGTCCATGTGTTGTGAGATTAAGGAGTTTCATCCACAAGTTGATGTTCATAGATGTGCTCTGCTAGTCTTTTCTGTCTGTCCTACATAGTGATGGTTAGGTTATCCTTACATTGCATTTGTACTTTATCCTTACACTGTAATTGTACTTTCAGGAAAGTCTTTGTTTATATGCAGACCTAGAGGTAAATAACAACCAGGCCTATAATGGTTAGAAAAAACCATGATACTTTAAATCCTTTGTATGTAATACCCGTATATACTTGAGTATAAGCCGACTCGAGTATAAGCCGAGACCCCCAATTTCACCCCCAAAAACTGAAAAAAGTTATTGACTCGAGTATAAGCCGATCCGCCGTTCTGCAAGCCTCCGCCGCCACCGGAGGCTGGATCCGCGCTCTGCAAGCCTCTGCCGCCAGCAGAGGCTCGATCCGCCATTTTGCAAGCCTGAATACACAGGAATACCCTGTGTGGCCACGGCTCTCGGGGAAGCCCTGGCTGTCCGCTTCCTCGCTCCACGCTGCCATTCGGGGCCCGCGCATTCTCCGGGCAAATCGCGACGCCCAGCAGGCGAGGAAACACGCCCGCTCCAGTCGCCCCCCCTTCCCTCAGGAGACGCGAAGCAAGTGACCGCCCGGAGCTTACCGAGGACTTGCGCGCGGCCGAGGCTTCGGTGCTTCCAGGATCGCGCGCACCTCTCCCAAGCCGCCGCCGTCCGGAGACCTGCCGAAGTTTGGGGAGGTGCGCGCGCGCCTCCCCAAACCTCCCCAAACGTCGGCAGGTCTCCGGACCTCCGCGCCCTGCCTGCCTGCTTCTTTCCGCAGCGGAAAGAAGCAGGCAGGCAGGGCGCGGAGGTCTGGAGACCTGCCGACGTTTGGGGAGGTTTGGGGAGGTGCACGCGCACCTCCCCAAACTTCGGCAGGTCTCCGGACGGCGGTGGCTTGGGAGAGGTGCGCGCGATCCCGGAAGCACCAAAGCCTCGGCCGCACACAAGTCCTCGGTAAGTTTTTTTTTGTTGACTGGAGTATAAGCCGAAGTGGAATTTTTCAGCCCAAAAAGTGGGCTGAAAAATTTGGCTTATACTCAAGTATATACGGTATATTTTACTGTGTAGGTGCATAACCTGCTTTAACAAAAGAGCCTCTGGGTAGTATGCCAGAAATCATTCTAAAGGACAAAGAAAAGAGTGTCCAGGGCAAAAATGAAGCTATATACAATGACTACCAATTTTCTGGCATTTATTTAATCCATATATCACTTCAAGGTGGCATGGCTAACGATCCATCTTCCTATTTTCCTCACTACAATTACAATATGAGTTGGATTGGACTGAGAGAGAAAGGCTGAGAAAGAAAGACTTGGATCTTGTTCTTAAGGAGGACTAAAATTCATGGTCTTCTAGGTGCTGCCCCAGAACCTTAAACAATGCACAGTTATAACTTTTTTTTGGGTGGTGGGGGAACTGGAGCTGCTATTTGTAACCTTACACATTCCTGATAAAACAATTTTAGATAAAGCTGTGTAGTAGAAAAGTCAAACACCTACGAGAAACGTGTTCATTTTCATGAATATGATTTTTTATTATCCCAATTTATTTTAAGCCATTTTTAAAATTGGTGTCAGATTCTGAAAATAAGACATGCGTTTGTTTTTTTTAAAGGACAATAAAATTTTAAAATAGCTGAAGATATTTAAGAGGGAGAGCTGGAAATAGAGTCATTTTGAATTAAAACAATTCATAGCTAGAATGGCTGGCAACAATATGTCTTTCTGTGAAGGAGATGGGCAGTTTTAAAATGATATAAACAAACAAAAACAAATAAAACACACATACTGTACATACATTCATACAGAAATTCTTTAAAATTCCATGAAAGGGGAAAGACAAATACTGCCTTTAGCTACTTTCTCTTTCTAGTTAATGTTACTTTTATATTTACATTAGCCTTCCCCAGCTGATGCTATCTAGTGGGCTACCATCCCTACCTAGAACATATTTTTTGGGCAAGAGATGTAGTTCTAAATATTAGATAATATATGCCTGGACAAAATTGATATACATTTTTGTCAACTTTCCTATTAAGTTTACAGTTGAAGTCATGTATAGTACTCTGTATTATTTTACTCTTCTCTCATATGTTATGTCCAATCAGTTTTTCCATGCAGCCACATGATATATTTTAAGTCCAGACAATTTTTGTTGTTTTTAAAAAGCACAGTAGTATCTTCGTATTCAATTGTGGTCTTCAGTCAAATAATTCAAAAACATATACAGCTCAACCATCTAGGGGCTGTATTTAAAGGGCTGCCACAAAGAAGAGGGCGTCAAACTATTCTCCAAAGCACCAGAGGGCAGAACAAGAAACAATGGCTGGAAACTGATCAAAGAGAGAAGCATCCTGGAATTAAGGAGAAACTTCCTGACAGTGAGGGCAATTAACCAGTGGAATAGCTTGCCTCAGTGCTTTTTTTGTAAAAGAAAAATGTGCCGAAACTCACACATGTCATACAACCTGCCTTGCCTACCCTAAAAGGTTCCATCCAAAAAAGGTGCTGGAACTCCGTTCTGAGCGTTCTATGAGAAAAAAAGCCCTGGCTTGTCTCTAGAAATTGTGGGCACTCCATCGCTGAAGATTTTAAAAAAGAGGCTAGACAGTCACTTGTCTGAGGTGGTATAGGTTTTCCTGCTTAAGTGGGGGGCTGGACTAGAACAGGGCTTTTTAACCGGTGATACGCGTACCACTGGTGGTATGTGAGCACCTGGCTGGTGGTACGCGGCGTCACCTTCCTCCCCCCGCCTCCCCCCTGCTCCTTCCCAGCTTACTTGCTGCTGGAAAACATGCTGCTGCAGGAACCTACCAGGCTGTGCGAAGAGCGCAGGCGCAGAGTGAAGCCCCGCCCTCCCCTGGGACTCATTGTGCAGCAACCGTGTCGTCCTTCCCCCAGAAGCAAGCATGAGCCTGAAAGGGACAGAGCCATCCACTCCCTCAGAAGGTAGGTGTTTGTGTCTGCTCACACCCATCTTCTTTTTCTCCCCCCCCCGCAAGCTTGCGATACCCCTCACGGCCCTCACGTTGCCTCCCTCCCAGGGCTCGAGAGATTTCCCCCTCTCCTCTTCCCGATGTGCAAAGCAAAGGGGAAAGCAAAGTGGCCAGACGATGCACGCCCTCCCCGAGGCCCACATTTGTTTTCCTGATGTGCGCCAGGGCAGGCGAAGCCATCAGAACGCGGGTGTGGAGGAAAAAATGCACCCAACTCCCTTCCCCCCACTGTTGGCAACTCCTTACAGCTGGCTCTGACCTCCGCCGACTGGAGCCCATTGGCGGAGGTCGGGGCTGGCCGAACGGAATCGCCAGCTGATCCATACTGCCGGCCCTGACCTCCGCAAGTGGAAAGCGAAGGAGATTGCCAGGAGTGCGAATTGGCGCGTGCTGAGAAACACTGATCTCGTGCTCCTGCAATCTCCCTTGCTCGGTTTCAGCTTGCCTTGCTGCAAGAGAAAGCAAGGTGAAATCGAGGGAGGGAGATTGCCAGGAACGCAAATTGACGCCTGCTGAGCAATGCCGATCTCGTGCTGCTGCAATCTCCCTCGCTCAGTTTCAGCTTGCCTCACCATTATTTGTCACGAAAAGAGATCTAATTAGCTGTTTGACGCTTCTATCATCCTATCTACTCTCCCAAGTTTTGTTTGGGAGTGATGAGAAGTTGGCAAAAAATAACTGCCCAACATTGAACTGCATCAGAAATGTATCCAGTGAAAGAGAGTACAACTATGATATTTTCTTCTAGTTGTTGTTATGGAAAGACAAGTCATATTTATTCATTCCCTTTACCCACATTGTGTTCAGTTGAAAAGGAAATAGACTGCATCTTCAAACTTCTTATATTGTTATGCTTGGTCGTATTTAGTATGACAGAAGGGGAATACTGGAAACTGGCTTTTTAATAGAAGTGATTGGTAAATACATTGTCCTTCAGTCTATATTCCAACTGATACAACAGTGCTGGCATTAGAACAAAGAGGAGAATCCTGTGGTTCTTCAAGCGTTCTTCACTACTGCTATCCTGAGTAGTTCAGTAACATCTAAAAGTCCACTACAAGATAACGTGATGATTTCATTATTTGAAAGGAGCTTCCATGTCCAAAGATAATAGAGCATATATAAAGAAGAAATGATGCAAAGCCTTAAACCTTAAAGCTGATAAAAAGCAAGAGTTTTATCTTTATATCCTGTATTTTGTTTGCATCAATGATGCAATACATTACACTGTGAATTTACCTCTATTTCACTTCACAGTCTCTCTCTATTCATTCAACTAAGAGACGCTGACACTATATTCAGTTAAAAGATCTCTACACTATACAATTTGGACCTGATATGCTAGCAACAACCAAAGGCTTTCCTTCCCCAGACAGTGGATATATGTCAATGACTTTTATGTTTGTACTAACACAAAGCAACTAATGTAGAAGCAGTCTTGTTTTGGCAAAGTAAATGGGTAGAATTTTCCCTTCAGTTTTATGTTCTGCAATGATTAGATATGTTACTTTAGAAGTGATTCTCTTCTCAGTGAATGTGATTACTATTGATCATTATTAAATAGAATCCCCAATCTTTTCAAAAGAATAAAAGCAATGCTGGTTACTCCAATTTTTTTTTACATTTTGCTCCTTTCTTTGTAAAGTTTTTATACAGAGGTGGGAGATCCTCCTGCATGATATCAACATTGTTGTTGTTGTTAGCTGCGAAGTCATGTCCGACCCATCGCGACCCCATGGAAAGCATTCCTCCAGGCCTTCCTGTCCTCTACCATCTTCTGGAGTCCATTTAAGCTCATGCCTACTGCTTCAATGACTCCATCCAGCCACCTCATTCTCTGTCGTCCCCTTCTTCTCTTACCCTCAACCTTTCCCAGCATTAAGCTCTTCTCCAGTGAGTCCTTCCTTCTCATTAAGTGGCCAAAGTATTTGAGTTTCAACTTCAAGATCTGGTCTTCTAAAGAGCAGTCAGGATTGATCTCCTCTAGAACTGACCGGTTTGATCGCCTTGCAGTCCAAGGGACTCGCAGGAGTCTTTTCCAGCACCATAGTTCAAAGGCCTCAATTCTTTGGCGCTCAGCCTTTCTTATGGTCCAGCTTTCACTGCCATACATTGCAACTGGGAAGACCATAGCCTTGACTATACGCACTTTTGTTGACAGGGTGATGTCTCTGCTTTTTAGTGTGCTGTCTAGATTTGCCATTGCTTTCCTCCCCAGGAGCAAGCGTCTTTTAATTTCTTGGCTACAGTCCCCATCTGCGGTGAACTTGGAGCCCAGGAAAATAAATTAAATAGGCAGGGCGACAGTATACAGCCTTGCCGGACTCCTTTCCTAATTTTGAACCAATCAGTGGTTCCGTGTCCAGTTCTCACTGTTGCTTCTTGACCCGCATATAGGTTTCTCAAGAGACAAATAAGATGGTCTGGTACTCCCATCTCTTTAAGAACTTGCCACAGTTTGTTGTGATCCACACAATCAAATGCTTTAGCATAGTCAATGAAGCAGAAGTAGATGTTTTTCTGGAACTCCCTAGCTTTCTCCATGATCCAGCGTATGTTGGCAATTTGATCTCTTCAGCACCGGTCGTTGGGGCATAGACTTGGACTATTGTGATATTGAATGGTTTGCCTTGGATTTGAACTGAGATCATTCTGTCATTTTGGGGATACACCAGATACATCCACAGCTGAGCGTCCTTTCGGCTTTTGGCACTACTAGTACTAGCCCTCTGCTCTTCCCCAGTAGCATATTGGACGCCTTCTGACCTGAGGGGCTCATCTTCCAGCATCATATCGTTTTGCCTTTTGGTACTGTCCATAGGGTTTTCATGGCAAAGATATTGGAGTGGGTTGCCATTTCCTTCTCCAGTGGATCACGTTTTGTAAGAACTCTCTGCTATGACCTGTCTGTCTTGGGTGGCCCTGCACGGCATAGCTCATAGCTTCATTGAATCATGCAAGCCCCTTCGCCACGACAAGGCAGTAATCCATGGAGGGGATATCAACATTATCATAGGTCTTTAGTGGCAGAAGAAGTCAAATCAGGTAAGGACACAAAGTTCTTTCTCCAAATTTTGAGTAACAATTCCTCATATCAAATGGCATACATATTTTAAGAGAAATATGTGTCTATGGCAGGGTTATGCTTAAGGTACGGTACAAACCTCATACTGAATTAATCTCTTCTTGTATTTACAGCAAGTAGGTTTATACAGTCCAAATGTATTGAGCTTATTATATATACACTTTTCTACCTATCTATGCATGACAATACCGCTATAAGTAACAAGGATAATACTTACAATGTTCTGTGTTCTAAATGCCACCTAATAGTCCAGTTTTTTCTCTGGTAGGGATGGATAACCTATTCTTTTCACCAGGGATTACTGTTGTTATAGTTTATACTGTAGTTTATATTGTATCTTTTTCTCCACCCTCCAGCTCCTATTCTTCAGTAGGTCCTGCCTATAGGTTGATGTAGCCCAGGAGTTGTTTCCTTTTATCAATTTGCTTCACACTATCTCAGTCCTTATCAGTTTGTAGAAATGAGGATGAACAATTAGGACTATCTGATAGCAGCTGTTTAGCCACCAAAATTGTTTAGATTTGGTTTCCTTCATACATTATTGGCTTTGCCCTCAGCTCAACTCCCTTTCTCTCTTCCAATGACACCTTGTACCACCAGCATTTCTCTTTCTACTCTCTTAAAGTCTCAGGAATAACAAAACCGTAAGGTAGGCAGCATTTTCAAGTTTTTCTTTCCACACCAAACTCTGTGGAAAGGGGGAAAAAAGACCATTTTTTATTGAGAGTCCCTGTAAGTCTCTAGCCTTTTGTCCTTGGTATTTGTTTGACAAGGGGTCTAAAGTGTTATAAGAATCCACTGGGTTATTTTGCTTTCTAGCTTGATGTTGAATGATAAACCTGTATTGTTGTAATACAAGGTATCATATTGAGATAATTTGGTGGATTCAAGTAAGCGGCTAATATCAGTAATGACTTGGAAATTCCATCTCCATAGATCAACTTTATGCTTTTCTGTAGCTCATCACAGTGCCAAAGCTTTGTTTTCAAAAGCACTGTATGCTTTCTGTTGCGGCGCCAGTTTCTTGGCCAAGTACAGTAAAGTACAATCAAATATTTGTTCACACAGAGGAATTCAGTGCAACTTGTTCTGCCTTCTATGTAGTCTGTAATTGCTTGAGCATGCGTAGCAAAATGGGGGAATAAAACCTCCATAACAGCATAATACCCCGAAAAATTATGTGGTTTGCTTTTTGGTTTCAGGTAAGTCTATTTTCCCTAGGGCTGCTAACCTTTCCATGTTTTGCTTTCTCATTTCCTATTGTGTAAAATCCAGTTGATATTCTTCTGGGTTGTGATCGGGTGATCAGACCTGATTCTATTAAGCATGTTATGATTTTCTCTAAACATTTTAAACATTCTCCCAGCTTTCATATTACATGACTATGTCATCTAAATATATTTTACACCAACTACCTTATCCTGGAGGAATTCTATTCATAAGCCTTTGGAAGGTTACTGATGTCCCATGTTTTTACATTTTTTCTAGACTTATAAACATTTAAGGATAGCAAATGTTTTTTCCTTCCTCTGCATTTATTTTCTAATGGAATCTGTCAATAATGCTTTGGTCAGATTATATGCTGTAGAGAGTAAGGAGGATGACAGGGAGAGAGAAATCCATTACCAAAGCAATGAGGATGAAAACACTGATTAAATCCAAATAGTGAAGATGGTATAAACTTCTCAAGATGGACACACCACTAATTCAGTTTAAGAAAGGAAGGAGGTAAAACATAATCAGACTTCCAAGATTCAAGTACTGTAGGCCAGCGTTTTCCAACCTTAGGAACTTGAAGTTGCGTGGACTTCAACTCCCAGAATTCCCCAGCCAGCATAGCTGGCTGGGGAATTCTGGGAGTTGAAGTCCACGCATCTTCAAGTTCCTAAGGTTGGGAAACGCTGCTGTAGGCAACCTTTTAATAGAAGTAGTCTTACTCTTAAAGTGGAGTTGATTTGCCTGATCTACATCTTGGGGTTGACAAGCATTGAAAGATATTTGACATTGTCCAATTAACTCATAGTGGCACAGTGTAACCATCAAATTTAGCTACTTTATGAGTTTTACTTTCCCCAGTGTCTCAGGTCCCCACAGAAACTTTTTAAAAGAGCGGTGTACTACAAAAGGAAAGGAGAAAGATTGTGTCAAGGCTGCAAACATCGAATGTTATTGCTTGAAAAGAGATGAAGAAGTAGCCATTTCATATGTTAAACTTGTGTATTGCTTTAAGAGATTCAGTTTAAAGTTGGGAGGGGGAAAGAGGAGGATTGTATCTTCAAGGCCATCTCTAACTAAAGAAGATAAGACCTTGGCGGGTTTTCTAAAGGGAGGGAAACTGATTCTTTAAATTAATTGGAGAATATGATTAATGACAAAATTAGAAAGGCGGAAAATTGTGTTTTAATATATTGTGCAAGGGGCGGAGATTTCAGATTCCAGCTTCCTTCGAGCAAGCATTTGCTAGTGTATTAGTCTAATAAAGGACTTTTAAGGTAAATAATGCCTCAGAGTCACTTGAAAAGCCCATACGTCAGAAACTTGACATCAAGCTGGAACCCACACTACTTTTTAAACTAATTAGGGAGTCCTGACCTCCCGGTCCCTGTCTCCAAGTGTGGGAGGCAGTCTGGCAAAGAGTTGGGGAAGATCCCATAATGGAGGGAGAAAAATTGCCTGAAGCCAGCTCCCTGGCACCAGCAGCCACCCAAGTGGGGGAAGGGCCAGCGAAGAAGCCGGCAGGGAAAGAGTTTCAGCAATCCTCCCAGCTGGGAGCTAGACCCAAACAACCAGGAGAAATGGTCTGGTCATCAGAGTGGATTAAGCCCAGTGGAGACACCAGGTGCCTCGGAGCAGCCTTGCCATCCCCAAGGGCTTCAAAGGCAGAGGAAGTGGGACGACGACAGAGAGAATCCTGCCCATCGTATTCCCCAGACCAGTGCGGAGCCGCCAGGCCAGCTGAGATTGAATACTCGGGTGAGTGGAAAATCCTGTCTGTAGATCAGACTGCCTGCCAGACCCAAGAATCCCCTGCCAAGCCCTCCAGACCGATAGAGACAGAGGACCCTAGCCTGGGGAGTCTGCAGCAATGGGAGGTTGGGAAGCCCCCACAAGTGAAAGGCCAACAACCTCTGAGCTTGCCCCAGCTAATAGAAGCCTTGCAACAGCTGGGGGGTGGTGCAGAAGCCTGGAGATCAGAAGCTGGTGGGAGGACAACAGCAAGGGTGGCAGCAGCAGGACCCAAACGTGCAACCCCTGAACGTACAGCAGGACCAGTGGGGCCAGCAGCAGGGGGGGCCCTGGCAGATGTTCTGAGTAGCATAGTTTTTTTGTAGCATTGCTGGAGTTATTGCAGAAAGTTGCAGTTTCTTGATGTATTTTGCAAGGTTTTTGGACACGGTTCACAGTGCCCCGATGACAATAGGTATCATTGTTACACATTTCATCCATAATCACGCACTTTCGATGGCCAGGTGATTATGGATGAAACGTGTAATGTGTATTATTAATATTATTACTAGTACTACTATTACTAATATTATTCTACTACTACTATTACTACTACTACTATCATAGAAATTTGACCTTGAAAAAGTTCCTCTGACTGAGAAAAATGGTGATCCTAATTCAAAACAGTTCAATTTCAAAATATTTTGGACAGTTTTAGTCACCAAAGGGATTCATGAAAATTTATTGGTCGAGTAGCTCCCCCCAACAGGGGTTATGCATATCATATTTAATCTTAATTACAGTATATTGTTAATTTTATTTATTTGATTTATACTCCAAATTTCTTTTATGAATGCTTAAGATGGCAAGCTCTTTGTTAGAATTATAATAATTGTAAGCTTTATTACATTATAACTGATTGTGAATAAAATAAAAATTACTCCATAAAAGACAAACTCCACAGATCCTCTCTGTGAAAGTTAAAAAAATGTAGTGAAAAAAAAGCAGAAATGTAGCGAAAACTACTCTTATGAAATGTGAAAAGGAAAAAGCATATATGTACATTTGATTCAGACTCTAAATCCTCTTTTAAAAATGTCCACATGGAATTGGTTGCTCTTTCAGGCTTTTTTAGCTTTTGCTATATGGAATTCAGAGGAACTTGCTGATGATTATAACAGTTTAATGTTTCAGCAGTTCATAGAAATGTAAGAGCCCAAGCATAATAGCTCAATCAAACCTTATTCTATCAGTCTTTTTGAACCTCACCAAAAGGCATTGAGAACATTTTGATTTCAGTTCAAGTCATGGATAAATGCATTTTCTAAACTGTTTCTTTGAAAGCAGAAAAAAAATTGATATTATATATATATATATACCTTTATAAGTTCTTTTAATTTCTTCTGCCATACAGCTTCAGCAACAGCAATGTACTTGCTGTCTGTTACATAACAATTTGCCATGAGTACATGATGAAGTTCAGTCTTCGGATTCATGGCTTTCAGGACTCTTTCAACATGGTTTAAAGACATCAGAGCTTCTTTTTTGATGCCACCACTTGTAAGTTGCATAGTGCAGGGTACTAATGCAATTTGTCCAGCACAATACAGAGTATCTTCAACCTAGAAAAAAGTAATAAAGAAAACATTTTTTTAAAAGAGTATTCCATATTTTCTAATTAATAGTTACTATCTTTAACTTAAGTAAAAATATATCAGTCTGAAGATAATTTCTGGCAGGGATTTAGCTACACTGTAAAAAAGATAGCATTGTATCACATTTGGATTTGGAAAGTTAAATGTAGATATTTACATATTCATAACTATTCTCAGACAAATCGCCAATGAACAGACCAATCTAGAAATATGTAGACTAACATAATGTCATAATATTTCCAAGGTATCAATATGAAGACTTGTGTCATGTTTGAAGTAAATTTGTTTACAATCTGTCAACTAGGAAGGAGAGAGGGGAAGCTTTAAATGTTCTAATTTACAAGAATTCACTTTAATTTAAGGCAGAGTTGATTCCCAAGGTTTCATGAGCCCCCAATATAGTGATATACTATAGAATGAAAATGTGATGTAAAATTAAGCAGTAGATTGAATTAAGTTGACGTACCTACTATTTTATGTAAACTGTTAGCAGATCATTATGTTTTTCTTACTTTGCTATTTCACATAAAAAATTTAAGGGAGTTACAGTATATTTTTTTGTTCTTGAATGTCCGACATAATAGTATAGGCCATCAATGTTTTCCGTCAGCTTATCATACTTGCTAATGAAGCAATTTCAAGAATAAACAGACTTAGCCTCAATCATTTATGCAATGGTTACATCAAGGCTTGGTTCTTTCAATGCATTTTATATTGCTTTGTCCCTAGAGACTGCTAGAAACTTGTTTCAGAATGTGGCTGGCTGCCAGCATTTTGACTACAGTCACAAAAACACCTTGTAGTACACTGCTTATTACTTGCTTTCCTGGTTATCAAATTCTTTGCAGATGAATTCATGTTCCTTGTTTGGACTTGAAAACCAGATAATTTGGAATTCCCTCCCTACCAGCCTGAAGTCCTGCTATGCTGTGTCATCATGGGACATGGGGAAGTATGTGTTCCTAAAAAGCATGAGCCAAGACTGGCAAAGTATATGTGAAGAGTATGCACTCCCAGCACAGTCATTCAAGGTATGATGGTCCTCCCAGGTCTCCAATTAAAGCAAACAGATACCTATATTGGGCAGCAGCGAGATAAGAAAATGCTGGTTAAAGATGATCACTTCAGTGACTATAGAAAAGGCATCATTTCATTCTGCAGTTGGAGAAGGAAGTAGTAACTCATTCCTGAACTTTACCAAATAAACTATTTAGATAGATAAAATAAATTGAGTGATGCTTTAGTGCCATATGATGAAACCATCAGGTCAGATATCATTCAACATCCTAATAAGAAAGAGCTGAAGATCTTTTGCAGTACTGATAATATTTATGGTGTGATTAGATTAAAGCTTTTGAGACAACTTGTTGCCAAAGGTAGACAGACAGAAAAGGAAAATCCAAAGATGCAAATAAATAATTACAATGGGAACATGGAATGTAAGTAGCATGAACCTGAGGAAATTCAACACAGTGAAAAATGAAATAAATCAACTCAGGCATCAACAAAGTGAAATAGATGAGAACTGGACACTTTCAGTTAAAAATCATATTGTTTAGTACTCATGAAATGAAAAATAAAGAATATTGTTGCTTTCCTTGTTGGAGAGGATATAGCAAAGCCTGAATAATATCAATTAGGCTCATTATCTATTCATACTTCAACTACTAACTCAGAAGGGGATTCTGACAGGTTTTATGGTCAAATTAATCTGAAATCAAAATAACATGCAAGTATAAATATATATCAGGCAATTAACACACAGTTTTATCTAGCGGTTAAGGCATTAGACCAGGCATGTCAAACTCGCGACGTCACATGATGTTGCGTGATGTATCGTGACTTTTTCCCCATTGCCAGCAATGGGGTGGGCGTGGTTTTGGCGTGATGCCTCTGGCTCGCAGGCTGGCAGTTTGACATGACCTGACATGAACCAGGAGACTGGGAGTTCTAATTCTAATTATATATATAATTAAAAAGTAAATATGTTGCTTATGGTTAGAGACTGAGGTGTCAAAACTGGAAATAGTAATCAAGAAAACATACGGCTTAGGAAACAGATATGAAGCAGTGCAAGTTGCTACGTGCAAGTTCCATTCAAGTGAAAGCAGAACAAAAACGAGTTTGTACAATATGATCATGAGCATATACCCACTTTTTTCAAGAACATAAGGCACCATTTTGAAGTCCTAACTTTGATACAGAAACAGAGGAATTGCAGAGTGAAAAAAGTTGTTAAGCATGAATGTGAAAAGAGACTGGCAAAGATGTAGGAACCAAAGAAATCAAATTGGTATCAGAACAAACAGGGAATTGCCAAGAAGAGAAGCCAAAGTCAGTAAGGCAGGCAAACATCTCAGGAAGAAATTTGATTTTACATACTAACGTTGGGGATCATTCATGTTCATAAAACGAGGGATCCCAGATGTTCAAGGTGATTTAGAAAAGACTGAAGATTAAGAGGCATTAAGATGAATATTGGATAATTGCAAAAGCCAAGGAATACATAAAAAAGAAAGAAAGAAAGATCAAGGTGTGCTTTACTGTTTATAGAAAATCTTTGATTACATTGACCATGTCAGGCTGTAGAATATTCTTGGGAAAATGGGAATCCGAAAACATCTCATTATCCTCATGGAAAACCTATACACAAAACAAAGTGACAGTCTTGATGGAATGTAGTGTAACAGACCCGTACCAGGTTTGCTGAGAAATGCAATATGATTGTATCTTCTTATTTATTCCACATATACAGTATGTTGAATATATATTGAGGAAGGTTGGACAGGAAAAAAACGAGCATGATTTTTAAATTAGAAGAAGAAACATCTATAACCTCTATTATGCTAGTGATACTGTTTTGTATCTAAAAATCCAGATGATCTGCCAGCTCTAATGATGAAAATCAAGGAATAAAATGAAAAATGGAGCAATGATTAAACATAATGAAAATCAAACTAATGGCAACAGTAACCAGCCTTAGAAGTTGACAATGAAAATCCTGAATTGGTCAATAGCTTCTAACTTTTAAAGATTTATTTTCAAGAGCAAAGGTACTAGTAATCAAGAAATATTGCCTTAGGCCAGAATCGGATAAGACAGCAATGAAGGCCTTGGAACAAATATTCAGATTTTGTGTCACGTCTATTCATACAGAAATCAGAATTGAGCATGCTCAGATTATTATACCTTGGATACATTATGCAAGAGCCATATCCTTTGAGAATTCCATAATACTGTGAAAGATGGCAGGAAATATAAGAAAAGGATGACCAGAAGGAAGTTATGATTGGGTGAACAGTTGGGAGACCTGAAGGGACCCGTTGAGGATAGGATAGATCATCCTGTAGAGGCTCTAACTGATATGGTTGCTAAGAGTCAGTACTGACACAATAATCACTCATTCTAAGCTGCTAAGCTTGTAAGCCGCCCTGAGTCTTCGGAGAAGGGCGGGATATAAATGGAATTAAAATAAATAAAAATAAAATAAATTCATTTTGAAACCATAATACATCAAGAACCTATTTATACACATGAACTTAAAGCAAGAATTCATTTTCAATAGAATGACCAGGCTTTGCAAAACTTCAAGCTGCCCTCAGTAATACTTAATTTTGTTTCATCTCTAATTTAAATAGGACTTTCTTAAGATTATTGAACAAAGAGGCAGCTGTCATTAGGTTTTGTGACTGTTTATACACAAACACACACACACATTGTTTTTAAGTCGTGTTAAATCATTTGAAAGCAGAATAAGTCTTCAAAGCTAACAAAAAGTACTTTTTTATTTCTAACACCACTATCCAGTCCATGGCTTAGAAATTTACAAATTTTGATATGAAATATTTGAAATACATCTTCCTCAATGATTGAGAGTCAGCTACAACAGGCATGTCAAACTGCTGGCCCGTGGGCCGGATGCGTCACGCCGAAACCATGCCCACCCCATTGCCGGCAATGGGGGGGGGGAAATCACGTGACCTCGTCAGTTTGACATGCCTGATCTACAAGTTCATCACAAAAGCCAACTAATATGACAAAAGAAGTGGAGTACCTGTCAAAAATCTTTTGTTTCTACAGGAAAGAGAAAAATGTGGGTCTGCTGTTTCTAATAGCAGTCTGATATTGCTTATCACATTTGTAGTTTCACAGCCTCTCCTGCAGCACAAAAACTGGTCTCAGGTTTAACCGTTGAATCCCCTGGAAAGACTCACCAAGTGCAATCTCTTCCAACTCCAATAGATTTTATTTTTATCAAGCATGCTACTAAACTTCCCATGTATTGGACGGGGGGGGGGCCTCTCAAGGAACAGTTCTCCTCCTTCACTGATTCAGTAATGCCCAAGGGACACTTCTAGCTATGAACGAACAAGCAACTATGTTGTTTGGCACTGTGAACTGCTCTATTTTGCTCCTTGCATGAAACCAGTAACCATCCAGAATGATAAGATACTATTCAAATAAGTTTACATAATATTTATTGAACTCAACAGGCTACCCATTTTAAACAAAGTGACTCTTGGCAGTGAATAATTCTAAAACAAAACACTTAGAAACAGAACAGTGGTGGAGCAGTGGTTAGAATGCAGTACTGTAGGCTACTTCTGCTGACTGCCGGCTGCCAGCAGTTTGAATCTCACCAGGCTCAAGGTTGATTCAGCCTTCCATCCTTTGGTAAAATGAGGACCCAGATTGTTGGGGATAATATGCTGACTCTGTAAACCACTTAGAGAGGGCTATAAAGTACTGTGAAGCAGTATATAAATCTAAGTGCTATTGCTATTGCTAAAATAAATATATACAGCAGATGAGAAAATTATCATGACAAATTGTCAATATAGCCACTAAATGGGCCCCTTAACACATTTGAGATTTCATGCCTGGGCACATAGTCAGGTTTTTACGCTTATGAAAGGCTAGCAGGATTGGGGCCATCCTAATTTCTGAAGAACGTTCCAAAGGGTGAGGGGCTACAGTGGAGAAGGGATGTTTCCTGATGGCTACCAGCTGCCACTCCTTGGCTGATGGTACCTGCAAGATGCCCAACCTGCCAAAGTGAAGAGGATGGATAGAAACTGTTGGAAAAAGACAGTTCCTTAGGTAAGCCAGTCTGAAGCCAGGAAGGGGTTGATGTTCTGCTCTTCTCTTATAGTTCAAGATGATGTCATACAATGTCATAAATAAAGACAATCAAAATAAAAATATAAAAGCCACACAAAATACACTTCAAACCTTAGGCTTTTTTTAAAAAAAAAATCCCAGCAACAGTCATGGAGTAAAACTATTAAAACAAGTCAAAGTTTAAAGGCACATGATAAAGAGATTCTGAAAAAAAATGGTCTTTACTATTTGGTACAAGGACGTTAGTGGTTATAATCAATGCTTTCAATTTTATCCTAATACAGATTAGTTTAGTATAAATTCCCTTCTGGGAAATTATGTGCAGAACACTGTGCTTATTTTTTAAAAAAAAAACAAACAACTCATGACAATCAAACCATGTGAATACCCATATGTAACTCCAAATCTGTCCTTATAAAACTGCCTGCAATTCACAGAACACTCACACATGTAACTATTGGAAGAGTATGTTAAACTATTTGGCAATCAAAATTTATGATTAGCAGCTGAAGAGGGGGAGGAAGAAATGCAGAATATATAATAGATTAGCAGCCATTCAGCAACTATATTTTTAAATTGTTTAAGATGTATAAAATATTGTTTTGCCATGCTCTCTCTATATAAAACCAAAAAATTGGAAGAAAAAGAATGCAATTAATGTTTTTGTGTAAAAGAACAAATGGTTTTTGTAAGGGAAAAAAAAAGATGTGTGTTATTTAAAAATGCGTGCCATTGAACAAGGGAGTCCAGCCAGCTATCAAGTGCCATATTGACAAGATGAGCAACAAATTCAAAAAGAAATTATTTAACAGGACGATATTTCCTTTTTTTACAGGTTTATTCCAAAGTTAAACCTGTAGTCAAGGCAAAGCCCTAGTGTAAGTCGTTTACTTTATTTAACTAAAAATAACTTCCTGTTTGACCTCAGTTTTGCATGCACATCGACCCCCACCCCATACATTAATTATCAGATAGGAAGAGCTGTTCAACCAGTTCATTTCCCTCATTCTTGAACAGATTGTTTGAGACATAATATGAATACTAATTAATGATAAAATAACTGTCAGTATTTTGAAATATGTACCAGATAACATTGCAGTGAAAGTCTCCTGGATACTTCTGGTAAAATTAACCATGTAGTCACTATATTTTAAAAGTTCAAAACAATTCTTGGATCACTTTGAAGAAAACTACTCAAGCTTTAGGCTCCAATTCTGTGTTAACTGTTCTCATTTTTGAAGTACTAGTCTATATTTTTCAAAAGGGTTGGGAATACGTAACAGAAAACAGGTAACTGAACTAGATACTTGTTTATACAGTATATAGAAGACTTAATGGCAAATAGATATACTTTGTAGCCTGTTCAAATGGTTTGTAACATCAAATGGAAAAAAATAGCTTTTGGTAACAACACTCCTTTTACACAGAAGCCGTTTAGAAAATAGATATTTGTCTCCTTACAATTGTATACTAATTACAAATCAACCATCGTGTTGATATAACAAAGGGTCTAGCAATGGTGGTTCTGAATCTACAAAATGTTTACTTTTCCTCCAACGGGTTCTAAGTACTGATCCATATGATGCAAGACTACCAGGTGAAGTTTATCCTCATAAACTTTAGTTTGATTAACCTGATGGCTGCATTAACTTCATCAAACTGCTGTATAGCTATGGCATATGCAACCAAAATCTGCCTGGAACAGTTAAGGGGAGTTTATCTTTTCCAAACATTGTTTCTTCAGACACTTGATCTGATTTGCCTCAGATAGCATCAGACTTTATGTTGAAGCTAGGAAAACATAATGAGTTGATGAGGTTTAGGTCTATATTCTGGATTGCATGGATATATTGCCCTGTAGATAGATCATCATTTTTTTAGTCCAGCTTGCTTTAATTACTGTGATCCTCTTTCTTCATTTAAGCTTTGGTGGTGTTAAGAGAATGTGATAGTGATGGAATCTTGTTTATAATTAATTGTATTGTGCATATTTCCAGGTCATTTACATTGTTTTGGGATTCTCCTTTTGTCTACATTCCTTGTGTTACTTTGTCTAAATAGCATCTATAAAGAACTAGACCTGGTAAAGACGGCCACATATCCCTGGTCTTGGATAGGACTTTGAAGAATCATCATTTCAAGGAGCTTTTCATCTGTACTGGGATTAACAGGTTTCTGGGATCAGGATTATTAAGGTCTGGCAAAGGAAAACATCCAGTGAAAAGAGTAGAATTTCATCTATGTTACTGCAAGGGATTAGGTCATGGGTGTCAAACTGCCGGCCCACAGGCTGGGTGTGTCATGGCAAAACTGCATCTACCCCATTGCCGGCAATGAAAAAAAAGTCATGATAAATCGTGAGACATCATGTGATGTTGTGATTTTGACACTCCTGGATTAGCTGGTCCTGGGGAAGGTGAGAATCGTAAGAACCAGGTAACTGATCTGAAACATGGACACAATTGGTGACTGGATGATTTTTTTTTCTTTTAAAGGGAGATCAGCCTGAAGATGCTCAGTTTCTCTGTATTAGCATTATATTTTGCTCATGCACATAAACTTTACAGTTCATTACTTTCATAATGGAAGTAAAACTAATAGATTCCATTTATATCAAGGAGTATGTTCCTGTTGTTTAATAACAACATGATAAAGCAATGAGAAGCATGTGTGTCCCTGAAACACTAAATCATAGGGAAATTAGAAGCATGGCAAAATATATCATATTGCTAACTAACTATAGCAGAGGATAAGAGAAGGGTTGCTTTAAATTTCCATTTGATTCCTATTCAGCACACTTTCAAACTTTCATTTGCTAAGTTTATTAGGAAGAGGCCACATTCTTAATATACATTAACATGGCTGCCAAGTTTTCTTTTTTTTATTTTCAGCTTATAGTTGGAAGTAGTGTTTTTCTGATTTTTTTTCCTGAATTCCAATGGAACTCTTCCAGGCAATTTTTCTCTCACACATTCAGCTACAAATAGCTAAAATCAAGCACCTTGACCTCCCAGCATGGCAACATTCTTTAAACTGCAGCTAACTCCTGGAAGGAATATTGAACATTATTAATATTACTTTAGTAACATCAGCCTTTTGAACCATTCTCTCCCCTAAATCTCAACCCAATATTGAACATATGTGCTCAACCCAGAACTCAAGAGATAGGAAAAAGGATTGTTGATGAAACAGCAATGGATCCGTAATTTAAACTAATCCCTGTATGGAAGACAAGCCACAACTTCAAAATACTGCTTTAGAAATTAGTATTAGAAGAATACTATTAAAGGGCAGGAATGAATATATGGACATAAAGAGTTAAGTGTTTTTGGGGAAAATGTCTTTTAAACTAGAAGATTCAAGCCTGCAGAGTTATATATTTTATTAATTCATTATATATATATATATATATATAAATAAATCCAATAACTGTGGTCAATATTTATGAAGTGTCTTTGTTACTATATAGTCTTCCTACTCTATACTACAATCCAACAATTATATCTGTCATTTATTGCATGTCTGATTATACAAGCATTATTTTTAGCTTACTATTTACAATGTGTCAATAAAGGTAAAGGTTTGCTAATTAGCAATATTATGATTTGGACATATCCAAAAGGATCCAAGATACCCAAGAGCTAAGAAGAATAATTTTTGATAGAATAATCATATTATTGTAATATGGGTATGATAATATGAGATCATCAGGCACTCACTATTATCAGCCTTAAAACCATGGGATTCTGTTTAGAAAAAAAATAAATGACAGTATATATATTCATGAATAAAGGCAAATATATGTGCCCCAGGTAATGCATATTACCTGATCAGAAGTAGTAATTCACCTGTTTCTAGGTAAAGAGCCAATTCCACATAAGAGTCTTTGTTCTAAATAGATTGATGTCTGAATGATTGCTGCCCTCTGAGAGGTTAGAGTTCACCAAGATTCAGTACCACCCGTTCTTGCTCCCCCAAGTCAAATAAACCACCATTTGTTCAATCAAGGTAAATAAGCACATCTGACAATGTGTTAATTGGCTGCCTCTGGTCAGCCATGTGCACCTCTGACCTTATTGAAAGTTTAAATCAATTTAAACTTCAGGCAATAAAGACTTTCGCTGATTAAGTTAGAGAGAAATTACCTTTTCTAAATGGATTACCGTTTTAATGTGGTGAATCTTTAATTTAATATATGGTAATTCGTTCTTCCTATGTCCCTTATATTTAGCTAACGATAGTAAAATTGCATTTGGTTACATCAATCTTTTTTCTAGAGCAAATCAAGTTTTCAGAAAGTTTTTCCTGCAACAATTAATGTATGCAAAATAATTTATAAATTATACAAATGCATCTTACCTTACTGCTCTACTTTGTTCAGGCAGCTGTAGAAACTACTGAAATAAGCAGTTTTTTCCCTTAAAAATTAAGAATGAGTAATAGCACTTTAGAAGACCAAAGGAATGAAAATAAGTGCCAAAAATATAGTTTTAGAATTGACAATGAAGATATTGACACAATAGATAGGTTTTGTCTTTTTGGATAAACCATCAACGGGAAAGGAATCAGCAATAAAAAAATGCTGCAGACTAACTAGTATTATTGTCAACTTCATAATAAAGACATTTCAAAAGCTATCAAGGTTCTATTACACATATTTACTTGCATAATACCGTAATTGCTTGGCTACAATGTACTGAAACTCTTATTTCAATGTCAAATTACAGAAATGTTACAACAGATAACATGACAAAAAGACCTCAAACTGTTCCTCATTAAAAAAAAAAATTAAGATTACTCTGTACATGTAGCCCTCAACATAGTACTATAATTAAACCCAGAATTACAGCCATAAGTTGTGGAAGTCATTAACAGGTATGACTATGTCACTGTGCCTGATTTTATGAACTTTTTGCAGTAATGACAATAGTCCTACTCAGTGCTTTTTTTGTAAAAGAAAAAGGTGCCGGAACTCACACATGTCATACAACCCGCCTTGCCTACTCTACAAGGTTCCATCCAAAAAAAGGTGCCGGAACTCCGTTGTGAGCGTTCTATGAGAAAAAAAGCCCTGGTCCTACTCAAGTGCTACTCAGTTCCGAGAGACCTAAGGATTCCTCTGTGAGTAACTTAGACTCACAATCAGATAAAACAGATATACAAACTGCCTGTAGATCAAAAACCCAGGATGTATGATATGTGTATCAAAGCCATTAGGAGATAACAAACTTTGTGTGCCATTTTCAGAATCAGCAGTACGTATGAAGATACACCAAAGAATTGGGGAAAATGTAGGCGTTTCTCTATTTAGCACACTCAAAACGAAAATAACTTTTTTATATAATAAAGTAGCAAAGAAAACAAAAAAAATATTCAAATGAAAAAATCCCTCTACATTAACTTGGGAAAGGAGTTTGGAAGATGCTGTAGGGATTGATGGTAAGTCTTATTTTACTTATATCTTCATTAATGCAATTCAAGACAGGATTAGCAGCATACTAATGAAATCCACAGCACACTCTAAGTTGCAGGGTCTTATTAATATAAATGAGAACAGATACAATACCAAAGGCTCTACACAGGTTCGAACTACCAGGTGGAAAGAGAAATGAATAGTTGAATGGGAAGAAATCCTGGAGCATATCTTTTATAAAAGGTCCAAAATATACTGAAGGAAAAGAAAGCAAAAGGATGGCACAAATACTTGCTACTTACCACAATGGACTATTTGTTTTATATCTAATGGCAACAAATAAACAACTATGACATACTGGATAATTGACTATAGTCCTGGAGACTTCAAAAACAGAATAATTTGAGGGAAGATTAATTGCAAAGGGTAAAGGCAACATTTGTAGGTAGTGACTAAAAAAGATTTTAAGACAAAGTAAATGGTGATAATGGCAATCATGTGTTAGGAATGTGATCAAAAGAAGCAGCAACATTTTTAGGTCAAGTCATTATTATTTATCCAAACACTTGTTTTCTAACACAACATTACAGATGATTTGGGGCCCTGCCATAAGGAAACAATATGGAGTGCATATGCAACAGACCTTGTGTGATTTCTCTCAGGATGAGTGATAGTTCATTTTAAGACAGGTGAATGATTACTTGAAAATCCCGAAGTATTAGAATTATATATAATTGGGGCACCTGCACTCTTTACTGGACCAATTTCTATTAGTTCAAGAGTATACAAACTACCCATATTTTTCATAGGGAAAATGAAAACATATTTATCTGCAGATTAATAGGAAAACATTTAGAAAACATTTTTCTCCCAACTAATTTAAACATCTTTGTATATCACTAGACCTTTTTGTATAATATTGTATTTAGCAATACATTAATGATATATTCCATTTTTTATGTTTTCTGTTCTCTTTTGAGTCATTGCAGCAAATCCAAAAATAAAAGCAAAATAAAAAAAACAGATCTTTTAATAATAAAAATAGATAAAAACAGTGCCTGTGTTATTGGAGTCCATTGGAGTTGGAGTTGGGTGACTAATAAATTCAGATAAATAAAATAAATTATTGTCCAAAAGAAAGTCCTACCTGACATATAGGGAAGATTATAGTCCTTTTCATTTATTTCATATAAGCAAGAGTAAATTGTGCAGAAAGGATAACAGAAACTGAGGGGTCCTTGGTGCTCTCTGAGCTTGGCTATTTTCTTGCAGATGTTTCATTACCCAAATTAGATAACTAGGTCACATAACACCAGGGACCTCTCATTTCAACACTGAGCTACAAATATTTCCCTGTACTGATAACAGAAGCTGTCCTAATCCCACATTAGCATGCATATGATCCAGGGCAACATTCATCCACAGAAGTACACCCAGTGGTTTTCTGGGTTTCCAGGATTTAGGGAAGTATCCCCTTTAGTCGTCTATAAAGGTAGCTTTATATCTACTCCAAGTGGAAGGCACACATGAATCTGGGATGAAGACTGTATCATCTGGGATAGGAACTTGGGAAACCTCTTTGTGTTACTTCTTTGTGTAAGTTATTACAAAAGGAAGTTTCTCTTGACACCAGCTCCAATTTGAAAACATTCCATTTTTCAAAAGTTTCCAGCAATCTGACTTATGGAAAGATGCTTTTAATCTGAGTAGGGAATTCCTTTGGAAAGGAACAGTGAAAGCAATACATCTGGTCTTTGCTAAATCACTCAGTCAGTGATTGTTTGAATTTGTGACAGTACTTATGACTGGTCCTTGAAGTCGTTGCAGTATCCCCACAGTCATATGACCACAATCTGGGTGCTCTGCACTCAGCTCACAATTACATCATAGTATCATGTGGTTATGTGATTGGTATTTGCAACATTCTTTGCTGGTGTCCTACAAGCAAAATCAATGGGGAAGAGAGTTGGAGTTCACAAATGGTGACCACATCATGTCCTTGTTTAATGATCTACAGCGATTCTGTTTAACAACAATTGGGAAGTGCCAGAATTTCTGTAATTAAGTGACATAGTCATGTGACATCACACTTTATGACTGCATCCCTTAATAATCCCAATCCCAGTCCCAAATGCTGGCATTAATTGAGGACCACCTCTACTAGTCACATTCTTTCCTGATCCGGCTTCTCCATGATTTCTAATTCTTCTTTGTCTGTGTACTTAAAATTCATTCATATAAGAATTTTGGTACAATAAATTTGACATGGTCCATCATATAGCAGGATTGCTACTAACCCGCTTGCATGCTTGCCCTGTTTGTTTGCCTAGATTTTATATATAATTTACAAATCTTCAAAAATAGTTTTAGATGAAAAACTAATATTAGAAATGTATATCCTTTCCTTCATCCTCCTATTATTTTTTTTTTTATTGAAAAGTTTTACAATAAAACTTTTTTATTGGAAAATTGTATTGTAAAACTTCATCCTCCTATTATTATGTTACACTGAAGGGAGCTATGAAAAATATAAACAAGAAATTCTTCACTGTTTCATACCAAAAATAAGTGAAAAAATATATAGTTGATCAAGGTAGGAAAAATGAATATATATATATATATAATCTTTGGTCATTCGGGTTTTTTCCCATGTAGAATTGAAGGTATAAGAGCAACGTTTCGACGAATACCTTATACCTTAAATTCTACGTGGGAAAAAACCCGAATGACCAAAGATCTACATACAAACACCCGCGAAAACCTCAGAAAATGAATACACACACACACACACACACACACACGGTGGCTCAGTGGGTTAGGACGCTGAGCTTGTCGATCAGAAGGTCGGCAGTTTGGCGGGTCGAATCCCGAGTGCTGCATAACAGAGTGAGTGCCTGTTACTCATCCCAGCTTCTGCCAACCTAGCAGTTCGAAAGCATGTAAAAATGCAAGTAGAAAAATAGAGACCACTACGGTGGGAAGGTAACAGCGTTCTGTGCACCTTTGGCATCTAGTCATGCCGGCCACATGACCACAGAGATGTCCTCGGACAAGTGCTGGCTTTTCGGCTTTGAAACAGAGATGAGCCCCTAGAGTTGGAAACAACTAGCACGCATGTGCGGGGGAACCTTTACCATATATATATACACACACACACATACACACACGTATATTAATAATTTTTATAATCTCATGTAAGGGTGGCACTTAAACAGAAAAAATGCTTCTAAGAGCACATCCAGTTCTTGAAACATACACTAACCTATTACTTCAGTACTGTAATAATATAATGTCCAGGGATAGCTAACCAAAAATTTCTACACTCCAGTTTCCATGGACACTTCCATTCAAGGCCGTGACTTGCTAAAAAATTGGCATTCAAAGAGACTGGAGGCAGAAGTTGTAAAATATATTTGGTTTGATGCAGAATATATTATTCTCAGCCACTTGCTTTACATATAGTATATTACAAATAGGGAACCAAATGAAATATACCATGTTCTTTCAGCACCAGTTTTATTTTCTTTTAAAATCAATTATGTCATTGTTCGCTATAAACCATTTCAAGATTTGTAATAATGAAAAATAATATATAAATAGTATTTTATACAACAAAGCAATACTATTCTATTTAATGCAAGGATTATATATTTACTTCCCACCTTGTTTTATAAATAAGTCAAGGTGGTGGACACACACAATGCTACTTCCTCCTCCTATTTAGTGACAATATTTGTTTCAAAGAGAAAGAATATCATTGTATAACCAATGATATGATCAGGTTGTGAATGCAGCTAAAATTAGCACCACTGTAAGGTACTTAATATATATATTTATATTAGATGCAAACATGGACTCTGATAAAAGTATTTTGTAATAATATATCAACAATAAAACTTTGAAGATTCATACTACCTAGAAATCTGGCTTCCTCGAACTATAATTCTGTAAAGATTAAATCCCTCTTAAGATTTATCAGCAGCATCATTTGTAGCCCATTACCTCATATGCAGTGAAGTGAAGTGAAGTGAAGTAAGTAAAGTAAAGTGAAGTAAGTAAAGTAAAGGTAAAGGTTAAAGGTAAAGGTAAAAGTCTCTTGAATTGAATTTGATTCTTGATAACCATATAGAAAAATCCATGCAGTCTTCTCGGCAGGGTTATGCATTATTTTAGAATTTATTTTTTTGTTATTTCCTAGGAACAGTTCCTACGGTACATGATTCAATAGCATTAAACATGAACATATAGACTACAATCAATAATAGTGTTGGTCTGCTGTAAGCTTTTGGTATGGCTTCTAGAATGTTCTGTAACAAAATAGCATGTTGTGAATGTATGAACGAATGTATGTGAACACTGGTTGCAGATATTGTGCTCTGGCTCAGAAAACCCATATAGGGGAGGGGGCTTAGAATGAAAGTCAACAGCATTCTAATGGCCTGTTTCATAGGGATGGAGAAATGTTTTCTGTAATATTCTTCTCTGCAGCCCTACAACAGATCCAATCCATTTTGGCATCTTTTGCTGCCTTTGCCCACCATACCAAATATATTCTGTGTTCAATGTTTGGTTTGTTGTCCTATTGAGACCCCTCTAGGTCAAGGGTCCCCAAGCTTTCTGGCTCCATGGATCAGCAGCGGGGCAGCAGCAGGGAGGGAAGGGAATGGTTTTGTGCATGTATCGCTGCTTGGGCAAATGCACCTTCATGCACTCACCTGTCACTTGCGTGGCCCAGTTCCCAATCGGCCACAGACTGGTCCCAGTCCACAGACCTGAGGTTGTGGACCCCTGCTCTAGTTAATCTTTTTTCCAACATTCCATTGGGTTGGAAAGCAAAAATGGAGGAGGAATGACAATAAGATTAGGAGAGAAAAGCAGAGTCTCTAGATCAATGTTTCTCAAACTTGGCAAGTTTAAGATGTGTAGACTTCAACTCCCAGAATTCCACAGCCAGCATGAGAAAAACAGCAACAAATGAACAGACAGAGACCTATCTGAATCCATTTATGGAATCTTTTTTTCCCAGCATTCCATTAGGTTTGAAAGAAAATGGAGGAAGGAGGAAAGGAAATGGAGTTAGGGGAAAAATGCAGAGTATAGATGACTATGAAGACATGCTAAATAAATATCAAATCTTATTTATTTAAAAACTCAAATTTTTCACAGAATTAAAATGCTATTTGGTAGCAAAACATTGTGATTTACACTGTGACCTACTACTCATTGTGATTTTGTAACTCAGTCGCTAAAGATATTCAAAGGAAGAGGTTTCACTGGTGTCTTCCTTTAACTGTAGTATGATTCTTTATAGCTAATTCATTAGCAGCCAAATGAGTAAATGCTGTTGACGTGAAATGTACTATATAAAACTGGCATATAACATATTTATGTCAATAATTCAGCAACTTCCCGGGAAATAGTGAGTTAACCTGTGTACTCCATATATTTCTAAAAGGTGGACATAAATCTGCTCTGGGGAAATGGTTTGATACTTCTTTGAAGGTCTTCAAAACACCTGGTAATATGTTATTCACTAAAAAATATTCCCACAATTCTCCCATCTCCCATCATTACTTGCCTTGAGATTCAACTGTCAAGTTTGATGTGCCTTTTAAAACTAACCCTCCAAGCCAGAAAAACCATGATTACCCACCACAGAAGAGAACTCTGCTTTGAAACTATCGGATAATCCAAAAGATCATTTACCTGCAAGCATTATTTGGCAAAGCTAAAGCAGATCATCAAATGGGAGCATCTGAAGGCTGAGGCAGCAAAACGTCAACAACAAATTGTCATTGGCATTACATTTATGAACCTTCAAACAGCATCAGATCTTTTCCATGGGAAACCAGATCAGGTCAGACTGGAGCTGAATATTTCTTAACAAGCTAACCATCAAAAGAACTTAGGTTTTGAATAAAAAAAGCTATCATTTGTTGATTTGAATATCAAAGGAATACATTGCAAACTCCCAGTCTAGGAAAAAAATTCCTAAGCTACACCAGACAGGTGTTTAATAATCTATTATTAAGGCACTATTTTAGGTTACTCAGAATTATTAAAAAATAGCTGTAACTGTGAAGCTGCAAATGGGACTGCACAAAGAAATGAATGCTATTAACATACTATTAACAATTCAAAAGAATGAGTTGACATACCAATCAAACTTGTTAATTGACTGTCAATGGCCTGTCCCTGAATATACAACATGACTGCATTATATATTTCAAATGCTGACAGGAAGACAGTTTCATTTGCATTAACTTCATAAACTGATCAACAACCAAACTGCCACATACATTTATAATGGGAAGCTGAATCATTTCAATATTCATGGACCTCTGTAATTGTAAATTAGGTACTGAGAAATAATATAATACTGTATATACTTTAAAATATCCTAAATTTTTCTGACCTAGTTCCTTTGTTATTCTAAAAAGAGCAGTGGGAAATGTTGGGTATCTTAGAAATCAGTATTACTTCAGTTTTTGGCCTTATGCAAAATTCGTTTGTTATTTAATTTGCAATCAAGGTTTCCACTTTTTTCTAACTAAACTACAAAGGATCAAACTAGGCAGTGTACATTTTTTTCTGGCCTTAGTTCCTGTAAACATTATTAAAAATAAGCCAAAATGGGGGGAAAAAACCATGCTGGCTCAGGAATTCTGGGAATTGAAGTCCACGAGTCTTAAAATAGCCAAGGTTACCTACCCCCAGACTAGTTCATGGTTTTATGTTTAATAATCAAATACCTACTTTTGACAGAAAGATAAGTTGGGGTGCAATTCCCCCCAAAATGTTTTAAAGTGTGTGCTACTGCTTACCCTTCAAAATATTTGAGATGTATGAAGCAATCATTCTGAAAACAATCTATAGAATAACTAATATAACTGGCATAAGAAATAGCTGCTGATATGATTCACACATGTGGCATCACTAAGCCCAACAATTCCTGAAATACAACAGTGTAGTTCAGAATAGTATGCCTGCCAACTAGATTAATCACCATGGCCAGTGGTGTTGAATTCTGGGAAATATAATTGAACAATATCCAGACATTACAAGAAGCAAACATTAATTAATTAAAAGCAGCCTTTAGCCGTGGAGTATAGACAAGTTCTGAGATTACAGGTCAACAACAATTTAAAGCAAGAATATTCTTTAAACGGCCAAGTTAATTAACAGAATGATCACTGTATCTCACTTTGTGCGGTATGTGTGCTTAAATTAGGAAATTGAGAATGTTCCTTTAAATTTGAACAAACGTTAGCTTTAATAAGAGCTTATAATAAAATGTTAAAATTTAAAATCTTAAGCCTTCTTTTTTTCAGCCTACTGATCCAAGAATAAATTCTGAAGCCTTAACATAAGTTCAATCAAATTCTGGACAGTGGCACAGCTGAACTAATACCACTCTGCTGTCTGCCGTAGAAATATAATACTAATACAGAGAAGTAATCACTTTTATTGTTCTGTCAATTAATATGTAAAGGAAAAGCACTGACAAAAATTATAAAGGCTTTGCAAAAATCTAATCAGAGAAAATTATTGGGATGATAGTGAGGCAAAATCATTTTGAAAAGCCATTATACCAGGATTATACATGTTAGAAATTAGAGATATTCATTCTGATAGCTTTCTCAAAAGGTGGCAGGTCACATGAAGGCCGCAAGCTGCCTCTCAAAGAATAGCTGAGATTTTAGCTGTTGTAGGTGTGTGAATTTTAAAGCCCAATTCAGATGAGAATAAAAAAAACTTTACACAAAAGCAAAACTGAAGTACCAATGTCTTTGTATAGTTTTCAATTTTGCTCTAGTTAATTGAAATTCTATATTCAAAGTATCCAATATATCATGACAACTGGCTGTTAGAAAAGAGCATCAACTAGTGGTGAGGCCACTTCAATCTATCCTTCTGGAAAGCTAGAAAATGACTAAAAAGGTAAATTTCATTGCTCCATAGGTCTCAGCAGTAGTGTCTACTTCCTTTCTTCCCCTTTAGCTAGTTTTCAGCAAGGCAACATATTTCTCGATATTCAAATGAAAGAAGAAACCAGTCCATAAGATAGTTTACATAAGATAAAAACTGCCTGTTCTAAAAAATCTTGGTGGAAAGTTTTCTTTTCCCTCTTCTGTTTGTCATCTTAGCAAAAGAACTGATAAAGGTCACAACTGTCATCTGAAGACTTGTGCTAATCTTGCAAGAAACAATAGTAGCTCCCATTCAAATGCTGCTAGGTATCCCAACACGAAAAAGCACTGCGTAAGTATCAAGGATATACTGGAAGTAAACATGAGTACTTTTTAAAAGAACACCACCACCATTTTAACAAAAGAAATTCAAGCACTTTTTAAATGCTTACTTACTAAAGACCACCACTTGGTTAATTTGGCATCAAGTCACTTTCACATTACATATAAATAAACCTAATTTATTTCAAGATATTTTTAAAAAATATTTAATTTTGTTTTTAATACAAAAATATTATATAAGTGTTTGTTATCAGAAGTGTTGATGGATATGATTGTTTTGTAGTTGCATACAATGTGCTTTCTTTTTAGTGCTACTTACTGTCTGGAACTGTCTCTTCCTGAAGTTCATGAGGTATCTTTTGTTATATCACTGAAATTTCTCTTCAATCTGACCATCTTTGTATAATACTGGATGAATGTCTGATTTAGTTTTCCTTTCCTCCCTCATTTTTCCTTGACATGGTTTGTGTGTGTGTGTGTGTGTGTGTATATGTAGATATAATTGTTGTAATTATGCCATAAATCCATTTCAGATGGCCAAATTCATAGCTGTCACAGTTGTTATTCCAGGTATATTTGATAACTATCTTGAATAGCTGAACAACATTATTATCCCACTGGGAAAGAATTTCCTCCCTGAATACAAAGTTGAGATGCTGACTTGAACAATGCACCTTCTAGTAACTCTTGTTAATTAATTCTATTGAAAATAATAACTACAACAATTATAACAAAGATAAAATATGCTTGATGAGCTTTCCATTCTTCTTGGAAATGCAGGGCATGTGTGACAGAAAGGCAGATAGATACTCACATTAGTATAATTAACTACAGCATCTATACAATCAACATATATGGACTAAAATTAGGTTAATATGGAGCTAATTAGATGAGGGAGTGTTAGGCACATTGTTTTAAGGTCCAGGATTAATTTAAGAAATAAATAACTGCACAATTATTCTACATTTATTTTAATTCATAAAGTGTCTTAAATATGTTGCATTTCATATAGCATCTCAATGGAACACACCCAAAAACTATTAAAGGGAATTTGGACTTTGTCCATCAGCACAATAACTTTTTGAAAATTGAACAGAATAGGATAAATCTGGTCTATGTGGGAGTAAGGTCAGGCATGAAGCTGGCAAAAGAAAGATTAAGTTTGAAAATAGGCTATATCAGATCAGAAGTTAAGGAAAGGAAAAAGTCTCCCCAAAGCATACACATTAGAGAGGCCATAATTCTAAAACTGGTAATTGTTCCATTCTTAAACCACCCTCTCCCCCAGTCACAAAGCCCAATACAGAATACATAAACTTCTCTGTTTCCCAAAGTACACACATACATAAGCATATGGGCACTGCTGGTAAGAAATGGGAAAAAATCCAAAAGCCAACCTTCCTTTAAAAAAAAATTATTTAATGATGTGTATAAGTAAATTTCAAAGGGCGAGGAGAACAAAAATGTACATGTATTATTTGTGTTATGTGTTTATACAGAAATAGATTTGCAAATATATTTATTCTCATATCCACAAAAATGATTTTTTTAAAAAGCAAACAAAATTAATCATTGGAATTCTTGCTAAGTTTTTCCTGGTAAATTATACTTTTCAAAATTTTCCTAAGTAGGTTACAATATTCTTTAGGCTTCAATTACTAGAGAAACATATCATTCCTTTATCCCTGATTTTTTAATAAATAATAATAAACCTTTATTGTCAAAGTACAACATGTGTACATTGAGATTAGCTGAGCCTCCCCCTGTGCTCTCTCCCCCCAACACACAGTGACAACAAACCCTCCATCCCACCACACCATGTGAACCAACTACACCACACACCGGCCTCCCAAGTCAACTCTGCATAAGATTATATCCCATTTAAAAGCCTAACAGCCCACGGATAAAAGCTGTTCTTCAGCCTGTTGGTACAGCTGGCTATATTCCTATATCTCCTACCGGATGGTAGGAGAGTAAAGAGATACCGTCCAGGGTGTGAGTCATCCCTGAGAATCTTCCTCACTCTTCCAAGGCAACGAGCCCTGGCGATGTCATCCAGTGGTGTCAGGGAACAGCCCACAATGTCTTGTGCTGTGCTCACTACCCTCTGTAATACTTTCCTATCCGCAGCTGTCAGACCGGCATACCAAACCACAATACCATATGAGAGGACGCTCTCTATGGTAGACCGGTAAAAGAGGGTCATTAGCTGTTGTTCTACCCTGTTCTTCCGCAAGATCCTAAGAAAGTGAAGCCTCTGTTTTAAAAATGCTACTGAATGCTAAAGCATAAAAGAATTATACAGCACTGGGCAGTATCTTTTTATAAATTACACAGCTTCATTAGATCTCAGCCACAAGATATTTTCACAATATTTTCTACTATTAAATTTCTTTCATTGTAAGAATTTTTATGAAGCTGTAATTAATATACATATCATTTGCATACCTTGCAAAACATTTGATTCTATGCTAATAAGTTTGTAAGAGAATGAAAGTAAACAGATTTAAAATAATTATCCACAGAATCTTGACAGAAATATTTCTTTAAAAAAACGTTATTTAGTTATTCAGATAATTTTAGTGCCCAGAAAATTTGAGACAGAATACCAGCATTTTAATGATACAAAGGCCTTTATTTGGTATTTAGTATTACTACATATTTTATCAATTACATCAAAAGACAACAAGCACAAATGTTTGAATAAGAAAATTCAACAGGAGAAATTGATAGAACTTCATTAAAAGTTATATGAAATAACAGTGCAGGCACTAATTATGGAAAAAATGAGAATTTTTTTGCTTCTAATTGTCTTGATCAAATTTTAGCAGATTCAAAAATTAATGTTGTGTTAGATAAACATCCAGTTCTAAATAACTTCATGAAAACTATGGCTTCTGGGAGAATATTTACTGAATATTTTGTTTTTAAATTAGAAGTGAGTTCATGTCCCCAAACTTAATATTCAGTATGTTGATTCTAAAAAAAACCCCACATGTAAAACCAGCAATATCACTGTGTTTAGGCTAAAGTGGAACAATTATTGGAACTTGCACAGATCATCTTCTTTTAATTCTGCTTGAATTCCTTTTTCAGTAACAAATGTTTAGGCATTTAAGTCTAATTCTTAGCAGTCTTCAGATCTGAACATTCAAACCAATTGTTTTATTTTTTTTTTAATCATGGGGAAGCACTTTTTGGGGAGAGAGGGAGGGAAAGAAAGAGAAAGGAAGGAAGGAAGGAAGGAAGGAAGGAAGGAAGGAAGGAAGGAAGGAAGGAAGGAAGGAAGGAGGGAAGGAAGGAAGGAAGGAAAAGAAAAGAGAAGCAAAATGGAAGGGAAACTGAAGCAGTTTCGTTTCCATCAAACATAAATGGCCACTTTTCAGCAGCTATTAAAACAAAGAGATGTTCTGACAGAAACCATTGCATTAGAGAAGTGGCAAGTCAGAAAATGGTCTGAAAATGGGTATGGAGAAAGAACTGTGAAATGTTCACACCAGACAACATAAAACATATCCCCATCTTGTTCAAAAGAACTGCCAAATCAGAAAAAGGGGGAAAATGTTTACACCAAATAAAACACATTATATAGTTCTCTATTTCTATCTGTGCACATTTTTCACCCAGCAACCAAGTTCAATCTATCATCTCAGAGCACATGCAGTTGTCAGAGTTCAATTTGGCACAACTAAAATTTGTTTCTTTACTGAGAATATATGAAACAAAGAGAAAAGCCCAACTGGCAAGAAATTAAGCTTTCTTCTGAGTGTCAGAAAGTAATTGATACTGATAAAACCATATCTTAAATTAAAGATCCCCCAAATAACTTCAGAAACAGATTACAATCCTATATTCTGGACATCTACAGTTACCATGCATGCTAATAAAAAAACATATTAACATCCTTGATGTAGAAGTTTTTATTACAAATTGAATTACTGTAGAGGTGTTTTAAAGAGCTGTATGTATATTATCTTCATCCAAGACAATATATAATAAACATGGGACTGAGTGAATTTGAGCACATTCTATCACCCATATGTACATGTTTGAACATTATGAGATCAACACATTTTGTCCAGAAGTGTAATATGATCATGCTGATTTCCAAAAAATGTACCAGGTATATTTTGACATACAGGTGGTCCTCATTTAACAATCGTTCGTTCAGTGGCCTTTTAAAATTACCACAGCATTGAATGGTGCTTACACTAGTCCTCCAAGTTACAGCTATTGGAATGCCCTTAAGATCATGTGATCATCATTTGATCACTTGGCAACTTGCCTACATTGTGATCACAGAGTGCATTTCAACAACTCCATTCCCCTATCTCCTCCCTCATCTTTGTCCTCCCCCCCCAACATTCGGCTGACTTTTGCAGTCTTTTTGCTCCCATTGATGATGAAGCATGCCCAGCCTGGAGTAAATGCCTGTATGTTAAATTGGGTGTTTGGGATGTTGCTGATATACCATCTTTCTGCCTGGAAAGATCCCTCAAGATTCTTTGATCAGGTCTAGTGATTGGTGCTGGAGTCACCTTACCTACTGGTGTTGGGTGATTTCAACTTGCTTTTGAGTAAGTTCAAGTAGAGTTTGGACATCCATGGCTTATCCGCATACTTGCCACCAAGTCAAATATAATGTTGCCAACCATTTATTAGTTGTATTTTTTTAAAAAATCCCATTTATATCCCGCCCTTCTCTGAAGACTCAGGGCGGCTTACAATCTAAAGCACAAATCAATGTGCTTAGCAATAGCCTTCATTCTATGTATATGCCTGCTTATTAGGGCTTTCGCCCCCCCCCCCAAGCGGCATTATTACAAAGTCAGCTTATTGCCCCCAACAATCTGGGTCCTCATTTTACCTACCTCGGAAGGATGGAAGGCTGAGACAACCTTGAGCCTGGTGGGACTCGAACCTGCACTAATTGCAGGCAGCTGGTGTTACTTAAGGAAGCATTAGCCCACTGCTCCACCAAGGCTCTGGTTTTGTGATTTTTTTTAAACTACTGTTTAAGCTTATTTCAGCTACTTGGAATTTTAATAATTATTTTGATTTGATTACCATTTGTACTGTGGATGTTGTGGCATAATTTGATAAGAATGTAAACTGCTGAGAATCTTTTGACTGAGGAAAAAAATCAAATAAATTTAATTTAATTTGAACTGTAATGCTCTAATGCTGAAATTTCTATTGCTGACTTTCAAATGCTCCTTGATTTAATTATTAGGTTAGGATAAATAAGTTAGATTTCAAAATATCTGCAATCTGTGATTATTACAAATAGGTTAATAAAAAATGACAATGAGGGAAGCTATTTGCTAATCAATAATTCCTGCTGGGCTGCTAATTTTAGTCTATTGAAAATGATACTTTCGTTTTCTTTTCATATTAGGAAAACGTTCAAAAACATATAGTATACACTTAAAAAGCTCTACTGAATTCAATATAACATATTCCTAGATAATTATCTACAGGATTGCAATATTAATTTTACTCATTGATCCACATGAGTAATGTGCATTTTTCCCCTTTTCTAGTATAAGTCAGGCAAGCAAAAGGAGTTTTACACTTGATATAATTGTCTTATTTCAGTTGAAGGATGACTATATTAATTGAGCAAAAATGAAAAAGAAAAGGATTGGCAGAAGAATTCTGAACTGTTCAATTGAAATCTGAAATTAAGTAGGGCATAGTGCAGCTTTCATTTAATAAAGGGTATTATCTACTTTGGAAATTGCAGGTTCTTCTGAAGAAGGATCCTTGGCTTTAAAGTTTCTGATAGTGGTGGGGTAGAAAACCATGAAATACAGTATTTCTGTATTTCAGCTAAGCCACCCAAGAAAGCAGAACTCTTGAAATAGGCATTGTCTCAAAAGGAACTCTTATTAGGGGCTAGTGACAGCAGGGAAATCAAGGCAGATTTGAGAGAAAAACCCGTGAAATGATATATTAAAAGCAACATTCAATACTCCTCCCCCCCAGAGTCTCAGGGTTCATTTGAATCCAGGCCAATCCACAGGTGCCATCGTGTTTTGGTAACTGGTCTTTTCAGTGGGCTCCTCAAGGTCTCTCTCACTTTCGATTTCTTCTGGCTCCAAGCACAAACCGTCTCTCAGATAAGGGTGAGCCATTCCATACCCTGGGGGAAGGGCATCATAGCAGACAGTGCAAAACAATCCCCAAAGCTTCCCCCTAACATTTATTTGGGACCTGACAATTTCAGAAGCAAGGTGGGGATAGGTGAGGAAGACAGGATCTCTTTTTCTATTGAGCAGCTAGAATTGGTTAAACCACGGGTAGGCAATCTTGACTCTTTTATGACTCGTGAACTTCAACTCAGGAATTCTGGGAGTTGAAGTCCACGAGTCATAAAGAGCCAAGCTTGCCAAGGTTAAACCAAAAGTAGTATTATGAAAGTTAATCTGCCTCCATAGGACTCATCTGCTGGGTGGCATAAAAGCATAGCTTTAAGAAATAGTTTGCCAGATGACACATGTATTTTGAAGTAACAATCAAACAAAGATTTTGTGATATTACTTAGAGTTATTTCACACTAATACCAAATGTGGAAATTTCGTTCTTGCTATGGAGTTTTGTTTTTCAAACTTTCTCAAACAAAAATTTGGTCTGAGGGAGAGAACCATACTCAAAACTGATTTGAAGTATTCTTCAACACCAAAGTTCATGTGTCAATATTCTTCCTATCCTGTTTCTTCAAAATACAATTCTCACTTTCATAAAATGTCTCCAGAAATGCCACGACTTGCAAAATTCCAATTTTGTGTAGGTGGCTCAGTGGGTTAGGACGCTGAGCTTGTCGATGAGCAGGTCGGCAGTTTGGCTGGTCAAATCCCAAGTGCTGCGTAACAGAGTGAGTGCCTGTTACTTGTCCCAGCTTCTGCCAACCTAGCAGTTCGAAAGCACATAAAAATGCAAGTAGAAAAATAGGGACCACTACGGTGGGAAGGTAACAGCGTTCCGTGCGCCTTTGGCGTCTAGTCATGCCAGCCACATGACCATGGAGACGTCCTCGGACAAGTGCTGGCTCTTCGGCTTTGAAATGGAGATGAGCACCGGCCCCTAGAGTCGGAAAGGATTAGCACACATGTGTAGGGGAACCTTTACCTTATAGAATATTTGAATATTTTTCTGTGGCCATAATACCAGCTGTATCAATTGCTAGTTTGCAATGTATTTCTTGGCTGCTTGTTCCTTTACTTTTGATGGTGGATCCTAAAATGCAGCTATCTATCACTTCAAAGTTTTCATTCTGGGGTTGTTGTTTTCACTGGTTTGATATTTATTTTATTTTAGTTTTTGTTATGATCCTTGACTTTTATTAGCAGTTTCTTTATATTTTCAGTAAGTGTCACATAGGGACAACAGTTTTACTATAAGAAACAAATCTCACTTATCTTTTTCAAAGGAGAAAACCCCAGCAGGTAAATGCACAATACAAAAGGCTGAAACAAGCATGCAAAATTAAAATTCACAACACCAGTCTTTGTTACAACAGGAAGTGCTCTTTTTATAGTTTAGTTCATTTTAAAACATCTGTATCCCCAAGATATCTCCCATAGTTTGGGGCAAAATAAATGGGGATCTCTTGATAATTATTTTACAAATTCTCAAATTATCTGTTTCCAAGTGTTTAATTAGAATTAGCTTGCTAAAAAACTAAAAGAATTCCAATGAGGCTTAAAAGCTTTTTTACTTTGTAATTTGACCTGACTGAACCAAAGGAGAAATTCCCAAGGAAGAATTTTCTGTTGAAGATGGTAGAGGAGCAGGAACAGGAGCAATAAAATTGCTTTTTAGCAAATCCAATGTGCATGCTGAAGTGAAGCTGAAAGTATAGTGAAAATGTTAATTATGTTTGTTCTTACACTACTGAAAAATACTCAAAACATTCTTAATATGGAGTTTAACATGTCATTCTCAAAGGAAAGGACATGAAGTAGGAAGGTCAGTTTTCATTTGTATCTCTCTTTCCCAGGACCATGGACCCTATTCCATTCAGACCTCATTTTCCTACATGCTGCTCTAATGGAGGACAAGAATTGCATTGTTCTGGACTTCCGGTTTTGCGTGGTAATGCACAGCCATGGGATTGTGAAGCTCCACTCCCTGCGCCTCTTTTCATCCTGCCAGGGAATTCTAAATGGGTCTAAAGCCGCCCGAAGAGGCAGCAAAGAAAGAGGGGCGCCCCAATGATCTCGGAATGATAGTGGTTGTCCCATTCAATCTAGGAATTCCCTCTAACCCGACAGGGGAAAGGCTGGCCCCACCTCGATAACCAGCCCAAGCTACTTGAAGTAGTTCACAAATACTCAGCAGAACATCAATAACAGCATGTTGAAAATGGGTGAGTAATTTGATCTTCTCTCTCCTACTCTATATCCTGAACTTTTGGAAAAGATACTCCAAGAAGCAAAAAAGCCTCAGAAAGTGAAAAGGAGGGGGAGCTTAGCCCCACCCTCCCATGGAAGGAAATGGCAAATAAAATTAAGGGGGCAAGAAACATACTGTTGCTGACATCTAGTGGTGGAAGAGAATATATAATTTAGCTGCTTTGTTATATGTATTGGCAGGACACTCAGAATGAGATAACCTACTTCTTCGATCTTTAAAAAGAGCTAAACAAAACATTCTGGGCCAGCCACAATAAGCAAAGATTATAAGTGCAAAACCAAAAACCTAACTGACCTTCATGGATGATAAACACATATTGACTGTGCCTTTAAAGTTGTTTTCAGAGAAAGAAAAAAAAAGAGTTTTAGCTATCATGGAAATGTCAGGAACTTGCAAAAAGAACTTGTCAAGAAAAACCAAATACTTTCTAGGAGGAAATGATCACTATGTTGCAACTAATCCAAACAACAATGGCTCTATATTACAATGAAATTAAAAACAACTTTGATGACATATATGGACATATCTCTACGTTAACCTCACAACATAAGAATTTTCAGAAAATGAAAGAATCTACCAATGAAGGGTTTGTGATTTAACCCAGATGGAGGAAAATATAAAAGATGTGGAAGCATTGGAACTAGAAAAGACAGTCCACACTCCAGAATCACAAAACAAAGCTGAAGATAAGAAGAAAAGCCTGACAAAATGGATCACAGTGATACTAAAAAATCTATGACTTGAGAGACAAAAAAGATAAAAGAAATCAACATCTTATCTGATCTGCCTCTACCATTCTTAACAACATCCACAAGAAAGTGGCAAGACTTGTTAACTAAGTGGAATAGATGGATGAGAAAAGCTGTTTGGCAAAAAAAAAAAAGACTAAATTCAGATCCAAGGGATCAGAAGATTAGACCTATCAGAAGCAATTTTTAAAGATTAAACATTTGTTTGAATATGGTTAAAATATAATATGGAGTACTCAACCAGTAACTATTTTTTTAATGATATGAGAAATGTAACTGTCTTATCAGATGCAATTTTTAAAGATTAAGTATTTGTTTGAGTATGTTAAAATATAACGTAAATTAGTAAATACCAAATGGAATAGAGTTAAAAAATGAAAAAGTGGGGGATATAAATGAATTTTAGTTTGAGAGATATGTTTTTCTTTTTCTTCTTTCTTATTCTGAGTAATATTGTATTTTTTATGATATGAGAAATGTAATTTTGGGGAGGATTATTGTGAGGGAAACAGCTTAGATATTTAACCGTAAACCAATTTTGAGAAAATCTTAACAGATAAAAAATAATTTCAATTTTGTGGGGAAAAAGTTTAAATAAAAATGTTGAAAACAGGACATATAACGCAACCAAGAGGACTAATTAGAAAAGAAGTTCTATATTGATGCTATTACCAATTGGATAAATGTTAGAAAAATGTTTATATTTAACCTCTTTGTTACTAAAATATTAAGAACAGTATTAACCTAACGTTTGCAAAAGAGAATATGGGAAGAAGAGAAAATCAAGGAAAGCTGTTATGTAGAATACGATATGATAGAAATTGACTATTATTGATTGTTGTGAAATGTGAACCCAGAAAACATGCTGTTTACTAAGCACTATTATTGTTTTTTAAAAAATTAAATACACATACACACACACACACACACACACACACACACACACACAATTGCATTGTTCTTGTAAATTGCAGGATTGGTGGGGAATAATTGCTTGAATGAGTTGTGGAGCTTGGCTCATAATGCAATCATATATTATTCTCTGTGGGCGCGCCTGCCCTTTGGAATGATTTACCTGTGGAACTCCGGACTGCCCCCGACCTGCGCTCGTTTCGCCGGGACCTGAAAACCTGGCTTTTCGATTTATCCAGCCTGGACTGAGGGGGGTTTTAGTTTTAAATTTTAACATTGTTTTATTGTTGGGCTATTATTAATTTAATTCTTTTTAATTCTATTTTTATCTTAATTTATATTGTCTTTTAAATATTGCCCTGTAAACCGCCCTGAGTCCTTCGGGAATAGGGCGGTATAGAAAACTAAACAAACAAACAAACAAACAAATAAATTTATTCTGAACTCAGTAATTATAAAGCCCCCTTCCCAAAAAAGATTTGAGAAAGTGGGCAGCTCAGAAGGCCTGTCTCAGAATATATATGTGACATCCCCTAATGGTAGGAAGGTTTCACATGCTTGGTTTTACTTTCTTTCTCAAATGTTAGACCACCCTAAGTAAAGGATTGTATTCCACAATGATAATATTTTCATTATCAAAATTTTTAAGATAATCTAAAATAACTATATTATCTAATTTAAAAAATGACTTTATTCATAGGGAGGAAGAATCTCTATTTTCCTATTTGCTAACTCTATATTATAGGTGAATAGAGATGAGGTTAATAATATTTCAGAATACTAGAGATGTTTCAACTTCCATCTTTTAAAGCTACTTTTCAGGATGCTGTAAGCAAACATTTTCATTTCTCTCTTGTACATTTATTTTAATCTTAATTATAAGCACATTTTTCAATGTCAACTGCTATTAAAAGACTAACAAGAAGGCTCAAGAAGAAGCAGAAAAAATATAGGTCAAACTACCCAGGTTAGAATGAATGTACAGGAACATAAATAAAAATAAAAATAAAAATAGGAAAGGAAAGGAAAGGAAAGGAAAGGAAAGGAAAGGAAAGGAAAGGAAAGGAAAGGAAAGGAAAGGAAAGGAAAGGAAAGGAAAGGAAAGGAAAGGAAAGGAAAGGAAAGGAAATTTGCATGTGGGAGAGATTTTGCAAATTTTCATTTGTGCAAACTAGTTACCTAACATTAAATGATACAATATTGTTTGGACAAAGCATGCTTTCTAGAATAGCCTCAGTATGTTATGAGATAGAATACTTGCATCTGTGCATACTGAACAACCAGACATTCAGTTACATGAAAAAGAGGAAGAGAGATCTTCTACGTAGGCTTATCTTTACTATTTATGTTCCTGAAATCTCACTGGCAGTAGATTGTGAATAAGTAGTCATTTCACCATCAAACCTCCTCTGCTCTTTTGAACTCAGTGGTTTAAAAGCAGAATGAAGTTTACAAAGGAAGGTCATGCTGTACTGGTGTTATCACTTAATCGCAATCAAAACTCCTATTTATTGCTATTTAAGGCGTTTAAGGCAAATTCAAGTATAAAAAGAAAGAAGACACAAATCTTATAAATTTACGTTAACTCCTCTCCCAGGGTCTCTTAGGACATTTATACAAAACATGGAAATAGCCACAATGGCAGTCTTGTTTCTATTTCATCTATAAATCAAAATCATCACTATCTAAATCAACATAAGAAAGGTTATCATTTGAACACACATAATAGAAAAATAAAAAAATCTGATATAGTTTTTAATCACTGAAAAAGGTAATAAAGTTGTTTTAAGATATTTAAACTAATCAAAGACGACACAGTATTTGATTATCCCCCACAATTAGCAAGAACTGCCACTGGGATTTTGTTCCTGGAAAACTTCTCTTTTATAAACAGAGCTCTTATTATGCTGAACAAATTAATGAGATTTCAAACTCCAGCATTTATAATGTATAAAGTATGCTTGCTGAGGAAGGCACAGTGCACATGGTACTGATATGTAAGTTACAGGTAGCCCTTGACTCATGACCACAACTGAACCCAAAATTTCTGTTGCTAAGTGAGACCTTTGTTAAGTGTATTTTGCCCCATTTTATGATTTTCTTGCCACACTTTTTAAGTGAATCACTGTAGCTGATTCGTAACATGATCGTTAAGACTTTCCCATTGGCTTTGTTTGTTGGACGGTTGCAAAAAGTGACCATGTGATCCCAGGACCCTGCAACAACCGTCATAAATATGAATCAGTTGACAGGCGTCTGAATTTTGATCTCATAATCACGGGAATGTTGCAATGGTTGTAAGTGTGAAAAATGGTCATATGTCACTTTTTTCAGTGTTGTAACTTTGAACATTCACTAAACGAACTGTGGTAAGTCAAGGAGTAACCTGTAATATCTTTCCTCTTCCTTATAAAACAAACACAATCTCTGTTTATGATTCCATAAAAGGAAATAGGTTTATTATGCCACTTCTGACTTGTCTCTCCTGGAAGGGGATGCGTGGAACCTGCTGTACATGGTCAATCACATTATTGCCTGGACAGATCAATCAGCAAGAACCCAAGTGGCTGCTTTTCCACTATCTCTTCCACAATACCAAGGAAAATCTCACAGAAAAAGTTGTGGAATCTCGTATCAAGACCAAGTACATTTTTTCAACAAAATTATCTTGGCAAAGAGACATTTTTTTCTCATGCTCAAACTAAAACAGAGCCTCTTTCTTGAAAACTGATCTAATAAAAAGAAACTCAGTCAGCCTGCAAAAAGAAATGTAAGGTCATGCACTTTTATTGCAAGTATCATGTACTATTTCCACAATAAGACACATATGTGTCCAATTGATTGGTTAGCTTCCATTTGGAGTATCAGATACCTTCCCTGTATATATGAACAGTAAGTGAAGCGGAGCTCCAGCCTATCAGAATGTCATGAGTCATGAGTCTATTTTTGGCCTGTATCCAATTCATGCACTATGGTAAATGTGCTAATAACATTGTTTTGTTATATTAATAACATTAAGCTTTCAACTGTTAAATAAAAGCCATAGGATAATCACACAGTGCTGAGATATAGAAAATGTTTTCAAAGTTTCATTCTCCCCACCTCCAAATACTCTTTCTGAAACTGCTGTTAGTCCCAAGAAAGGAACATCTTACTTTGTGCCAAATGAAGATTCCTTAAAAAACAAAACAAAACCACTTTAAAATACCAATGCATGCACACACAAATGCACATACGCACCTTGTCATGGTAGGCATGAAGGTGTGATGGGAAGACAGAGAACACAGTAGAAGAACTCTAGTTAAGCATCTGGTCACAAGAAATCACAGCTTGAAGAATTCAATTGTGAAATATAAATGGGGGGAGGGAGAGGAACTTTCAGAAGTATTCAGAAACTGTCAAACACACAGCTGTAAAGTTTTAGCAAAAGCACAGGCATATGTAATATCTTTTACTCAAAAATCAAGTGTTTTTAGTCTTACTTAACAAGGAACTAATCAAGTAAAGATAATTATCTTAAGACACAAAAATCTTTGATGGAAACATTAATAAAGTTATCCAAAATATAGTAATATGGCTGTAATATAGATGCAAATTTCTTCTGATGTCAGACTGAGGCAATCAATATATATATATTTTCATTCTGAGGAGACATATTCTGAGGAGACATATAAAGATATTGAAACAGAAGTAGTTCCTCTGTAATTTTGGCTATGATGAGCAACTTTAGTTTATAGAGAATCCTGCTTCAAATATTTTCTTATAGAAGGAAACTGATAGTTATGGACCTTTTATTTTCCCAGAATATTGTTGAGTTTTCATTGGAATAAATATTGGTGACATAAATAGCACTTTTATCATGTATGCATCGGTTGCATAAGCTTTTAATACCTCAATGTCTGCAATGCATATTTATATGATCCTAATTTTATGAAGCAGAATGACGGGAAAATCTATAACTTATTTTTTTCTGCTGCAAGTATGGTGTCCCATTTCAGCAGGGACAATCCTATTTTAGAAGAAAATGGCAAATCTGACAGTGACATAAATGCATCTCAGGTCTTCATTACTGATTTGTCTGGCAACACAGCATACCTAAGCCTCCACCTACAATTTCAATGAAAACAGCATTGGGATGTGAACAGATCAGTTTGCATTTTTTGTCATCATTTTAAAAAAATAAAATCTAAAAATTCAATAGGAATTTAATATGAATTCCATGTGAAAAAAGTTTAAATTATTCTAAAAGAAATAAAAATATATTATACTTAATTTGAAAATAAACTATTTTGAGGCACATAGCTCACTGTTAATGTGTTTCTGCATATGTTTGTGTTTCATGCAGATGTTGAAACATGTACTCTAGTTTATTACTGAAAAGAAATATTCTTAAACACAAATCCAGAAATTTCATTCTCAAACCTATAGATTTTCTCCCAACATTACTGAAAAAATGTACTGTTGGTAAAGATACAATCAATTAAAAAAATAAAATATATTTTGAGACTGCTATTCTGCAAAACTAAAAACTAGTTTCTTATGCCATAAGGATCAGCATAAACTATGTGTTACAAAAATAGTCTTTAACAAACTTGAAAAAAAGTTTTTTTTACTCCTAATGGCAACAGCATTATTACTTCCACATGTATCATTGTTTTCAGATCAAGAGCATAGAAAGATTTATTCATCCTGAGTTATGTCCTAAATTAACGTAGTTTTTAAACTAGTCTGGATTCTTACAATTATAATAATAAAAAGACAGAACAATCAGTCTTTTTAATGGAAGTTGAATGCAGAAACCCAATAGTTAAGAAATTCATCTTTTAAAGCCAGTCTCCCTATTAGCCTTTTTACAGTATGTCTACATTAGTCCCTCAAATTACAAAGGTCCACCTGTCAGGAATGATCAGCGTTAGTGAACCACCAAAATTAATGTTTTGTCTGAAGAGTATGAAGACAGACAAATAAAGGAAACATCCTGAAAAGCCTACTTGTACTGAAATGACAAATAACATAACTCTGACCATTAGTTGCAATGTTTTTGGAAAGTAGAAACTTTTAATACGGTATCATCATTCATCTAAAATGAATGGTATTCAACTGATGATAGTGGATCTTTTCTTTCTTCCTATACAACTGTAAATAACTATTTCCTCTGCTGTGTGAATTCTACATGCCTATTTTCAGAGATGCCGCACCAGATAAATAACACTGTCCTGTCTGTCTTGTCATGTCAACTACATGCTGATGATCCTTTGTGATCTGCAGTTTGGAAACACTATCAAGGTCAGAAGCAATCACTTAGAAAACCCCTTGTGACACACATGTATTTAATAATTTCTGCAGCAAGTGGAAACAAATAATGTTGAAAATAAAAAATTCTTGCATACAGATTCTCACCAAAAGAAGGCACATTTCAGAAGGAAGGTGCACTTAAGGTCTCCATCGAAGTGAAAGAATTTTATGAGCCTATATTAATTACGAATGCTCTGACTAAAATTGCTGTCTCACACCTCTGTTCTGATGTATCGTTTTGAAGCCAAGTCTTACTATGTTGGGCAAATGGCCACCTCTTTCAACTCCTCTGACCTGTTTTGTGTGTGTGTGTGTGTGTAGACAGCGTATGTGTGTGTGTGATAGAGACAGAGAAAGGAAAAAATGGTTATGAGGCATTTACAACTGATGCACATATCACAAAATTATTTCTGCCAAGCTTGCTCCATGACCTGCCCGTGGGACATGACGTGTTCTGAGATGCTCTATCAAACTGAATCTTTCCAGGACAATGCAAATTATGACCAATTCCATCATCCTGCATTATGCGCTTCATGCTAATCTTCCTAATGCAAGAGAATAGGGAGGGTTTGCTGTTCTGCTGAAGGGCATGTTGTCTGATTGAATGATTTTGAAAGAATGTTCACAATCCCCCCCACACACACACAATCTTATCACAGCTGGGGCTACCTTTGCTTACAACTACTATGCTGAATTTTCAATTGTAGGCTTCCCTGTTCATCATTAATTGGGAATCTAAGTGGATCTACTTTTTAAAAATATAATTAACAGTTATTTAAAAAAATTAAAAAATGAGAGTCTGGCATAAATTGTAAGCTTATAACAAATGCTGTCCACTGAATCTTCCCGCCGACTTCTCCTAAGGTTGTAAGATGGATTTGCAGATCTCCATGCAGTTATAACATGTCTTACTGCAGCTTTTGATGAAATCATTTTAGTGATAGGATTATGGCATTTTCTGGCTTCCAGCCCTTTTAAGTTTTGGATATTTTGCCACAGACTCAAAAGAAACACTCAACTTTTTCTCTTGAAAGTTTCTACAAAAGATAATTCTTGGATAATACCTCTATGAATCAGAAGGTGGCAGTATTACTGCACAAAAGAAATGGGTCAGATTTGATATTCTAATTTTATGTTCAAAAACAAACATTTTAGCGATGAGCATACTTTACTTATAATGTTAAAACTTAAATATGAAATTATTTTCAGCAGGAACAATGATTACGGCATTACTGGTTAGAGCTAGTTTTTTGATTGTATTTGTCCAGTTTACACTAAAAGAATTTTGCACAAAGGAACACTAGTATATTTTTTTTCAAATGGTATTTATCATCAGAAGTTGTAAGACTTGCATTCCTTGAAATCATCTGAGATAAGAAAGAAGACGACTTTGTTACTTGAATACGGAAATAATGTAATATTTGACTGAAGGTTTAGAAAACTTGCATATATTCTACTTTGTTATACTGTAAAAGAAGAAGGTGTCCTAGCAGATTTGAGGATTAGAAATGTTCCTTTGGAGGCAAAACACTTGTTTTAAAGAAAAAAAAATCTTAGTGCTGAAATAGTACCATTGTGAAAGTTATAAAAAATGGATTTTGCAACATTTATTTCATTTTTTTAAAATTAACCATCAATCTTATTTCAAAACATTTCTACTTTTTAGGAATCTATGGATGCCAGATACTTATAAATGCTAAAATATAGAAGCCCTCAGGACGTTTGTCCTGAGGAAACAAACATTTTCATCTACTAGCCAGTACAACTGATGCTCAAGTCTGCTCTTACTGCTTCAGTTTTATTTTCTCTGCAACTGCTGTTTCAAATCATAACACAACAGATGTTTTTGAAAGTTAAAACACACATTTTCTTTCTAAGTGAGCATTTATTTTCTTTCTTTTCACATAAAACACCAGATCAAAGATGAGCAACTTTTTCTTTAGCATTTACATGGCGGTCTTGAAAGAAAACCTCACATAGCTGGTTTCATATGTTACCGCATCTTTACCCACGCCTAATAAATACAGAGCAGCCATTCACACTAGAATATTAGTAAGAAGAGACAGAAAGATATTTAGCTTTGTATTTTATTCCTGGTGAGGCTCAAAGCCTCAAAGGTAAATGACTATCTGAACACCCTTTTAGAAAAGAATCCGGTACACTCTGCAAATTCTGCAGCATGTTGACATGAACCAGGGCAGGCAGACACCAATAATACATGAAGTGTGGTTCAGAGGCAATTAGGATCAGTTGTCAAGGCCAGGCCATTAATGAAAGAACATGTCAGAGGAGCTGGAGACTTCAATGGTTGAGGGCAAGAAGGCGATTTAGTGTGACAGATCGAGTCCTTCCAATGTCCTCAGTGGTACATGCTAATACCAGCCTTAACAACCTTTTTGTGGCAGTGTATAATGTGACTAACATGGACTTTGATTCAGCAAAATGACTGCTGCCACTGTTAGTCTGTCTCATTCCAACAACAGTAAATGCACTGCTTCAAATAATTACCCACTTCCTTAGCTGTTCCCCCCCCCACACACACACTTGTCTAATGCAGTGGGCTTTTATGCATGCCATACCGTTTAGCTCCAGAAGGTCACAACACTTACCCTGCTGTTTTCTATTTGTTTATGTAGTGTTCATACCATTTATAAATTGCTGAAATAATAAATACCTCCCTACCACTAACGTATAACTAAAATTGAAGTTAGAACCCAGCAGCAGTGGCTAAGCACAAAGGCAAATATAGGAAATCAGCACAGGAAACATTGTCCTTGTGTGCAAATGCCATGGAATGCAGCACAAAGCATGGAGGAACACTGCCAGTCAGTGGCCACGTATCCCCTGGTTCTCAGGGATAAAGGCAGGAAGGGAAAAAAGTAATCTTTTAAAGGCTTGATTCCTTCCTGTAGAATGTATTTTACATTCTTACTTAACCTAATTCACATTGAAATCATTTTTTGTAAAGATATTTGCATTTGTGAAGCGTATTTGATAAAGTATATGAAAATACTGTGGGGACCTTCAATTTTTAAAATATGTATTATGAAAAGTATATTGCATTGGATAATTAAATGCAACTGAAACATTTCTGGTTAAAATTGTATTAGCATCCCCATCACTCTAAAGAATTTAAGAGTATACAGTTACAAATATGAATAACTATCCAGTTATTGTGACTCACTTATACTTCTTACTTAGCTTATACCGAATCTTAATTGCTAAAAATACATGGTAAGGCAGGAAGTAGGGATGAAGAACTATAAGTGCCATACAAATTCTGTTTATTGAAATGGCCGTTCAATAGCAGGATGCATTCAGAATTTTTTTCAAAGTAGACAAAGAGAGACAGAGAGAAGAGAGGACAAGACTACTGCTTGATATTTCATTGTGTTCTTACTCTCCTTTCTTTTTTCATACACTCGGTCAGATGACGTGGATCCACACCTATCACTTTTATTACTTAGCAATGCCTGGAGTGACCTTTCTAGAGGCAATACTTAGTTGTGACTGACAGGAAAGGCTGTTTCTGCTGTGATGGATTTGTTCCCCTCTGCATTATTGTCACAATGCCCTGCCTTCTTCAGTTCCAACCCACTCCTGTAATTTTTTTCCCTTTCTCTCTCTCTCTTTTTTAAATATGTACCCAGGGAAGTTTTTTGATTATTAGCTTATGGACCAAATGAAAATGTCATGAAACTGTTTTGAGTTGGAGGTAAGTGATGATAAAATGCATCTCTTGGATAGGCCACTGTACATAATGAATGAAGGCCGACATCTTAAAAAGACCTATCTTAACTAAAAAGTTCAATAAAATCCACAACAACCATCAAAAAATTTTTTTAACCATTGCCTGTTACAATTTTCATATCTTCATTGAAGAACAAGTCTGCATTATATAAAACTCTCATATCCTACAAGTAGTATATCCTAGAGTAAATAACTTCATATATACCAGAGGTCCCCAACCCCCGTTCCATGGACCCATACCGGTCCGCACAAACAATCACAGCTCCATCCGTGAGAGGCAGGCAGCACACAAAACCATGCCTCCTCCAGTTTGTGGAACAACCTCTCTCCAAGGAACCAGTCCCTAGTGCCCAAAAGGTTGGGGACCTCTGATATACACCAGTTTTCTCAACCTTGGCAACTTTAAAATGTGTGTACCTCAACTCTCAGAATTCTCCAGCCAATAATATGTTGGTTGTGGCATTATGGGAATTGAAGTCCACACATTTTAAAATTGCCAAGGTTGAGAAACACTGATAGAGACTAATAGACAGATTAAAGAAAATGTTAACACCTAAACAAAGTCTGATTTCTAGTTTGTTTGGGAAAAGTAAGACCCTATACTCTAACTTTGGAATATTCTATAAGTATGTAGATTTGTAATGAAACAAATCTGGCCCATTAAAACAAGCCAATAATTTTTAGTTGTTCTCAGAACTAACAGAATTTGTGTAGAAAAAGAAAGTAGAAAGAAGCACTTAAGAATTTTTTGCAGTAGACCATGATCAGCCAACTGTTTTCCAGCTTAAGAAGAGTACAAATAATAATAATAAACAGGCTAAAATATTGTGGGATTTCTGATTTATGAGTCTTGGCTCATAATACACCAGATTTAACTGTTGTTGAAAAGAATAAAGTATGGATAATCGATGTAGCAATATCAGGGAATAGTAAATGCCAAACAATTGGAGAAAATCATCAGTGTAACTAATTTTAATCTCTTGCCTCTTTTTTAAACTTTTATATATACTGCTTTATATTTTAACATTTTAACAGAGTCCCTCTTTGAGGGAGACAGGTAATACAAAAATTTGAATGACAGATAGTAGGATAAGATAGGCAGATAAATAAATAAACAACTGAAAATTGAAGTTGAAAAATTATGACATAAACTGGCCATTTTGGTCCCAGTGGTTACTGGCACTTTGGGTGCTATGCCCCAAATCATGGACTGCACTTAGAAAATCTGCACATTGACAAAATTTCCATCTGTCAATTGCAAAAGGCCACCTGCTTAGATCTACACAATATAATATTCTAGATTCTTGGGAAGAACTTGATGCTTATGAAAGCCAGCACCAGCTAAAAAATTGGCAGTTTTGACTTCACGTTGTTTTATACAGCCCCAGGACACTGCAATGGTCATAAATGTGAATCAGTTACCAAGTGACTGAATTCTGATCACATGACCTTGGGGAATGCTGCAACGGTCATAAATGTGAAAAACAGTCATAAATCACTTTTTTCAGTGCTGTTGTAACTTTAAATAAATAAATAAAATGTTGGAAGTTGAGGGCTACCTGTAATAATAATAATTAGAACAACAACTACAACACTAACAACAACAAGAACAATCATGCCAAATCCAATCTAAACATCTGGTTGACTATGCCACCAACCTTAGTAATAATAAAACCTATTAAATATATATGCCACCTGATTCCTAGCAAAAAGATCACAGGAGTTATTTTTTTGGCAAATTTTACTTGTTCTCATTTTTGGGCAATTTGTTCCTTTTAATGCGAATCAAGATACTTCTCAGTTTGGTATTCTGTATGCTAACATGCAGCTTCATTATCCAATTTCCTCCTTGCTGTACTTGCACTGAACTTGCCAACTTTCAGGATACATAACTATCTCAAATCATGTGCTATTTCTGTTTGATATAAAATATCCCCAGAAAAACATGAACAATATTATTCATTGTAATAATGACACAGGTACAATTATTTACTCTTGTAACCATGTAGTTACTAAAATGTATTCTGCCTCAAGAAAATCAGGCTTAAAATAGAACTTTCTCATTTATTAATTCATGCTTTAATGATACACTGCCATGCAGATATGGCAATAAATATAATTAAAAGTCTTGGGCTCAAATATCCTTGAATATCTAGATGGCAGTTACAATTCATAGAAAGTCTCTTATCTGACTAAATGCGAATCTTACTTTAAAAATAGTTGCTCCTAATGAGACATCTTTCTTTGTAATTATATTTTCCCAGAAAAATGAGTTTTCTTTAATAACAAATGAGTATCTTTTTCAACAGTGTACATAAGTGATTAAAAAAAAATCTTCTGTAGCAGGTGTCTCCAACCCCTGAGCTCTGGCCCACTCTCAGGCAGTGCCCATTCAGAACCAGGCCACGCAAGTGTCAGGTGAACATGCATATGCAGCTCCACTTACATGGGAGGTGGGTGTTTGCACAGCTCCCTTTGTGTGTGCTCACATGCATGCTTGCTACTCACCATCTCCTCTTTCCCTCCCTCCCACCCCCCTCTGATCCACCAAGATGGAAAGGTTGGAGACCACTGCTCTGTAGCATTTGAGGATGAAGAGAAATTAAGAATTATATTCGTTAGTCTGAACATTGAAGAAGCAGGATATATGGTATGGTATGGTATGGTATGGTATGGTATGGTATGGTATGGTATGGTATGGTATGGTATAGAATGGTATGGTATGGTGTGGTGTGGTGTGGTGTGATATGGTGCAGGGTGTGGTGTAGAGTAGAACAGAAGAGAACAGAATACAATAGAATAGAATACTTTGTGTGGCCACCTATGACTTGTGGCCACACAAGGAATTTGTCCCTGGTACAGAAGCTCTCAGTGTACATGTAAAGCAACAGAGTAATAATAATATCAATAACAGAGAATAGTAAAGAAGATAAGAAAGATAATAATAATGCTACAGCATGGGTACATAGAAATTAGACTGTACTGTGAGAATTAGGTGTTCAGCAGAGTGATGGCACAAGGGAAGAAGCTGTTGCTATGTCTAGTTGTTTTGGCATGCAATGCCTATAGTGGCGTCCTGAGGGGAGGAATTAAAACAGTTTATGTCCAGGATGTGAGGTCTCTGTAGATATTTTCTCAGTCCTTTTTCTGACCCATGCAATATACAGGACTTCTATGGAAGGCAGGCTGATTGCAATTGTTCTTTCTGTAGTTCTAACTATCCATTGGCGTCTGTATGTGTCTGTTTGGTTGCTGTACCAAACTGGACAGTTATAGAAGTACAAATGACAGACTGATTAATTACTCTGTAAAATTGTGTCAACAGCTCCTGGGGCACTCTGAATTTCCTGAGTTGATGCAGGAAGAAAATTCTTTGTTGTGTCTTTTTAACAGTGGTCCTACTGTTGGGTGTCCATTTCAAATTCTGGAAGATTATAGAACCCCTAAACTTGAAGGACTGTACTGATGATACTGTGATGTTGAATATAGTAAGAGGTGGTAGGATAGAAAAAGTATTGGTGTTTTTGAACTCTGACATTGAAGATGACTCTTGAGAATTCCACTGGTAGCAAAAAAATAAACATACAGATCCTTTTTTTGGGGGGGGGGAATCAGAGCACTATTGACCAGGCTGAAATTATTCACACTATATAAGATCCAACTGTAGTGACTAAGGAGTATGGCCTTAATGAAATATACAAGAAGCATTATGTAGTGAAAGAGGGCTAAAAAATTTTTATGGCTTGAGAAATGAGATAATATTCACACGTTACTCAGGCAGGCACCTCTTTGGTTCTCTGAATTTTAAGAAGAAGAAGGCAATACAGCACAATCAGACTTGTAAGATGCTGTTATTATAGTTAAAAGATTGTTGTAACTTTCCTGTGAAGTTTGTCTACCTTCTGGGGCTGACATCAGATCCCTTGAGAAGTCCATACTCTGGGAAAGGTGGAAGAAAGAACAATCAGCCACAATTGTGATGGATACATACACCGTTGGAAGTTGGAAAGGGAGAAGCTGGGGACAGACCATTATGGAAAAGGTCTATCCAAGAGGTGATATTGGATTGATGGCAGATAATCAAATAATAATCAAATATCAACAGACATATAGCCATCATATTCTGCAATTTTTTAAAAAAAACCTAACAAAAAATATAGTGTTCTGTCTTCATTTTGCTGTTGAAATTGGAATAAATCATGGCAACCAAAAATTCTACCTGGATTTCAAGTCTCTGATTTCCTAGCTTGCTGGGAGAATACAGTCTTCAAGGTAGGAACACTCATACAGTGAACATTCAAAATTATAATGGCACTAAACAAGATAGACATACGACTGGCTTTAAAAGTTACAGATGTTGCAGCATCCCCACAGTCACGTGATCACCATTTGCAACCTTCCCTGACAACCTCCTATAAGCAAAGTCAATGGGGAAGCCAGAAGGGAATTTCCAAGTCACTCCCAGTGCTTTTTCTCCCAAACAACTCCAAAACAACACCCTCTCTGTACTGTGCACTTGCATGCAGCACCCCTTCACCCACCTACACTCATGTACTTTACCCCCACTCACAGCCCCTGCTGGCCTGCTGGCACTCACAAAATTCTAATTCAAGGATAGATCTCCCAAACACACACACACACACACACACACACACACACACACCCCCCTATTGTTACATATTAAGTACAGATTGATTACATAATTTCATGTTATAATTCCTTTGGCCATCCCTCAAGTCAGATTTCACATCATATGCCCCTGTAAATCTCAGCTCTTCAGACACTTTTATTCAAAACTTGGTTTACTTGGCAGGCATTTCATAGACACAAAAACAGACTTGCTATTGTAAAAAAAGCTAGAACATTTTGGGTTTACATATATACACTGACTGAGAGGATTTTAAAGATTAATATACAATGAGACTAGAGGTTTCGGGATGGAAAAAAGTCATGGAACTTTGTTTTTCTGTGTGATAATTGCAGCGAAATTATTGTATTCACAATTATGGAAAGATGCGCATTACTCACGATGGAGGAATAGTTGGTGAAGAGATGGGACTTACTAAAATGGCCATATTCATTTCTTTGATCAGAGAAAAGACAGTATCTATATCAGGGGTCCTTGGTGGTCTCCGAGCTTGGTTGTTTTCTTGCAGATGTTTCATTACCCAAAGTTCTCCTTTATTAATATCTACATTAATTACTGACTGGTAACCCCTTATGGTAAAAAAAGTATGGTTTATGTTTTTGATGATTGAACAGGACAGATAGAAAAAGAGAGTCATGTTATAACCACAGAGTAAGAAGTGAATTTGTGCTTACGCTATAAAAAAGATCAGGAGGCACATCTTTTTTCCCCCTGTACATTTAGCTTTCTCTTTAATTTCTTTCTTTTTTATTTCATATTAATTGGTATTAGTTTTATTTAAAAATAGGAAGAAAAAAGTATATATAAACAAGAAAAAAAACTATTTCCACCACAAATTATGAAAGGGAAGCAGCACAAGTTTTTGCTAGGCATGAAAAAAAAATATAATTGCATGTATAGATATAAAAGCTTCTTGTATCTTATGATAACTCACTTTTCTCCACAAAATAGAGCTCAGGCAAGAATTATAATTAATTAATAGCCAAGACCAAAACAATGTACTATTATGGCTAGCTATATATTTTACATGTGGATAGAAACAGTTTGCTTGCTCATCTAGAGATGTTTACAGGTGATAGTCTGTCATACATACTTGAATGAAAATCTGGATATGTATAACATAAAAATTACTACAATTCATCTACACCAAAAGAAACAGGTTAAAAACATTACATACATACACAATAATGTTTGCTTTCTGTTATTCTAAAATATGCTGTTTCCCAAGTAGCCAATTTTTCATAAGCCCAATTACTTGCAATCTTTTTATCCCACTATCAAGAATATCATTTGTTTCTTTATTGTAGTAGATAAAACATCCTTTCATTGTTTCAGATCACAAGCTGTGCAGATACTACCCACTGTTCTTGCCTCCAGCACTTCACATTATTGGTGTATTATTTCATGCATGCCCTACTCTTTTATCAATTGCTTTTGAAGTAATGTTAATAGACTAGAAAATTGAGACATTTATGAAGTATAGGCAGTGTTTATGAAAAAATCCATAAAATATGACACAGTCAAGACAAGATAAAAGCAGCATTTTAATAGATTATGGCAAAGGAATTCTATCACAAGCTGACAACTGACTCCTCTGAGATTGCTAATTTTTATGGGATTAATTTTGTGTTATTAAGAAAGAAGCTAAATGTCCTAATTAACCTGTAAATAGCGTATACACCAAATTAAGCCTTGTGGCCTGTTGTTAGTTTTTTGGCATCAGCACCTTAGGCAGAATTATTGCAAAAGTATATAAAATAGTATTGGAGGTAAGCATTCTGCATGGAGTTAACTAAAAATCTCATTCAAATTATATTTTAAATACATTCATACTAGTATGTAAGTAGTAAAAATTTGCAAAATGCAGTTACGTGTTCTGCTTGCGTATGCAGTAATTCCCAATTAATGTGAATGGGCCCTTAAATGACCCAATGGCCAACAGTACAGAGGAATTAAATGAAAATCCCATAATTAGGCTGTATTCCACCACCATGTCCTGAAACCCCTATACCAATTGCCAACATTTGAAAGAGCACTTTGCCACATTCAGGTTCAGCTATGATCTGGCAAATTATGAAGCCTGAACCACAGAATCTATTTCTAGCACCTGAGACAGAAATGTGGTATCAAATCAAATTGTTGGTGGGAATTGTTTGTTTCATTCCAGCAAAGTACTAAATGTATTTAGTGTCCAGTTTTCATCTTTATGTAACAGAATTTTAGCAACTGTTTAGCATTCACTCACCTATCTGCACATTTGTATAAAAAAGAAGCACAAATGCCAAACCAAATTTGATTTTCACCATAACCAGGACCAGTTTTTAAGATAAATTTTTATTCTGAATAAATAACTTCAACTTATTATTTATAGGTAAAAAACTACAGATGAAAAGAGGTTAATTTCACTGCCTCAAACTCTAGAGGAGGAATAAAAGACATTAATATTCTGCTGAGAGGCTAAATTTTATTGAACACAAATTTCTATTAAACGTATAATATTTTTTTCCAGAAATATTCTTCCTAAACTTCATATCAAAAGTTTTTAGATGTTGATCTAGATTACGATTATAACTCTGGCTATATTTTAAACTGTCAATATATTACAGACATGTTTGAGTTATATGGAGTTATTATAAGAAGATATACATTGTCCATGGATAGAAAGATATGTGGAAGCAAATTGTCTCAACAAGTAAATATATGGAACATTCATTCTAAAAAAATGCCTATTTCTCTTGTCTTACACAATGTGTTGTATGATATTCAATAAAACTCTGGGATGAGTGCGCCTGTGGTTTGAAAAACAACTTTCATTCTATATGAATTAATTCACATACTGTTTCCTTTGTGAGTCAAAAAGCAATATTTTGTACATTTTAAATTGTAGCATTTATGAATTCTCTCTGCTATTTTAGTGTCAGAATTCAATTTTGATGTAAGAATAATATTGAAGTACAATGCTGCTAAAGAAAGGTATTTTCTGCTTGGTTGCCTTTAAAAACTGTACATGCTCCATATACAATTTGAAGTCAACTTCATTATACTCCAGCCAAAACATGTACTCTTTTTTTAAAATCATTTTTGACAATATCCAAAAAAGAAAATGGGGGAAAAAAAACTAAACCCCAAGATAGCAAAATTAGAAATAAATTTACTGGGAGTTCAAGATACATGAAACTTTACTGACAGTGTTCACAGTATTTCTGACCGGCTGCTTAATCTTAAACTGGCAAATATTCATATTAGTTATTCTGGTATAGTAAATAGCTTTGGTGGGGGGGGGGGGAATAGCTAACAAATAATATCATCTTCCACACAAACATTCTCTCTCTCTCTCTCTCTCTCTCTCTCTCTCTCTCTCTCTCTCTCTCTCTCTCTCCTTATCTGTTCCCACTTAATATAATGAATATCTGATAATGATAATAATTATTTTATTAATGCCTTAGACCAGAATATAACCTAAGATACATTATTTACTTTATAGGTGCCATACAGAAGTGCCATAAAGTCTTCAGTGTTGTAAAAATAGCATATAAAAATTATAAATTTTAAAATTGGGAAAACAATCCCAAATGCATCTCTATGAAAAAAGTCATTAGCTAGATGCTCCAAATGTTGCAAACTAGCCCAATCAAAGACCTCTCCCATTTCCTCCCAAGTCAAATGATTCAGAGTATATACATATATAAACATACACATACACACACCCTTTCTATGCTTAGCCTAAGTTGATGTGAATCCCAATTTAGCCCTACTATGGGAATAATTTCTAAGAATGCAATTTAAAAAAAATAATAATTCTTTGCAGAGATTATTAAATGCACAAAACAGGCATTACATTTCATAACCTACTCCACATTACGATATCTTTTTCTTGCTTTCCCAATTTCCTTATAAACTTAAGCATTTACGTAGTTTCCTTTGTTGAATATTACATTATCAAATTCCTCCTTCCATCTTGCTCTACCTTAAGCCCTTAGGTTGTCTTCAAAGGAAATTAACACAAGAGAGACAATACTAACTGATGTTTAAAACGGATGGCCTAATATTACAATATGCAGATTCAAGGAACTTCCTTAATGGGAAAATATGGCACAGATGAAGATGACTTACCTGTATGCACTGACTGTAAGGACCAATATTGGCAGGAGCCCAATGAGAAATACTCTGTACATGCATTGCCTGCTTCTGGGGACCAGGTGCATCAGAGATCATTTTATCATCCTTTTGGGCAAGGCAGTCCATCTGAAATAGCAGGTCTTCCTTCAATGGAGCTTCAACACAAACCCTGAAATAGTAACAAAAAAAATTACTGGCAGCATTTGAATGACATTAAACTGTCCCTGAGTTCTGGTTGCTGTACTCTTAATATTCCTAAGATTTATACCAGGGGTCAGCAACCTGAAACAGTGAAAGAGCCACTTGGAACCGGCTCCCTCACAAAAGGAAAAACTGGGAGCCGCAAAAAAATGTGTGCGCGTGTGCGTACATGCATGCATGCGCAGAACAGGGTTTGACTGAAGAGTGGAGCCAAGGCAAGATATGCACCTACCCTGCATATTTGGATTGATTGGTTGAACTTTTTTAGTCCCACTTTTTTTTTTGGACTGCACATGGCAGAGGACTGGGAGCCGCAGGAGATGGCTGAAAGAGCCGCATGTGGCTCTGGAGCCACGGGTTGCAGACCTGTGATTTATACCAACAGGACAGAGATGGGCGATGAGAATGAGCAAGAATTCTTGAAATCCCAGTCAAGAATGTCACTTGTTCCTTGCTACTTTCCCAGTTTCTATTCAGAGTAATCTCCATTGTCACTGAGAGAAAGAATAGGCAAATGGAGAACTTTGTATCCTTGCTTTGTTTTTGGTACTATTAATAACTTAGGAGAAAACAAATTAATAGGCAGGGACAATAGGAAGCAGAGCTAGAAGACAGTTGCAGATCACAGATAGGGATGGTAGCCTAAGATGTTATCAAATGTTGCCCAACCCTGACCCTGACTGATTCAACCATTAACTTCATTTCACACTCAAGTACTTTTGTGCAGCAAAATTCACAAAAAGATTAAATGTAGATTTATTCCTTCCATTTGTTGAGGCAAGTGAGGATCACAATATCTGCTAATTTCTTCTTCCACTACAGCCCCCAGCCTTCCCTGATATTCCTGAGAGTCCTCTAATTCTCTACAGCAGCTTTTCATGGAACCATCGAAACAATATGGAATTTGGCAAAATCTGCCTATAAAATAGCCAATTAGGAATATTAGTCCATGTAATTCTGGACCTTATTTACTGATTATGAATTTAGTGATTCCCATGATTATTTTCAGAATCCTTTTCATTGTACACTGCTTTATATAGGTCTTTATTTCATAGCTAGAAAAGGTCTTGCTAAAGAAACTCCACCAACTGAATGTTTTTTCCTCGTTTCCTTTATAATATAGGAGAAACAGAAAAAGAAGAAAACAATGAAAAAAGGGCTAGGGGGGACATGATAGCAGGGTTCCAATATTTGAGGGGCTGCCACAAAAAAGAGGGGGTCAACCTATTCTCCAAAGCACCTGAAAGCTGGACAAAAAGCAATGGATGGAATCTAACCAAGGAGAGAAGCAACCTAGAACTAAGGAGAAATTTCCTGACAGTGACAACAATTAATCCGTAGAATTGCTTGCCTCCAGAACTTGAGGGTGCTCCAACACTGAAGGTTTTTAAGAAGAGACTGGACAACAATTTGTCTGAAATGGTATAGGATCTTCTAGTTCAACCTCCCTGAGCAGGGGGTTGGACTACAAGACCTCTGATATCCCTTCCAACTCTACTATTTTGTTGTTATTATTATTAGTAGTAGTATTTTAGAAAGGCCAGAATGAGGATCCATACAAAGTCTTTCTCAACTGTTGTTTCACAGTACAAGGTCTAGCAGGTTATACTAAAATGTATACGTTATATATAGGTTCAAGCTCTATAAATAGAGGTGTAAAACTTTCATATTTTTTCTGGCTTCTTCTCAGTCAATTATACATTAGGATAACACATAGATGATGTGTAAATTATGGGGTATGGTATTAGTAAGAAACACTGGTTATTTATCTCAGTGAAATCTACAATGCAATGAGTTTCACAAAGATCCAATTACTAGAAAAGCTATTACTAAGTAAAGAGAAATATATCTTACTAAATGGAATAAGTAATAAAGCCCTCATCTGGAAAAAATATCCCAAAGAGATTTCATCTTAAAAAAGATTTTATGTAGCATTAAAAATATTTTAATTGTACAGTTCTTATTTCATTAGCTTTATATATTAAAATGCTTATTAAGAAAGCAGGAATGAAATACATTTAAAGACGGTTTTAAATTAAGAGGAATAAGAACACTGCTGTGCTGAATTCCCTGTTAAAGTTCAAGTTCAGTAGAACAGTATGCCTAAAAATATTTTTTAAACCATATAAAACCTATATTGGCTATGAGGGGAAAAACACTCATAAGGAGATAGCACTATTTTTCAGCTCTATAAAATAGGGTGCAACATTTGAATTATGAGCTTTAAGGGAAAGAAGAAAAGGTAGAGAGGAAAAATTAGGCTAGGATTTAAATTATAGATCTTGGTAGGAATGAAAAATATAAGTTAAAGTCAGCTCATACTGGCCACAAACATACTGGCCACAAACTATTCCCACATCCTAAGATTGTTAGTTACTACAGACACAGCTTAAAATACTAAGACCTCTTCCCCACCCCACCCCTTACCCTAATTTTTAAGCATCTTTCCTGATGAAAGCTTCTGGGATCTTCAAGGATGGAACACCAATTTGTAAATCCAGAATTAGCCTAATAAAAGTATTGTGTTAAAACTGCTAAGGAATATACCCATACGATTGTAGTGATTTTAATTAATTCAGTTGCTGTATTAATGGCATTATTTTCAATTTGTTTTCTATTCTTTTTTTTAAGTTGAAAACTAACTTGTGTATTTGCATCAACAAAATTGTGAGGTAGGAAACAATAAATTTTAAAAGAACACTGTACAGGGTACTTGCTGTTCAGCAAAAGTAAAAGGTCTGTAAAAGCTATCTCATAATAACACTGCATAAAAAATTGCAGGGGAAGAGCCTTTCTCATACAATGTTTTTCATTTTCAGTTTTTTCCCTATTCACAGAAAGTGATATAACATTAAAGAAACTGTATGTTGAAAAGAAAGCACCTCACTTCTCATTCCTTCTTTAAGAGAACACATTTCTCTAGCATCCTTGTTTGTTTACTGAAGATCAAGAAGGATACACATGAATGAGTTTGTTCAGTTTGTTCATGAAATGTCCCTACTATAGTGGAATTATCTGATAATGGCAGGTTATAAGAATAGTCAATTCAAAAAGGAAACCTTTCAATTTTAACAAAATCAGTCAGGCACAAAGAAGAGTATTTATTTATTTAAATTTATATGCCATCTCATCTCATAGTTCAAGTGCTTTCGGAGGTAGCAGTCTTGGCAGAGAACAATATGGTTTCCAAGTTGGCCCTTCTCATTTACACACAGACTTAGCTGTCCCAGTGATAATGTCATTATTTAGAACTATAATCTTTCATTCAGTATTAGCTCTCTACGTTGCTCTTAATTTTCAATCTGCACATCTTATCTTCTCTCCTGTAATTGAACATGCCTATTTTATTAATTTAGCAAAATCTGTGCCTGATTTTTATCGTGTCAGTCTCTTCTAAGCTGCTTTACTCTTAACCCTGCTTATAGAAGGGACAAAAAATAATGGAACTTTTGCCAAGTTACAATGGAAAAGAAGCAGGAGCACAATAATACAGTATTGCAGGCTAACTCTGCCCACAGCCTGGAGTTTGATCCTGACAAAGCTTGACGATGACTGAGACTTCCTTACTTCCATGGTCAATAAAATGAGGACCCAGATTGTTGGGGGCAATATGCTGACATTGTAAATCATCCAGAGCCTGCTATAAAACACTACAGGGCAGTATATAAGTCTAAGTACTATTGTTACAATTCATAGGGAGATGATAGATCATTTTGCCCAAATATTTTAGAAAAAGTTACTGTTAGATCTCACATGTTAGTTAACTAACTGATAATTATTTCAGAATTATACTTCTATAAAGTAGGTTTGGGGAACATTTCAACGTTGAAGAGCATGGACTCATTATGAAGCAAGGTACTGCATTAAAAGACATATGATGAATCTAGGATAACAGAATACAAAATAGGTTCAGTATAAAAAAAGTGGGTTTTTTTAAAAAATCAGAGATTCACATGCACTCATGCCTTTGAAGAGAGACATACAAAGAGGTGAAAGGAAGCCCAATCCAAACACAGGGAAACTAAGTCTGAAGAAAAATCATAAATAAAGCATTAGTAGCAATGAAGTATATTCCAGTGTACCATAAATATAAGACAGCAGTAGTATGAACCTACCTCGCTGGAGGACACAAATCAAATGCTGTCATATAGACTGAATTTATCACAGCAAAATCGGCCATACTCTTCACATACAGATGGACCAAAATAATATCTGTCAATGCCAATCCTTTTAAATTCATATGAGCTGCATGTGGAAAAATAATGCATCTGTTACAGACAGGAAATATTTGATTTGTACTAAAGGATACCAAGAAAAATATATATCAAAGAACTCCCCTTGAACCAAAGCATAACTGAAGCTGAAGCTGAAGAACTTAAACAAATAGAAACTATTCTGATAAGTACAATTTCTTATATAGCATATGGGCAGATACGTTGAGTTTACTTCCTAAACCAACTTGATTTTGTTTGATCTTGTACAGTAAACTAGTAAAAATTAAGACTTGTTAAATTCCAGTGAAGCTACCTCAAAGCAGATGAAGCTATTATAGTCTTAATCAAATCTACTTCCTCACGAAATATACAATCTACTAAGCATTTATGAGGAAATTATCAAGTTATCACATAATTTTAATATTTGATTTTGCATCATTATATGTATGGAACAGAACAGAATAGAATGGAATAGAATAATAACTTTATTGTCACTTTGAATGTACATTAATCAGCATACATTAAAATGAAATTTCATTGCATATAGCTCTCAGGGTCGCCACTTCCCATACACACTATATAAATATGACAAAAATATACAAAAATAAATAAATACATACATGCATACATATAGAATTATGCATATACCCACATATATTATATGACACAGATAAACAGCACAGTCTGGTGAGAAAAACGAATCTTGCGAATTTACCAGGTGGATGGTATAGGGAACAAAGCTATTACAGAATTGGGTAGTCCTGCTAGAAATACTTCAAAACCTCCTTCAAGAGGGGAACAACAAAAACAGACCGTAAAGTGGGTGTATGGGATCTCTAACAATACTTTGAGCTCTAAGCACATAGCACTTATAAGCAGCATCCTGAATAATGGGAAGCAAGCTTCCCATGATCTTCTCAGCTGTCCTTACTACTCTCTGCATGGACTTTCTATCTGAGGCACTGCTGCCACCAAACCAGACAATGATGCAGTTTGTTAAAATGCTCTCAATTGTGCCTCTGTAAAAAGTGGCCAGGACAGAAGAAGAAAGATGTGCTCTCCTCATCTGACGCAGGAAATGCAGACGTTTGTTTGCACGCTTCACTAAGGATGATGTGTGGAGAGACCAATTCAGATTGTTAGTTATCTGCACCCCCAGATACTTAATACTGTTGACCATCTCTACAGCTGCATCCTTGATACTGAGTGGAATATGACTGTGCCAGTTCTTTCTAAAATCTACAATGATCTCCTTTGTTTTATCAACATTTAAAACCAGGTTACTTTTATTGCACCATTCCACCAGAGCCTTCTCTTCTTCCCTAAAAGCATCTTCATTGTCATTCCAGATAAGACCCACCACTGCCATGTTGTCTGCATACTTCACAATATGAAGGATGATATTGGCAGATTTGGCATAGCAGTCGTATGTCATCAAGGTGAACAGTAGCAGACTCAGGACACAGCCCTGTGGGGAAACCGTACTTAAGCAGCTGGAGTTGGAAACTTTCTTTCCAACTTGCACAACCTGGGCCCTATCAATAAGGAACTCAAGTATCCAATTACATAAAGGAGTATCAAAACCTAATAGCCCCAGTTTGTTCACCAGATGCTGAGGAATGGTTGTGTTGAACATTGAACTAAAGTCAACAAACAACATTCACATGTGTGCCAAGCTAAGATGAAGCACACAGGAAAGTGCATCTTCTACAGAGCTGTTCTTCCGATAGGCAAACTATAATGAGTCAAATGTAGGGGGAAGGCATGAAACCATATAACTTAAAATTACTTGTGACTGAAGGTCAACGAGGGACACATTTTGCCATATGGCGACATTTCTTTCTCTCCTGCTTAAAGCTTTGTATCTGGTGAAATATTTTGCGAGGATTTATTTATTTAAAAATTATTCAACAATTATCTTTGAACAATTACCTTTTAAATTAAACTTCCCACAAAAATCTGGGGATGTGGCTAGAATAATAATGTGTTGGATGAGATTCCATCACTCATGAAGGAAGTATTTCTTCCTGTCACTCATGAAGGAAGTACTTCCATTGACTACTCTTTAAACATCAACCTTTCTAAAACCGTTTCCAGAAGACTGAAGTATCCTCCACAAAATGTGGCAGGTTTTGTGGGAACTTCTGAAAGGACAGAAGTAACAGAAACCAGTCTCCTCCTTTTAATGTAGATTTCCATCAGACTGAAAGCTCTTCAATTCGAAGGCATGTCTTTAAAGATTAATAAAGGATTGAGGTCTATTATTTCTCAGTCAGGAACTTGAATATTCAAGAGCCATATGTTCATCATAAAGACTGCCCAGAAAATATGACTATTTCACCTGGCTCATGACAGAATTGGAGAGAAAATTGCTTGCATCTGCCTACATGATGGATTACTTTTTTGAATGTTGGAAGAACTTTATGAATAAATCTGGTTTAAAAAGTAGAGGGGCAGCCCAGCAAGGAACAAGTTACAAACTAAATCTTGTAGTCTTAATGTAAAAAGTCAGAACTACAATGTATGTCTTGCAGTTCATAACTAATTTCCATTTTAGGCCATTAAAACAATTAATCTTGCTATAAGGTTTTTGTTACCTCCATTCTTATGCCACTGTATGTAATAAAACAGGTAGTCAGACAAGCTGACTTTTGTAAGGAAAGGTTTTAACACATACCTGAAGAGTCTCAACTAAGTTTGGCAAAGAAACCTGGGGTAATACTTTTAGATTGTTTAGCACCATAACTCATCTCTTTTTGAGAAGGCAAAATAAATATACACAGGAAATGCAGGTATTCCCTGGATCAAAATGTATCAGTGCACCAGAAATGGAAAAGAATAGTTTAGATGTAAATCATCTGCTAAAGCCACCAGGATTCTTAGCCTCCAGCCAGATACAACTACTATTTTGGTTTAATTTTAATTAAAAAAAAATCAGGCAATGATGTATATTATTTCGACTGGCTAGGGTCATGAAAATATTACAAAAATCAAGTAAGTGTTTTAGAGCTCCAGTCTTTCAATTTACATATTATGCCCAAAAGATTTATGCATAACATTGCTCCTTTAGCTACAAGCCTGATTACAACCCCTGTGCTGATATCTAGGCTGTTAGGAACTAGCTTAAGGGCCCTTTAGGAAATCTGCTGCCTTTTTACCTTGCAAAATTGTTCATGCTTCCTTATCATTCTGTATTCAGTCAGGAACTCAGATGCAGAAGCCAAATGTTAAGATTTTATGAGCCAATACATCAAAACAAGAATATTAGCATGCCCATTGTGTAGCCGCTGAGAACAATTTCCATTTTTATGAATGAAAAAGATGCCTGTATAAATATTTATTTATTTAAAAGTGCAAAAATATGGAGGGATTCAGAAGAAAATAGAAGCATTTTGTTTTATATCTCAATATCTTGTAAGGGTTTTGATAGTAAGAAATCCAGCAACCACAATTCCCAAGACATCAATTCTTTGCTTGCGTTAAGTACATAAATGAGATTTAGAGCTACTGATCTAATCCTAGATGCCAAAATCAACCACAGCAACAGCTTTTTAAAGAACTTAATTTAAAATTATGATAAAGTCAGTTTAGCTAACAGAAAGCAGACACAATGGGGAATGCACATACAAAAAAGATAAAAAGGAATGAAAACAAACTCAGCTGCCTTGCATAACCAGATCAAGGGAGAACATAAAAGGAATCCAGTCTAATCACAAAGGTAAAAATGGATGGATTTAGACTGCAAATTTCTGTGACCAAATGTAGCAATTCTTGTAATCTTCCAAGCAATAACCCTATGATGGACAATCTAATAATCTCTATCATCTGGTCTTAGCACTTAATGGCACTTAACATTCAAAATGAAAGTCACCTATTCTTATTTATTTGTCAAATGTACATGGCCTCCCATCTCACATACAAGTGACTCTTGGAGATGTACAAGAGTAGAAAACAATATATAAAACATTATTATTACTATTATATTAACATTAACATCATCTCATTAACAATGGAGCCACCTCAATATCTCATCAGTCTTCTGGAGTCTTTCTAGAACAGGCATGTCAAACTCTCGACATCATGTGACATCGTGCGGCGTATTGGGACTTTTTCCTCATTGCCGGCAATGGGGTGGGTGCAGTTTCTGCGTGACACATCCAGCCCAAGGGCTGGCAGTTTGACATACCTGTTCTAGAAAATCAACAGGCAGGGATGGAACCAGTCTCACTTCATGAGTTGGGAGGATGTTCCATAAAGTGGACACATATAATCTACTTCATCCAAAGCTGCCACACAAACATCTTCTCAACCACCTTCACCCCAAAAGGTAGGTTAGATACCGAACAAACATTTTCCAGTATACTGTGGTCCATGATGGCTTGAGGAGGAGATGCTCCAAGGCCTCCTTAAAACATAAAGGAACAATCCCCTAACTCAAAGACTTCACTACTGTCAGAATCCACTCAAACAACACCACCCAGGCCCAGTCCATTTCCTTAGGCCCAAAAGGTTCAAACTCTTCCCATATAATTGGGCAAATTCCTCCCCAGGCATTCCCCCCCCCCCCGATCTGCAACAAGCCAGCAACCAATTGTGAGTGAATTTGAATGACTTTTTCTGGCAAAAAATTGTTTCCTACTATTGTTCTCCAAGCTCCCTCCTGCTCAAAAAGGTGCATCTCAACTGAAACAGGGCTGCAAGATGCAGTAAGGTTGGATAAATATTGGTGTTTCATCTACTTTATTTCATAGCATCTGTAACCCATTTTTGGTTAAGTTCACTCACTGTAAAAAACTAGTGTCATTCTACATAGCTCTTCTCTCATTTTAGCTCCCTTAATTATTTTGTGAACCATGGGGAGTGATGGGACCCACAAAAGGAGAGAAGTCCCATAGATTTACCTAGTTTCTGGACCTAGTCAGTAATACATGCCTTGGTAATACATGCCAGGTCAGCCCTCTCATCAGTTATTAAATTGCAGATGAGGGATGTTTAAAACAAGAAATGGGATGGCTAAGAACTGACCATGAAGCTAACTACCCATGTTGGCTGCCTAAACTCTCAGAAGAAACAAAATGCTTTCTACTGGCTGGAGAGCAACAAGAGGAACGGGAATTGCCTGGTGATATTTCAGCTCAGAACAAATCACAACATTTATTCTTCAGAGCATTTTAGCCTTCTTTACTTCATGCAAACTAAAAATGCTTTTAAGATTTCACTAAACACATTTAAGTGATTAAATGCACGGATTACAAATTATTAAGCCTTAATTAAAACGTATCTCTTCTGCAGCTTATACTACACTTCAAAATACCCAAGAAAAGCACCTTGGAGTGAGGAAAGGACGTTGTTTGCCAATTCTTGTATGCTTTTCCCTTCCGATGGATGAACATATGCGCTGATGCCTGTTATCCACTGGTAACCCTTCAGAGACTTTCCAGAAAATTCAAGAGCTTTACCTATAAAGATTGAAAAATAAGGACACAATGAGAGAGCCAATTGATGTAATGATTAAGGCACCAGATTAGAAACCAGAAGACTGTGGATTTTAGTCCTGCCTTAGGCACAAAGCCAGCTAGGTGACCTTGGGGCCCGGCACAATCTCGGAGGTCTAAGGAGCAGGTTATGATATATAACTTTCCTGCCTGAGCAGGGGGTTGGACTAGAAGACCTTCCAACTTTATTATTCTTATCATTTCCAAAACTTTGTCAAAAAAACTGCAAAGACCTGTCAGGCAATCATCAAGAGGCACACACACACACACAGAGTCATTTTTCACCTTACTTAGTTTTATCTACCAAAGACCTAAATGCTTCATCTATGAATGGTAATCTTCTAAAAGAAAAAGCAGATCATTCAGTAAATATGCAACAATGTATAAAACAGTGGGAAAATGTACAGTTGTACTTAAAAGTCAATTAGAAGGAATTAATGACCCCCCAATAGACCCAGGTTTATTACAAAGATTCTGAATACATACATACATACATACATACATACATATATATGTAACACAGAGTGAAGCCCATTTCTATGTCTTTTCTCTCTTCCAGACCCTTAATGCCTTTAAATAGCCCAGAAAACAGTCCAGAATGATAATATCTTTCCCACTGAACTATTAACAGGAGGAGCTTTTTTCTTCATGATAGAATTGGCTGGATATCACCCACCATTATTTTATAATTTTGCCACTTATAGTATAGCATTATAATAATTATAGGGTATGTGTCTCCATGTCCCAAAGCAAAGATAATGGCCAAATGAAGCCTTGGACACTGATGGATACATGACATGGGAAGTAATTTTACAGAACAAATGTTCCAGTTATGGATTTGGATTCAGTTATGCCCTAGGCTGAAATGAAAAGGATTCAATTTGTTCAAAGTAGGTCCAGATTGCCTTTTTCATCTGTAGTATTATTCTATTCAGACTGGGGATAACCTAACCCTAAAAGATTTTGCGAAGGGAGGAACAAAAACATGAAACAGGAAGAAGGGAATAAGAAAGGCTCACTTGAAGCTGATTTGATCTCATCCACAGTGCATCACTTCAAACTATGATACATTCTGATCATATTAATGAGTGGAAAGTTGCATGATTAGTATAAAACAATAGTTCAAGGAAGTGAAAAAAATGTTTAAATTAAAAACCATAGGTTATGATATGCCAAGAAGAGCTCTCCTTAATTCTACTGACTACGTGCCATCTCTTTTGGCCTGGATGTATGAATGGATGGAAGGAAGGTTTTTCTTCTGTGCCAGTTCTTCATTTAAATGAATGGCAATTTTCAGAATGGATAGCATGATTTTTTTTGAATGTTTGTCACACAGCTACTTAAGTATCACCATCCTACAGCTCAAATTTAAGGAGATATGATCTATATCGGAGGCTTCAGCTGGTGCAGAATGCGGCCGCGCGAGTGGTGGTGGGGGTTTCCCGATACTCTCACCTCTACTCCGCGAGCTGCATTGGCTTCCGGTTGCCCTCCGGGTGAGATTCAAGGTGCTGGTAATGACCTATAAAGCCCTAAATGGCATGGGTCCGGATTACTTACGGGAGCACCTGCTGCCGGCATCAACTTCCCTTCGTCCAGTGCGCTCCCACAGAGAGGGCCTCCTCAGGGTGCCGTCGGTCAAAGAATGTTGACTGGCGGCCCCCAGGGGGAGGGCGTTCTCTGTGGGCGCGCCAGACCTTTGGAACCGTTTACCGGTTGAGCTCCGGATGGCTCCTGACCTTCGCTCCTTCCACCGTGACCTAAAAACTTACTTATTTGAACAAGCCGGCCTGGTCTGATGGGTTTGGGGTATTTTAATATTAATTTTCTTAATTTTTATTGTAATTGGGCTACTTATTTAATTCTTTCTTAACTTTTGTACATTGTATTTTTATTGTATTTATTGCCCTGTACACCGCCCTGGGTCCTTCGGGAGAAGGGCGGTATAGAAATTAAATTATTATTATTATTATTATTATTATTATTATTATTATTATTATCAATCAGAAGATGAATAATGGCTGCTGTAGCTTATTAACTCCAACGAGAATATATGTATGCATTTTCTATCCCTATCGCTAGTCAATGATGAGAGAAATGAACATATCTTTGAAGTAAGCAACAAACTGACTTATTTATTTGATTTAGGCACCACCCAACTTCTGGAACATCCTAAGAGTGGGAGACCTATAAATCTTGTGGGAATCTTATATTCTAACTAAATCAGGATGCAAGGAACAGTAAAAAATATAAAGAAAGATCTACTATAAATCCAATCTAAGGGGTGAACTATTACTGAGAATATCAACTATTGAATGCTATGTTGATGCTGTTAAAAGTAGTAAAATTTTCCTCTCCATAAGATAAATTATACAATCAGAAATTAGAAAATTGTTACCAAATGTCCACAGTGGTTAAGGCAAGCCAAAAACTTACTTTCTTGTGCAAAATTTGGTCTTAAAAACTGCCACGTAATGCAAGGGGTTTCCTTTATCTCATCTGAAGGTGGCCAGGCACTGTCTTCAATTTCTTCTGTGTCACATGAACATTTCCCAGGCAGTTTGCCCCCAAACTGTGCCTGATTAAAAGAAATATTGCAACACGGGTTACTGCAAATTCTAATTCTTGGATAAAAAGCTCGTCAGTGATCAAGAGTACGTCCCTCCTGTTTTAGCGAGAAAGCAAGAACTTGTTACTTATTACTGAGAATGTGTTTCCAGGCAGAGTCACGAACATTCTTTCTTGGAGATCAATGATCTCCACAGACATAAAACTGAATTGCAACCTAAGTGAACAGCACTATCTAATGATTTAATTTACTTAGTACAATTAACAGGGAATCATTATATAGATAAAACAATGCAAATCAATAGTACACATGGAAACATTCATCATGTTAATGGTAATGGAGACAAGAAAATGCTTTAAATGCAACCTTAAACTTTCAACAATGTATATCTATTTAACTTTTAAAAAACAAACAAAACAAATAATTCACAAAGTGAATTCAACAAGTTCCTGCCACTGTCTGCTGCCCTCTTCTGGTGTGGATCAGGTATTTCTTTCTCCATCTTTCTGGCAGAAAAGCAATTTTGGTTTATTACTAGAACTATAGTATTTTACTCACAAAAAGTGTTTAACATAATCCAGTATTAGCAAACAAAAGACAGAATGCTGGAAAGCTTCTGGTGAGCTATGTACTGTCTGCCACAGGCCATTTCCTTTGAAACTATACTGATCTTGATGAATCCTTGTCTGATCCACAAAAACACATTCATAGTATAACACAAATTAACATTTTTGGAACTAAGGACAGTTTCAGTATTCACTTTACTTTGAAATGATATGTAGTTTACAGATGTTCTGTATGAGAAAAGCAGTGGCCATTAGCATTTTGTCAAAGACATATCCAAAGGCCCACAATACTATATATTTGTCCATAAAATAAACCACTGTTTTCTGATGGTAAGACTAGGATCCCAATATAGATCTAGAGGATAAATTGGAGACGACTCTGACATATACCAAAACCTAATAATACAGAATTGTGTTGAAGAACTTTGGTATAAAAATGGAGTGAACATCGGTCTGAGATTGGATAGGCTGTTATTTTTATTAGGACTTTATATATTTTATTTATTCTGCTTTATTCAGGTTTTATGTTCTATTTTGTTAAACATGGAGACCCTAGTTTACAGCTACAGCAATAGGCAAATCAGTAATAAAAATCAATTCAAATTCCTGAAACTAGCGTCCCATTTATTTATTTTTTTAAAATTGTAATTCAGAAAAAAACAATTACTATCTGAGGAAGGCCAATATATTCACCCATTAGCTCTGAAACATGGTCAGTTATTCAAATTCAATAAAATAACTCTTATTTCATTTAGACATTTACCCTAGCTATGAGATAATCAATTGGCTGGGCTGAAATTACTAGTAAGTAGTAGTTTCAGTGTAGGTAACCAGTCATGGGTACATTTTTACAGCCAGTTTGGTGTAGTGCCTGTATTTATGAGTATATTTATCAAATTTATATGCCGTTCCTCTCACAGTTCAAGGTGACTTTGAGTGGCTGACAGTATAATCAATGCTATACTTTTTTTAAATGGATATAAAAACAATTATAACTACAAGAACAGATTAAAATTACAAAAGGTTGAAACAAACTTAAAAAACATGGCTTTTTAAAAAATTGTTGGACTAGGATTGGGAAAACAGAAATCTAGAAAGTAGTATTTTTAATAAAGCTGTTTTGTAATAACTTCACACAAGTAAATATAACTGTTGGATTAGGATTAGGATTTATTAAATTTATATGCCGAAATGTCTCACATTTCACTCATGGTTTTAAAAAAGAAGGATAATTAGCAAAAAGCTTGCATAATTAGCAGTCTCAATGTTTTGTTTGGAGATTTTCATTTCTGAATACAAGAAACTTGGTCTTACAAGCATCTAAAAGTGATGACAATTCTCTGGAACAGAAAATGAAAGTTTAAAGTTGGACAGAAACAGGTCTGCTAATCTCTTCTTGCTTTCTGAAGTGATAATCTTTTCATTTAAACAATGTCTGTGGGAGACCATGCACAGATTTCATTGAGAGTGCGTTCACATACAGGACACTTACCGTATCTTATGAATAGGTAACATCTACACATATATACTGTAATTCATACAAAAATAAACAGTAATGGAAGAGGAACTATTGAATGTATGAAGCTGAATTTCTTAATAATGGATGTATCTTTAGCCTTTCTCCACAAAAATCTATGATGTTGCTGATATATATTTTAAAGACAAAGTGAAAAAAAATGATTACACATTATTGAAAAGATAAAAGATCTAACTGGCACACAAATACACTTTTGTCTACAAACATTTCACCAAGAATGGATTTCTTATGCAAATGGAAATGGAAACATGCACCCTGCCAACATTTCACTGGTTATAAATTGCTTCTACTAGGGCTATTTTTCTGTACTGCCCAGCAACTCCCAAAGACAATGACTGAATCAATCCAAAGTGGGAAGGGTTTATAAGCCAGTTGTCTTTTAAACTACCTTCTAAAAATAGAAACGAGAATCTTTCTTACTTTCATGTTTTACATTTTTAAGCTACTTTGATGCAATGAAGATTAACAGAAGATTTTATGTTCTAAGAAGCTGGATAGGAATTATTTGTTTTAAAAAGCAATGAATAAAATCTTCTTACCTGTCAGTTTCTGATCGTCGTATACATAAGATCTGATCTTGTTTGCTAGGCACATTTTCTCATTTTACCATTAATCAGTGATTGTATTTATATGAAATATTTGCTTTGTCCCTTATACAGAAATAAAGGTATTGTGGCTAAATAAAATTCTTCGCTTCCAACAGGACAAAATTTAAGCAGGACATAATCTCTCTCTATCACACACACACATACACACACACACACAAATGCACGGGCGCGCACCGTGGCTGATGATTCATCTGGTCATTTCTCCTACAATATGAATGTAACATCAAAACCAATTTCTTAATTTCCCATATTTTGAGTTCTAGTTCTCTTCTTCACCAGAGACTTTATGTTTTGGAGCATATCCAAGTAAACTATGATTTGTGAAATGTGTGTGTGGGGTGTGTGTGTGTGTAGAAAGAACTATTTAAACCAGGTGTGTCAAACTGCCGGCCCGCAGGCCGATTGCGTCACCAGGAAACTGCGCCCACCCCATTGCTGGCAAGGGGGAAAAAGCTCCGATATGTCACGCAACATCACATGATGTCGCGAGTTTGACATGTCTGATTTAAACAGACCAAAAATTAGCATATAAATCTGGATTTACTACCTCAGCATGTTTTGGTACTGATTATTCAATTTAAGGAAAGATGTGTAAGTGGTTCAAATATGAAGCCAAAGGGAGGTTTCAGATTCTTTGTGTAGATGCATGCTTCATCTGCTCCTCCTCCTATGTCTGTTCTAGGCTCATACAAAAGATGAATTATCTATAGGATATATGTGTAGGAGTGAAAGAGATGCAAACAAGTTGTTTTGAAGCTAGCGTGAGCATGCTATCTGTGCCTCCTTAACTCAAATGTCTAGTTTACTTGGTTTGTGTGGCTACCATGCAAGTTCAGGAAAAGGAGCATTTAAGAAGAATCTGATTAAGTATGGCATAGGCACCCGCCCTTGTTCTGAAACACACATCTGGGTTTGGATCTAAAATGCCAAATTTTGTTTCCTTAAACTTCTGCATATATAATTCAATCCATTTGGTCTAGCTCAGGCCTACACGGCTTGGAGAGGGATAAGGACCACACTGATAAATTAAAAACAACATCAGGGCACAAAGAAAAGCAAGCAATAGCCCTTAAGACTTCTATACCACTTGTGCTTTACAGCCCTTTCTAAATGGTTTACAGAGTCAGCATATTGCCCCCAACTATCTGGATCCTCATTTTACCAACCTCGGAAGGCTGGAAGGCTGAGTCAACCTTGAACGGGTCAGGATCGAACTTGACAGAATTGAACAGTTGGCAGAATTAGCCTACAATACTGAATGCTAATAGCCTGAAGGAACTGGAGGATCTTGGCAGCCAATTTTTGGGGGTGACAGCAGTAGATATTTCCTGGCTCCTTCACCAGTGGTGGATGTGCTGAGCTTTTAAAAAAAATGCCAGCAAGGCTGCATGGTATCCACATGGGGCCCATAGGCTTTTGGTTGTGGAGGCCTGGTCTAGATGCTCTTGCTGTTTCTGAAAATCCACAGTAGTTGGTGATTTGAGAAGTAACTGTGTCTCCAAACCCAGTAATTCATTTTTAAAGAAACTGATGAAATCAAAGTTACATATATATCTCCTATGGCATAATAAGTTAAAATGCCTTGTTCAATAATCCAGTGGAGGGTCACTTTGGAGAACATAAAATTAGTTTCCTATGATCTTAAAATGAAACTAATACATCAAAACATTTTATCTCATGTATATTAGGCACCTTAGTAAATGTTTAATAAGGGATGGTTACAATCATCTTGGCGCTGGAGGTGCAACTCAGGAGTTCAAACATTAACTCAGATGGTTTGGACCTACAGTATGTTAAATATGCAAATCTTCTTCTTAGCTGTTTTTCTAGGCTTTGGAATCTTTCAAGATAGAAAAATCTGAAGATTTCTGCAGTTAATAAAAAGAATGATCATACATCAACAGAAGGAGAATTATACAACTGATTTGCAGCAACAAGTTGGGAATATGTAAAGCTGCCCAAAGTTGTTGTAACAGTGATATGGGCAACATATGAATTTATGTAGTCTGGCAGAAAAATATGAAAATAAGGAAGAAAACGATATAGTTTTTGAGAGAGTAGAGTGAGAAAACATAATTTTGCAGACATTCCTTCTCTTTTTATATTTTTAAAGGGATAGATATTTTTACTCTATTAATTAGTATATGCTAATAGACACTTAAAAATACCATACAAAAAATGCCTTTAACACTGTGTTCATTACAGCATTCTCTGATTTTCTGTAGTCACTCAGGGAAGCAATAACCTAGGTGTAACTAATATCAAAACAACAAGCACTAGGGGAAAATAATTACAAACGTCTATGGAAAAGATCAATAACAAAAATCATTTTTGAATATTTTTTAAAGGTGGCCTAGCTAAAACCTAAAAACTAGATACAGACTGATTGACAATGCAAAACCCACCCTGTCCCCAATTTAAAATAAAATTTATAATAAAAATAACATAGTGTTAATCAAACACAGGCAAGTTGTTTCTTAATCTATTTAAGTATTTCTTTTTTTAAAAAAAACTTGGGTTTCCCTTATTCTTTCCTATAAAAATTAAGCATTTTCAGTATAAATATTATATTTATATTCTTTGAGCAATAATAGCTTCTTCCCGAGAAAGAAAAGGAGAATCCATCTGTTATTAAAGCCTACAGATATATCAGCATCGTAAAGTGTGAAAAGCGGCAATGATTATGAGTTAAATACTTCCAAAATGAAAAATCTGTGTCACTTTCAAACAGTGAACTTTGATATGCCTTTTTCCCAAATAATATAACAGAACTCTTTTTTAAATAGAAACCTTAGTTCAACAAATGATGAAAATATAATTTGTTTAAATCAAAGAAGTGCTTATACTTTCTCCATTACGAAAGGATAAGACAGAAAGTAGGAAAGCATGTTCAAAATAATCAGATAGGTGGAATTTATTTTTAGTGGCATACAGTAAGGCTGCAAAACTCTGTTCCTAAGGTTCCCTCTAAGTAGCTCTACAGAGGTCATAATATTATCAATTACTTTTTGTTTTATTAGAACTTGGTTTAGTATGTCTTTCAGATTGCCCTATAATCCTTGACCTTACTATACAAGAAAACAACTCCCTTGTTAGAATAGAGAGTCTACGCAAAAGCTTATTTCTAGATGTAATTTCTAACTATGAACTTTTTTCATTTCTTAGGCTCTTTCATTATGAAAATACTAAACACTGGTCTACAAATTTTGGGAAATTATCAACCTCTGAGAAAAAATGTGTTAATTCTTTCATATTTTGATTAGATGAATTAAAAAAACTGGCAATAAAGGTGCTGGTTGGCTAAAGTTTTAAAGGCACTTTACAATAAAGATTTATACACAGGCGAGTATATTTGCCTACAAGGGAGGGAAGTGTCTAAAAATCATGACGCCTCGTCACTTCTCGACAAAGTATGGTAGAACAATAAAAATGGTACCACATGGTATCTTCATTTTGAGACTAAAGACTATTAACTAACTGTAATTTATTGTTCTTTTATTGCAAGGTACATTTCTCTTGGTCAGATCAACGCATCACATACAGTTACATCTGGTGGGTTGTGAAAGTGTTATTGCCTAACATTTCCCAGGAACAGTTGCATATTTTCCCTCAGAAGCCAAGATGCCACAAAAATGTGTAAACAATGCAGTTAACTTCTGCTACATTTGTGGCGAGGTTACATTTGCATCTCAAAAGTGCAGTATGACAGCAGTGGTAAAAAAAAAGGCATACCACGTATATTTTGGATGCAAAACAGGGGATCAGGACAAGAATTGGGCCCCTCATTATTGTTGCATTACATGTGCAACTTATCTGCATCATTGGCTAAACAAGAAGAAAAAGTCCATGCCTTTTGCAGTTCCAATGGTATGGAGAGAACCCACCAATCATAGTAACTATTTTTGCATGATTCCCCGAATTGCAAAAGGTATCTCAGGAAAGAAGAAGTGGACCGTGGAACATCCAAACATTCCATCCGCACTGTGTCCTGTGGCGAGGACTTGCCAATTCCAGATCCACCAGAATCCTAGCCTCTAGACTCAGATGAGAAAGACAATGAACGGGACGGAGCTGATCAGGGGCCATCTATGTCAGCAGACCCAAACTTTAGCCCACCGTATGTTCCTCCTGAACCACATCTAATTTCACAGAGTGAACTAAATGTCCTGGTCAGGGATTGCCTAAGAGTAAGGCAGAGCTACTGGGCTCCAGATTACAACAGTGGAACCTTATCATTTAATCTGATGTTAGAGCTTGTCAGTTTTTCATGCAAAAGCATGAAAACATTATTTGATAAACCAATAAATGAATGGAAAATTATATTATTGGTATCAATAAAGATAAATTTATAATGATTGGTGTGGCACCATTCTCATTGTTATATCACATTTTGCGGAAAAATTATGGAGAATAATCGCACATACCCCTAGTAATTTTGAATTATTTTGATGTAATTTTGAACTGAAGCTGTATCCTGAAAACTGGAGCCAATTAATACTCAGGACTTAATTTTCCTTTATTAGTGACCCAATTCTGGTAAAATTAAGCTACTTTCATTTCCGAGGCTTTCTCCTTGTAGACCAGTGAAACCAAAGAAAAGCAAGACTACAATATAAAATGAATTGAAAGCAATCGAAAGACCTTCTATATTCACTCATGCAATCCTACCATTCAGTATAAAAGAATATTCTCCACACACAGATAAATAAAAACCAGAATTATTTTTCATCAATCCCTTTCTGTGTTATCCCCTACACCAGGGGTGTCAAACTTGGTGGAGCAGTGGGCTAATGCCTCCTTAAGTAACACCAGCTGCCTGCAATTAGTGCAGGTTCGCGTCCCACCAGGCTCAAGGTTGACTCAGCCTTCCATCCTTCCGAGGTAGGTAAAATGAGGACCCAGATTGTTGGGGGCAATTAAGCTGACTTTGTAATAATGCCGCTTGGGGTGTGTGTGAAAGCCCTAATAAGCAGGCATATACATAGAATGAAGGCTACTGCTAAGCTTGTAAGCCGCCCTGAGTCTTCGGAGAAGGGCGGGATATAAATGTAATAAAAATAAAAATAAATAAATAAATAAAATTTCATTGAGGGCCGCATCAGCATTGCGGTTGCCCTCAGGGGGCCAGATGGGTATGGCCAGGGTGGGCGTGGCCTATTGGGTGGGCGTGACTAGTGTGTGTGTGTGTGGCCTACTGATAGGGCCTGCAACTTGGGTGTCCTCCTGGATTCATGGCTCAGTTTGGAAGATCATATAGGAGCCGTGGCCAGGGGGGCTTTTGCCCAGGTTCGCCTGGTGCGCCAGTTACGGCCCTATCTGGACCAAGATACGCTACGCAGTCACCCATGCGCTCGTGACCTCCCGGCTAGACTACTGCAATGCTCTCTACATGGGGCTGCCCCTGAGGACCACTCGGAGGCTTCAGCTGGTGCAGAATGCAGCCGCGCGAGTTGTGATGGGAGTCTCCCGATACTCCCATGTAACACCTCTTCTCCGCGAGCTGCATTGGCTTCCGGTTGCCCTCCGGGTGAGATTCAAGGTGCTGGTGATGACCTATAAAGCCCTAAATGGCATGGGCCCGGATTATCTAAGGGAACACCTGCTGCCAGTGTCAATTTCCCATCGTCCTGTGCGCTCCCACAGGGAGGGCCTCCTCAGGGTACCGCAGGTCAAGGATTGCCGACGGGCGATCCACAGGGGGAGGGCATTCTCTGTGGGCGCGCCTGTCCTATGGAATCAACTGCCAATGGAACTCCGGACTGCCCCCGACCTTCGTTCATTTCGCCGGGACCTAAAAACCTGGCTCTTTGAGCTATCTGGTCTGGACTGAGGGGTTTAATGTTTTTAAATTGTGATTTAATTTTTGCGGCTAGACTTAATTTAATTTAATTTTAATTTTATATTGGATTGTTTTTAAATTTTGCCTTGTAAACCGCCCTGAGTCCTTTGGGAATAGGGCGTTATATAAACCGAATAAATAAATAAATAAAAATAAATACTGGGTGGGCGTGGCCAGCTCTACATCGTTCGCATCAAGGGTGCCTATGGGGGCCTGGGCAGGAGTGGGACAGATCTGAGGGTCTCTGGCAGGAGGAGGTTCTCTGGGCCAGGGCCAAGGCAGTGGGGGCCGTTCCCTCACTGTTTCCAGGATGGCTTCGCAGGCCACATGAAACCACTTCGCGGGCCGGATCCGGCCCCCGGGCCTTGTGTTTGACATGTCTGCTCTACACCAATGCATCATTGTTTCAACCTTTCTCCCACTAATCAAAATGAAATTTGCCTTCTTTGTGTTCCTCATTTGGTTTCTCTTTCATATTATGATTATACAGCAACAGTTCTGAAGTCCATCAGAAGATGTCTTACTAGACAACAACAAACCTTTTATGGAGTGAATTTCTTTCAATCTAGGGATTATCCTAATCCAGATTTCTTCCATCAAACCCTGGGACACTAAATGGACTACAACACCTGCACTTATTTTATTTATTTATAGACATGACTGCTTACGAAATTCTAGTCTTCAACATCAATCTAGAAGATTCTGGAAGTCAGAATAAAATGGACCATGCACTAACTCTTTCCTACTTTCTCCTTATTTCTGTTCACTCACATGCATGCATACTGTTCACAATTTCGTTGTATAGTGACTGTGCATAGTATATATAGCAGTAGCTGTGAATATCTGGAATTATGCACAAGACTGATTTTTATGCTTGTTTAGACTTACAAACAAAATGGATTTATGAACAGCCTCTTGGAACATCATCTGCTCTTAAGTAGAAAAATGTATGTGAACAGTTTATATAGCCACACTTCTTGGTAAACAACTTTTGATTAAACTTTGATTGTAATGGTTTTCTATTGTTTTTACTTGATTTTAAATTCTCTTTGCTGTCCAGAGTCATTTACCAAGAAGTGTGACTATATAAATATTAAAATACCAATATTTTATACCAATATTAATATAAATATTAGAATGCATAGCAACTGAAAAAAAAATCATTTTCACACTTGGGCTTCAGGTCCAGCAAAGCCAGGTCTTTAGAGCCTTATGAAAACTACCAGGGTCAGAGCCAACATAATCCTTGGAAAGAGAATATTCCAGAGAGTTGGCTTCAGCAGAAAAACACTGCCTACCAGAGAACATTCCTTAACTAATGGGATGCATAGAATGCGTCCCCTGTAGGACTTGATAGGATAAAAACAACTAAGGAGAGAGTGTCCCTTAAATAATTCAGTTCCAAGCCATGAAAGGCTTTAAAGATGATAACTGGCACCTTGAATTGCATCTGGAATACAGTTTGCACATCGACAGCCAATACAGCTTACATATTATGTGCCGAATAGTAGCAATCATTTACTATCCATACAGCCACATTCTGTATCAGTTGAGGCATCTGAATGCTGTTCAAGGGCAACTTTGCATTGTCCAGACAGAAAATCATAGCATTATTATGAATGACTGTGAACCAGGCCTCCCAGTCCAGGAACAGGCACAGCTGGAACAAAGTATATAAAGGCCCTCCCAGCATTTAGCTAGCTTCTCTTTGGAGAAGGCTGAGGGCAAGAAGACCACAAATTGTACACCAAGTCTGAGGCAGTGCCATGTCATCCAGAAAAAAAGATGGCAGATCTTTAGCATTAGAAAGTCCAAAGGCCAAAAGCTCAGTTTTTCTTGGGTTGAGTTGAAGCCTGCTGCACTTTATTCAAGTCTAGCACACTGACAGGATCACTTAAGTCACCTGTTGTGGAGACGTAAAGCCAGGCATCATCATCATTCTGATGATAAGTCATCCCAAATTGTCAGATGACATCCCCCAGCAGCTTCATGAAGATGTTAAAGAAGAGATAGAGAGAGCTGAGCCTTCTGACACACTATGAGGTCGAGGTTGCAGGTGGGATTTCTTTCCCCCCCAATCAAACACTGATTGGCACCAACCCTAGAAGGATGATGTCAACCGGTACAACACAATAATGGTCTATATGAAATACTTTTAAAGGAGGATAGTGAAATAATTGTACTTTTAAGAAGTTTTTTTTAAAATATAAAAATCTGTAGATAAAAATAATCTTTTTGGATTGTAATGAAAACGGCAAGAAGGATTTTTTCAATTGTTATGCAAAGATGCATAAGTCCTAAGATAAGATATTAAATCATAACAGTGAATAAAATGTTATTCTACCTGAGGCACAAGGGCTCATTGTGCTGCCAGAAACAATCTAAAACAAATTTCCAATGAGCCTTTGTAGTTAAACATGAAGAGATTTATTTAAAGAAAATGCAATACTGAACAGCAGAAGCGAGCACAGGCGTATTATTGAACTAATGCAGGCTAGCCAGAATTGTCAAATGATTATAAAATATTCAATTGAGAGAATATAAAATTAACACCTGTGAAACATAACTAAGAAATGTGACATGTAGGGACCCTGAACTCAACAAGCAGTATTCTCAACAAGTACCATTCTTGTTTAATTTGGCCCACAGATAGGATTTCTATTACAATTATAATAAATTATGAAAAAAGATTCAAGTGGACTTTTTCTGCAGTCCCTAATTTACTTTTTTATACATTATAATGCCTCTCTACACTAACTTTGACTGAGTTTCAGGATTTAAAAAAACCAAATTATCTATAAGCTAGATGGATCTCCAAAATATTATTTTTAAATTGAATAATGTGAGATGACCCCATTTATTGATATCACGATGAACATTTTTGGTACAAATAAAACATTCTATGTGCATAAAATATGAGCACACATTTCCTTTTCTAACATTTAAGAAAAATGGAAGAAGGAATATTATAACAATAATACATCTAAAACAGTCTTTCTCGACTTCCAGAATTCCCCTAGAAAAAGAATCAGTCCAGACTGCAAAATAATTGGAAGGCATCTTGAGGTGCCATGCATATCCAAAGGATAAATGTTCACTGGGAGAAGTAGCAGCACATTCCAAATTTGGATTTATTTATTTTTTTACAAAAAAAGCCCATTCATTCTAAACCTCTCAATTATTAGATGCTACATAGAAAAGCACAGACAGAACAAATTCCCCTCTTCCCTTTGAACTAGTATTAGCTAAAATAACCTTCATTCAAGTAATAATTCTTGGTATGTAAGCCCACAATTCCATATCACAAGAATTCAGAGTTTACCCCTCAGGGTACATGCAATGTACAAGCAGTTTTTTTTTTTAAAAAGTGTTTAAGTATAATATTTCAGTGTTACGGGGCATGTTGTAGGCACATGTGTAAACAGTGGCATTTCCATTATTCCTATTATGTGTGCATCTGCCTTAAAAACAAGCATAAAAAATCACTATGTTTATTTGTCAGGCATATAGCTGACGTTAAAAAAAAAGACCTACCAATTTTCTCCTTGCTTCCCCATGTGCAGTTTTGACAGGAAGCTCTGAAAACAGTTCTCAAGCCATAAGACTTGGTGGCAATCAACCATATCTTGCAAATTCAGACTTTATGTGAGCTGGTAACTTGACAAGAATAATTAAATGGCTATGGCTACATTCCTATTGTAACTGAAGAGTGAGTTAGGAATGATTGACAGCAATGTAGTGGAATGGTTAGTAAAGTCTAGAGAATGACAAGTGAAGAATGTCAGTGGAGAAATGATAGATACGGAGAGGAGAGACACAAATGTGCTTGGAGGAGAAAAAAGAAAGAAGGCATAGGTAAGACAACAGTGATTAGGCTAAGCTATTCTTCGTTATTTACATGTTCTTATTGGTTTAACATGGATAAACATATTTATAAGTTTTAACTTTTAAGTTGTGATTATGCTTTTGTTTGAAGAATACTAGGTGTGTGCAAATTTCATTCTATGTGCTAGATATATACTGTAAGTGTATGTGCGTATATATTTATACTATTAAAAAGAAAGTCCCTCTCACCCCTAAAGGTGCTATGTTTCTTCCTCAATCTCAGGATTTCTACCAAGGTCAGGGAATTTGAGGGGTCTTAAGTGCTTTGAAACTCGACACATTTGGAACTCAACACATTTTGATGAGAAAATGTTGTCCCGATACCTGTCGCGGTTTGTTACTCAAGTGCAAGATAGAACTTGTCGGTGTTGATGGCTTGTGACTCGCTACCTTTCCAACCAAAACAAGGGTGATGTGTTACTCACGAGGTAGTTCTTGCCCTGTGCACATCCCCTTGCAGTCTTATCTTAGCTTCTGTGGTCACTTTGTCTATTTTTGCATTTTTTTTCCTCATCAGTACAGGTAGTGAAGTTTTTATTTTATTTAATCTAAATATTTATTAATTTTTAGGTTTATTTCTCATGTAAAGTAATGATATACAATCCTATCATTTTACATATGACCTTAAAAATGTGCATTGTCTTTGGTTTGGGAACGCATTAAATTTATTACATTATCCCTTACGGGAAAAATTTGTTTGGTACTTGTTTTTTGGTACTCATCTTAGCTCCTTGAACAAATTAACGATGAGTATTAAGGTACCCCTCTATTTTGAGCTGTTCTAGCACAAGAACAGAGAGCTCTGATGTTGTTCCTGAGATCTGTTGGACCCACTCTCACAGCTTAGAAGTCACAGCCCCATATACTCTTACCACTACTGGGACCATGTTGGCCCTATATATTACCCTTACTTAGATATACTGTAAGTCCTACTGAGATGAGTGTAGCTTATTCCTGTAAATTAAAGTGGCAAATTATTCTATTCAGAAAACACAAATTACAAATGCTAAATCTATACAATCTCAGCAGCAACTTGCTCTATTTGGCTTTGGAGATAAGCAGAGTTAAACCTGATTAGAACTTGGATGGGAGACCTCCAGAGAATGTCAAGCCTGAAGTTAAGACTAGGTTCTTAAAGCATTTTTTGCAAAAAAAAAAAAACACCCCAAAAGAAATAGCAAACCACTGCTAGAAAACAACATATATTGTATCTATGAAAACAGCCTAGTTTTAAATACTGGAAAAACCAAAGAGATCATTGTTGATTTCAGAAAAGGCAGGCACAGCCACACTTCTCTGTGCATTAATGATTCACCTGTGGAGATGGTTACCAGCATCAAATTCCTGGGTGTGCAGCTAACGAGTAGGCTGGCTTGGTCGCTCAACAGCGAGACACTGGTGAAGCAGGCACAGCAGCGCCTGCATTTTCTGCGTTGCATGAGAAAAGCACATCTTCCTTCCCCTGTCCTGACCACTTTCTACAGGGGGACAATGGAGAGCATCCGGTCATACAGTATCACAGTCTGGTTTGGAAGCATCACTGCTTCAGACAGGAAGGTGGTGCAGAGAGTGGTGAGAATGGTCAAAACAATCATTGGCAGTTCCCTCCCCTCCATCCAGGATATAGCAGAGAAGCGTTGTTTGAGCAGGGTCCGTAAGATTATCTGGGACACTACTCATCCTCTTTACGACCTGTTTTCCTTCTTACCTTCTGGGAGGAGGCTTCATGGTAGCAGAACATCCAGGTTCAGCCATAGTTTCATTCCATACAGCATTAACCTTGTGAACACTCAAGCTCCCTCCTTCCATTATATATTCAAGATGGACAGTATTTAATATTTGTTATGTATAGGTAGGGGTCTGGGTCTATACATATTTTGTGTTTCACTTTTGAGAGCGGGCAACTAAATTTCATTTTTGATGTGTGCCATAGTGACCACAGTAAAACAAATGACAATAAAGGTTATCTTATCTACTGACTTCTACATTTTAAATCTATACAGACTGCAATGTTTGTGTTTTAGGATGTATGCATGTGTGTTTGAGCATACAGACCCAAAAACCCATATACAAGTATAATACCTATGAGTATTCTCTAATGCTCTGGAATGTTAAGACCTCCATTAAGCACAGTAAATATACTGTTTTGACTTTAGGATTCTATTTTTTTCTCTTTTTATTACAGGATTAAATAGTTAAGCAATTCTTAACATCTGCCTTAAATTGGTGCACAATTAAGTCTGCTTAAATTTCAATGAGTGAACTGTCTTAAACATGCTTAAAAACATGTTCTTAGCTTGAAAGCATGGAATATTTTACATAAAATGAGCTAATGCATTTTAATAAGTTAAAAAACTTTTATTCCTGTTTTAGAAGAATAAAGAGAATCAAGACAAGATGAAATGTGCCTCTTGTCAACATGACCAACTTCTTAGTCTTAAGTGATCAAACCCTTAAATAGGGCCACCCTGGGCGGGGGAGGGGGAGATATAATTTTATTCTTAAAAAGTAGGGTCTATAAGGTAATAATTTACTCAATGTATATAGAATAAATAATATAGAACTCATTCATAACTTGACAGAAAATAAATTAATCTGAAAATTACAATAGTTTTTCCTATGATTCCATCAAAGCACAAAATAAACAATTTTTCTCCTTAATTCTACAAGACATTAACGATATACACCAAAATCTACATCAGAATTCCATAATGCTGGTTTTTAAAGAACGTGACAGCTTTGTCTACAATGAATTTGAAGTATGATTTGCTATAAAACAGCTTGAAACTGTGAGTCTTTCACAAAATCTTAAATATCTACTAAGAGAGGGAAAGAGCTTCTGAATAGATAAAAGTAAAATCTTGATTCTTATATAAAATATTATGCATTTTAATAAGATTTTTGCCTGATTTATGTAAAGCTTTGTGTTTTTCATTTTCCCTAGCCTGTCACATTGTAGTGATGTATGAAGCATTTTAGCATCAACTTTGCCATGAGCAATAAAGTCACTGCCCCTAAGAAATATTAATATATTTCCACTTTTTTATCCTCTCTCCAGGAGTGTTCTTATTCAGCTTATTTGGTTTCACTTCACATAGTTGACCAGCATAATTTTTAGACTCAAAGTAATATTTTAAAGCTTTGCACAGATAAAAAATATCCTTGTCAAACAGAGTAGAGTGTGTACTAAAAGGGTTGAAAATGAGGAACATGGTCTTGGGACAAAGAAAACATTTCTATGAAGAAGCTGCATTTTAAAGAAAATGCTAGAGGCAAACACAAAGAAAAGTTCCAATGATAACTATTTGTTTTTCCTGGTTCAGATTGCCCCCTAAAGTTTTGCAGCTCACAATGGAATTGAAAATTATTCACGGAAAGTCAGAGTCTCTACAAGTTTGGGGATCAGTAAGCATACTTGGAGTTTTCAGATAATGGCTACAACCACAGAATGACTGTTATACTGGTCACAGCCAATTGTGAAATTTCATTTAATAGAAGGCAATTTACAAAGCAATGAGCTTGCCCATTATGGTCATAAATCGTGATGTTGGTTAATCAGGTCATCTCATGACCAATCAAATTTTACAACTTTTTTGATGAGTGTGAGAAATGCAGTCATGTGACTGTGTGTGTGGGGTGTCAACCATCAGAACTTCAAAATCGGCTCTTAAGTACTTTGGGGCAGGTTTGTCATAACTTCAACGTTGAGGACTAACCATTCAGTTGTCATTGTTGGGTAAAATTTCAGTAATAAAAATGAATGCTTTACCTAGGATGTTATTTTTATTCCAGATAATACCAGTCATAGTGACTGGTTTAAACAATAACAGAAAGACATTTCTAAATGTATAGAAATATTCGACTTGTAATGATTTCTATAATGACTGCTTGAAGTTACAATGGCATTGAAAAAAGTGACTTATGATTGATCTTCACATGACCATTGTGGCATCCCCACAGCCATGTGACTAATATTCAGGCATTTGTGAATCAGCATGTATTTTAGGATGGTTGCACTGTCCCAGGGTCAGGTGATTGCCATTTGCAACCTTCTCAGCCATCTTCTGACAAGAAAAGCCAATGGGGAAAGCTGGAGTTGTTTAATGACCACATGATTAAATTAATATTGAAGTGATTTGTTTAACAACAAGACAAAAACGGTTGTAAAACAACCATGTTGCTTAGCGCAAGAAATTCTAGTCACAATTATGGTTGTAAGTTGAGAACTATCTGTATGGCAAGATAAAAAATAAGAATTAAATATAAATTGCTGCAAGATTCTAAAGCAAGAGGTGGGCTAGGATTACTTGACCTAAAATTGTATTTTCCTTCTCATAAGCAAGTTGTCTTTATGGCTATAACAAGGCTATCTTCTATATTCTCTACAATTCTGTTCAAGAGAGATTGGTGAGTTGATTCTGTCATTTCACTATTATGCTACTTACACTAAAAGATAAAGGTTTCCCCTGTCCAATCATTTCCAACTCTAGGGGACAGTGCTCATCTCCAATTCTTAGCCTAGAGAGCCAGCGTTGTCCAAAGACATTTCCGTGGTCATGTGGCTGTACACAGAATGCTGTTACCTTCCCATCAAAGTGGTACCTATTTATCTACTTGCATTTAAATGCTTTCAAACTGCTGGGGCAAATAATGGGAGCTCAACCCATTGCACAGCATTCGGGTCTTGAAGCTCAGTGTCCTTAACTGATGAGCCATCGTGCTCCTCTACTTGCAATAAAATTATGAACAAATCATATTCTTTTTCTAATCAGCAACTATTGTTCAAAATAAATATTCCTACATATCATTGGTCTGTACATCTCAAACATATAAATTACACATCAACACATGAACACAGAGAGAGAGAGAGTCAAAAACAAACAGTCAGTCTTCTGAAATGATGGCTCTGCTTCAAACACATTCCTGTTTTTCAAGAACAATTTCTCAATCATTTGTATTTCAAACAAATTCATTTTGTTTACAGATATCATCTCAGTAAATGTAAAAGAACACTTCTTCGGCCCAATATATAAATAATTATTTGAAGAAAGAAACCCATCATTTTCCTACCAGTAAATATGGCATCTTCCCTGAGATTCTAAATGACAATCTAAATAAAAATAAAGTCCACTGGAATGTTGGACTTGCCTTATCTTCCAAATGCAACTTCATTAGGCGGAGATACGCCACAGGGGCAAATGCATCTGCTGAATGTACAACCACTTCTGATGAGTCCCTATAACACAAAATTTTAAAAATGTATTGGAAAAAATAAATAGTATTGTTGTATATCGAAAGCAAAACAAACAAAAATATAACCCACAGGAACTTTTTCCAAAAGCCAACTGGACTTTCTCGGGGGTTTTTTTTTTCCCTTTGAAAATGTTTTGCCTCTCATCCAAAAAGCTTTTTCAGTTCTAACTGACTGTTGGGGAATGGAAGGATTGATATTCTTCAAAGACTTTCTTGGTTTTCTTTCTTTGAAAATGTTTCTAGTAGGGAATCAAAGGCTTTATATTCTTTGAAAACATTTCTCACTGGAAACATTTTCAAAGAACAAAACAACAAGAAAGTCTAGTTGCCTTTTGGAAAAAGCACCTTTGGGACAATCATGACCTGGATAATTAAGAATCTCCATACACAAAACAAAAATAAATAATCAGAACTATATATCATAGAATTATACTACCGTGGTGCTATCTGAGCTTGCTTGTTTTCTTGCAGAAATTTCATTACCCAAACTAGGAAGCATCATCATCAGTGATGATCAGTGTTCTGATGCACTGACGATGTTACCTAGTTTGGGTAATGAAATGTCTGCAAGAAAACAAGCAAGCTCAGAAAGTACCAAGGACCCCTCGTGTCAACCCTAATCTGCAAATATTCTCCTTTATGAATAACTATATTACCATTTATGACATTTAAATCAGCCTGAATTGGGTTCGGTTTTAATAAGTAACAGATGCAAATGACTAGTCTTTGCTCCAAATAATGTGAATGGGTGCCACTTATACAGTCCAAGACAGATGGAAGTTCTGTTTGGAACATAAAGGAAAGGGAGTCCAAAGGAAAGGTATTGGGAATCACCACAAAGAACCATGTCTTTATGGAAAATATCTGCCTTACCTGAGAAGGCAGCTCATACCCACTGCAGGTTCTCGTTAAAGAATTTCAGCACTATTATGTTAAATGGCTTCCTTGAAAAACAAATGGATCACATCCTTTATTCATTTGGAATAAAACAAAAGTGAAGCTGAACTCAAAGGGTTTGTACTCAAGTCTTGATTCAAATGAGAACTAATGGATCATTATACTAAAATAACTTTATGGAGAGAAACTTAGGAAATCTGAAAATATTCATAACATAACTAACAAAAAGATTTGGGGAGATAACATCTTTTAAAGCTCAACTTTTCCCAACTTGGTGACCTCCACATAAGCTGGAATATACATTTCCTAATCGCCAAACAATGTATTTACGACTGTACTGGTTGGCATTAGAAGTAAAATAAATAAATAAATTTAACAAATAAATATAATCCAACACACCTGGAAATTATCAGGTTTGAGAAGGTTGCTGGCTCTTTCTATGTATCTTCAGAGTAAGATTATATATTTACGTATATTATTTATGAGACAGTGCAGTGGATGCTTTCAGTCAGAAAGATTTCCTACATTTATTAGGAGTGTAATTTTCTTCTTGAAATACTCTACTTCTCAGATAATTTTATCAAACTGTATCTACCTGGGGTTACTCCCGAGTGGGGCATTTGAGGTCTATAACCAAATGATCCTTCTTCATTGATCTGAACACGGGATAAACCAGATACCCAATAAATTCAGATGAAAGGGGTTTCATTGAAATATTTTCCTTAATACACTACATGCACTCTAACTTCTTTGCCATAATTATACTGACAAATCTACATAGTTATAATAAATTCTCCATATGTCTATACATACATTTTAAAAATATGTAGAAAAAAATAACTTGGGGCAAACCGGAAAGGTTCAAAACATTAGCATTCTAAAGTATCCCTCAGAAATTCAAACAAAATGTTTAGCATTGTCATTCTAACTTGCTAATGTTAAAATGGTAAAAAAAGGGGGGGAGGGGGGGAGGGAGAATGAGAAAGAAAAGGGAAATAGAGTTAATGGAACCTACAGGCTACTGATGTGGCAGTTTATCAAATGTAGCTGTAATGAAAGATAAATATTACTGGCAATTCGCACTTCATGAAAGGATAAAAGTGTCAGTGTGTAGGTACCAGTTTTACTGCAGGCCATAATCAGCAAGTAAACGAAAGTGCAAATGTCTAAAAAGTTTATAGCTTTCTATGAAGGCCCCATCTTCTCAGGCATTGATTTAGGTTAGTGGAGGGCTTTGCCAGTGTTAAACAAAGTGGGTATTTGTGAACTTAGAGGACATGTTTTGCTGCTGCCAAGAAAAGTGGCCTAAAGCTAAATATTAGTATGGTCCCAGTGCTAACATTTAAAGAAAAGAGAAGACATGGGTCCTTACACAACGATTTTCTTCTTAAACAGAGGGCAATCCAATGTGAATGTTTCATATTCTCCCCCTTCTCCACAGATATGGACTCCATACTTCTGAGAAAGCTGAAAAAGAAACAAAATGCTTTGAGGAATAGTACAAAGGGTTCTTATAAACTGAATTTAAATGAACTCAATTTACCCACAATACATCGAAGGAATACAATACAATACAATTCAATTCAAAAAGACAAAATCAACAGATAAGGGACAGAATAAAGAAAAAACTGGCAAGTCTAGCTAATAGCACAAAACAAATGCAGTTTCAGCATTAAAAAGATGTACCAAAAAAATTTGCAAGGAACTCTAAACAAAGGCCTGGGAGAACAGCCAGGTTTTAAGAACCTCTTGAGCAGTATCAGGGATTGGGGTGGGTAGGGGGTATGAGTCCTCTGGATTTCAGGAGGAATTTCATTCCAGAGGCAAGGGTTGTGAAAAATAAAATGAGAAATATGCAAGAATGTGCAGTACTGAAAGCTGTATTACACTGCTAACAGTACAGAGTTTGTATGACTGAAATGTACATATTCTTATTGAAAAGGTAATCCCTCTTTTGATAAATGAGACTTAATCAAGTCAATGAGACAAGCATAGGATGGCAGCTTATACTGTTCCTAAGACTGGATGCTGATTCTATTTTCAATTCAATTCTCATCTAGATATGATAAATATTTTCAGCTGAAGAGTGGCAAGTAAGTACTGTTCTTTCAAGATGCTGTTATTTCTACACCAGGCAAGCAAGTTGGGTGTGAGGTCACAAAGATGTCAGAAAATTATAGGAACTGTTGCAGCCCCATTTATACACTTTAAAGAGTTTATACAATATCCTGTCTCAATCATAGATCTCTAGAACTCTTGATCTTTACCGTGCTACCAATAGGCTACTGCCATCAACTTGAGCAAATACTTATTTAACAGACAATTCATCTATATTAGTTCAAATATAGTTCTCCACCAGATCAAGAACCCAGATACACTGGACTAGACAGAACCCAGATACAAAAGTGAGAAAAAACTCACATAATGTTCAGATAACAATTATTGCATAAAATATGAATGGTAATCCTCAAATTTACTGATGGTTCAACAATAATACAGAAAATAGGAAACTGGCCAATTTGAGCTGTTTGATATGCATCCTGTCTTTCTATCAAAGCTAATCTTTTATAGTCTTCAGATAACTTCTTGACAGTGCTAACATCAACAAAGGACTAGCTGACTGAAGTGGCGTACAAATATTAAATTATTAAGGGAGAGCTAATACAAATGACCAATGGAAAGCCATCAGAGGATTATTTGTTGGGTCCTTGGTGGTCTCTTGAGTCTGATTTTTTTCTTAGACATTTAATTGCTAGACACTATATCACCACCAGATTTTATATCAAGAAACTCACATCTGGGATGTAATACAAGGCCATATGTACTTCATAAATGGGTTTATTTCTAATATGTCAGTGTGCCAAACGTCTAGGAATTCTGTAGCATTCTTAGCCCTAGTTTGATCTAAAATGTCTAGAGCTTCCTAATTGACACTGAACTGAATTTACCTCCAGTATGTCCTGTGAAATTAATGAATTTTCATTCATATCTCCTGGCAGCCTGTTGATGCTTGTGGATGCATAATGCCAATCTTCTATCTGCTTGTCTTACTCCTTTCTCACAGTCCTTACACTGTATGTTGCAAATGACTTCTGGATTAATAATAGTTTCTACTTGAAATATTTCATAGGTCTGACTTTTTTGCGTATTGGAATCAAATATTTCTGCCCCTGTCCTCTGATTCCTAAGACAGTCGATAACTTAGGCAGGAAAGAACTAAAGCTTCGCTTGTTTATTCAATTTGTATGACTGCCTGATTTAGCAAATGACTGTGGGCAATGAACAATCTTAAAATAAATTAAGAAACAAATTATCATCTTATATACAAAAATTAAAATATACTGCAACCAAGAAAGATGTCACAATTAATGGTTGTTAACACAACCAAGAGATGGGACCCTTCACCCACTTGAGGCCAGGGCCCAGGCCCAGGCCCAAATAGTTGCTAACTTAAATGCCTCTCTAAAACAGAGGTCCCCAACCTTTTGGGCACCAGGGACAGGTTAAGAGATCCTTGGTGGAGCAGTGGACTAATGCCTCCTTAAGTAACACCAGCTGCCTGCAATTAGTGCAGGTTCGCATCCCACCAGGCTCAAGGTTGACTTAGCCTTCCATCCTTCCAAGGTAGGTAAAATGAGGACCCAGATTGTTGGGGGCAATAAGCTGACTTTGTAATAATGCCGCTTGGGGGGGTGTATGAAAGCCCTAACAAGCAGGCATATACATAGAATGAAAGCTTGTAAGCTGCCCTGAGTCTTCGGAGAAGGGCGGGATATAAATGGAATTAAAATAATAATAAAAAAATACATGAAGAGAGGTTTTTCTGTGGACCGGAAAGTGTGTGGTTTTGTGTGTGGCCTGTATCCTGCAAATGGGGCTTTGTTTGTTTGTGCGGACTGGTTGTTGGCATGCTGCAGCCCGGTACTGGTCCACAGAACAGCGGTTGAGGGCTCCTGTTCTAAAAGACATCAGGGTGCTTCCTTGCTTATAATAGGGCATTATTATGGATCTGCTTTAGAAGCCTGCCCTGCATTCCTCAAAAATGGGAAATTATAGGCCAGTATCCTGCCTTCTATTGCTGGTTAAGGTGACTGAGAGATTAGTGAATTCTAAACTGTACAAAGTCCAGAACATTTAATTGAAAGAAAAAATACATCCAAACTTAATTCTTGTATTTGATTTTAATCAAACAGTCTGATTTAAGGAATATTTAAGAAACTTTTCATTTTTTTCCTCCTTCAATATTTTATTTCAGAAAACATGTATATATAGCTCAAATGAATATATTATCTGTCATATAATAGAATCATGTCTATTTACACATTTTGGATGGCTAGCCGAATATATATAAGTATATATGTATTTGTATTCAAACGTAGATCAAATTATCTTTGCAGGTTCTGAGTTATCAGACATTTTCCTTTCAATGAGCAAATATCCCTTTGTCTAAATTTCTTTGTCTAAAAATAACCAAACATTCTTTTAATCAAGCGTTCACTTCCAAAGATTATGCTGCTGGCAAAAAGTATAGCTCCACCTGTCAGAAGCTGCTGTAAAGTTCTTGCAGGACAAATCCATCAAGAATAATTAATGCTGATACAGCAACAATGCCAACTTACAAAACTGTTAGTTAAAACAACTTATTCTTCCTCCTTTCAAAATTACTCTTGGAAAGCTGCTGGAAATGGAAACCACGTCAGGGAAAAGTGGCTACAAATTAGAGCTTTATTTGGAACAAAATATATGATTGTTCTTCCTTACTGGAGCATCCAATAAGCACTTCCCAATAAGAAAAAAATATATTTACAAGTTTCCTAAAATTATTTGTTCTAATAATGCCTTTTTGGTGCCACAAATCTTTCCTGGACATCAAGATCAAATTCTTTAGAGTTCCTACTGGTGTTATAACGGCTTGGAGTGGAATATCCTAGCTTCTTGTTGCTGGAACATCTTCCCAATTTTCTGCAGGCAACATGCCCATACAATAAAATGTGCCTGCTTCGGAAGGTAGGTTGAATGAACTATTTGAACTCCAGACAAATCTCCAGTAACCGATCAGGAAAGGAACTAGAAACTTTTGACCTGCAAAAGAGGCTGGTTGTTCTTCTTCTATTAAGCAATGCAAGATACTATAGTTAACATTCTGACCACAGTTCAAGGTCATTCTAAATCTAAAACAAAAGCAATAGCTTCCAGTCTCGGACATGCCAGATGAGAACAGAGTCAGCCTTGTCAAAAGAAAGCATGGTGTGCATGTTTGTGTATGTGTGCATAAATAGATTATAAACAGTTTTAATATATCCCATTATAACTAAGACACAATTATTTGTCCAAGAATTCATTATTATTATTATTTTAAAAAAATTGTGTGTGTGTGAATGCACCTATGTCTTAAGGCAGGAGTTCCGGACCATCGGGTGGCGGCCCATTACTGGGCTGTGAGCCATTCAGAACTGGGTTCTGGAAGTGGCAGGTGTGCATGCACATTCCCAGTTGTGCAAGAGGCAGGCGAATGCGTGTGCGCATGTTCCATTTACATGTTTGCACATGTTCGCTTGCCGGCTGCTCACATGGAACCATCCCTTCTCTTCCACACACAGCTGGAAAGGTTGGGGAACCTTGCCTTAAAGAATAATGGCATGCTCTGGCTATTATTAGAAGAATCTCAGAAAAAATAAAACTTTTTATATGCTTATTAATAATCAGGCATATAAATAATCTGTTATGGAAAAAGTGTGAGAAACTACAATAGCCTGCAGTCTTTTTTGTACAACCACAACGGATAAAAAAGGAACATCTAAAATTGAATATGACTCAGTGCAAATATTAATGGGTTTAACATGATGTGCATATTAACCACCAGGAGTCAAAAGTAACTTGATGTTACGTTATCTATCAAACAATGAAATACAACTGGTAATCTGGAAGGCAGCAAAAGACTAGAAGCTTTATATTTGTCAGACTCAAATTATTTAAGGGCCTTCATAATCAGAAGATAACGTGAGTACTGGTTAAACATGGATCTACCAATTTTCCCCTAGGAAAGGGAAGCTATAAAATATAGCTGAATCCAAAATGTATAGATTCTCAATAGCCGATGCACCTACTTCAATATCCAAAATTCTCAGCCATGGCAACTGTGGCTGGGGAATTCTGAGAGTTGAAGTCCATATATTTGAAATGTGACACATACGGGAAACACTGTTCTAAATAATAATCAAAGAAGGCTACAGACAGCAGCATAGTAGTTTAACATTGTGAACACTGTCCTTAGAAGTTTCTAAATTTTCCTTCTTAAAGGCAGGTGTTAGACTTCAGATAAAGTTTGGTCATCTAGAATTTTCTAGATTCAAGTTATCAAAAAACTGAAGACAGGAATACGCAAGTTTCTATGTAATTATTTGGATTATATTGTGTTCAATAAAGAGGGGATTAAGAAACTGAGCAATTAGATCTTGCCTATGACAAATGTCTTAAAAAGCATTTAGCTAATTTCTTTCTTATACTGCTATCTCTCTCCCTCACAATCTCTCTCTCTCACACACACAAACCACCCCCTGACAGAATTTAAAGAAAATATTTTTAGAACTATAGCCTTTACTTTCTCTGCAGCTGGTGTTTATGCTTCAGTTTCACTAAGTTATATAAAGTTAGCTAAATATCTAGTAAAATATTTATGTATGCTGACATTTACTGGGAAACACAAACCCAACCAAAATAAGAATTTATTGAGCAATGTTCTTTTACACTGCTGTAGTTTTGGCCTCCAACTGTCATGGTTCAACCATGACAAAATGCATGGAAAGCAATCTAATACGAGGAAAAAGGAATATTTCTACCTTTAGAAGGTTGCAAAAATAGGTGACTTTAAAAGCTCACATAGATCTGACCTTAGTTTTTGTATCTCTGCATATGGATGGATGTTTGTGGGTTTGTGAAGACAGTGCAACAACTTTCTGTAATACATGTAATAAAAGTGTTCCAGTGACAAATCATTGAAAAGAATACACAGATAGTCCTCAACTTATCACCACAATTGAGCCCAAAAGTTCCACTGCTAAGCAAGACAGTTGTTAAGTGAGTCTTACCCCATTTTACAACTTTTCTTGCTGTAGTTGTTAAGTGAATCACTGCAGTTATTTAGTTAAGTGACATGGTTGTTATGTTACTAAAAACAATGGGGAACATCAGCTTTCCCATTGCCTTTGCTTTTCAGAAGGTCGCAAAAGGTGATCACCTAAGCGCAGGACACTGCAACTATCATCAACACGTGCCAGTTACCAAGCGTCTGATTTTGATCATGTTACTATGAGAATATTGCAATGTTTATAAAGTGCCTTTGTAACTTTGAATGGTCACTAAACAAATGATTATGACTACCTGTAATATAACTACAATATATAAGCCCACAGATGCTTATATACATAGTCCTTGTTTAACAACTGCCTCATTTAGCAATCCTTTGTAATTACACTGGTGATGAAAAAGTAACACTGTGACCAATCCTCACATTTATGACCTTTGCAGGTCTGTAAAGCAAAGGAAAGCTGAAATACATAACCACAATCACAGTTTCACTTATCAACTGCTTCACTTAACACCCAAGTTGCCAGTTCCAATTGTGGTCACTAAACAAAGGCTACCTGTATAAGAATAAAAAAAGTGTGCTGGTGCCACCTCAAAATGGCTCCTGATAGGTAGGAAGTTTTTGCTGACCATCTGTTGATTTTGCTGCCAAAGCTGGTTCTTTGGCAGCACTGCTCCATGGATTTGAATGGGAGCACTTAGGAAAGACCCAACATGACATCTGGATGGCTGTAGTTTAAAAATTCTTTGGGCCTGTTTTGCCAGGGGTGGGAAACTAATATTGCTGTACTATATTAATCAGTATTCAACTAGGAGGGATAATATGTGTATATGTATTAGGTTTTTTTGTAATGCACTTTTTAAATGTCTTATTTCTTTTGTGTTTTTTCTTTGTTTCCTTAAATAGTTTTGGTGTTTTATATTTTAACTTTTTTTGAATAAAGTAAGCATAGTTAAAGAAGGAAGAAAAAAGTTAGAATCCACAAATACACAAAAAAACTAATGACAACTAGAAGTATTTCTAGCAACTAGATTTTTCAAGCAAATTTCTAAAGAAAAGTAGTATTTTTTTTTTAAAAAAATCCAAAGCTAATATTATCAAAGAACATCTTACTCATGGAGATTTAGAGATGCAGGAAAAGAAAAATAAATAAATTTCTAAGACAATCCCTTCTTCTCCCCCCTCATTTTTTTTAAAAAAATACACTTTTTGGACTTCCCTCTACCCAGGATATTTAGGAAACATTTTCAAATGTGTTAGTGATTAAAATATGTTTAAAAAACTGGCCTGTGCAGGGGAAACAAATGAAATCAAAAACTAAATGGACATATTAAAAGTTAAATAATTTTGTCTCAATAAAAGAAAACCTTCAGTATTCAGAAATCTACTAATAATAAAATTTTAAGGGCTCGGAAGTAGAATCAACTCATGGCAATAATTGACAGATTCAAGAAATGAGGTTGATATTTCATGTAGTCAAGTTTGTATTCTGAAAATTCATATCCCTGAAAAATAGTGCTTTTTGTATTTGTTATTTTGGCAGATCAAATCCAGAACGCATGATAGTCTTCATCTTCCCACAAGGTCATGCCTGAAAAAAGGTGCAACTGTCTTAAGAACATATTACATTTAATGGGTTAACTCCATAAAGCCTAAGAATCTTTTTCCAGGCTTATGCAAAAGCTTTACAGAAATAATATTTCAATGGATACAGCAGGCTGCACTTGAATGATGTCTGAAACGTTTCTTCCAAATCATTCCAGAAGTATGTGGAGCCCTACTATTTTCTCACTAAAAGGTTACGTAAAAACTTCCCTCGAGTCCAACTCAATTCTTGGCAATTCTTTCCAATTTATGCTTTCCTTTCAGAATTGTTTCCCATTATAAAGAAAAATAGTAAGCTCCACCCAAACATTGCCACATTAAGAATATGAAAACAACATCCTACCATCATGCTTTACTAATTAAAGCTTTATTAACTTCAGTAGGTCTCTTTTAAGCACGATTGCTGGGGAAACTCTATGAGATTGTTAAGAAATGACACTGACTTGATGGCACATAATCAATCAATCAATTAATCTTAAGCATGAATCCAAACCTTATTTTTAATCAATTGTTCTCAAAGAAATAGAACATATGTAATTTGTTGATTAGGAAAATTCAGTTTGCTAAATTATGATCTAATGTTTTCTTTCTAAACTTACATTCTTTAGGAATGAAGTGTGACTAGTTTTATTATTTTGAAGCGCCATGCATTTAATATATACTTTCAATAATACTTACTTTCAAAAGATAAGGTTCCATTTCATCCAATGTTTTTCCTAGATGTTTATCTGGATCTAAACCTGTCAAAAGGTTTAAATGTATTTTAGAAAACAAAGTACTGTTTGGATGTTACAGTTTACTCTTTTTTTAACATTTTAAAAGAAACTATTAAAAAAAACCACCCAATTCCTGCTTATCAAAAATAACTTTGGGGAAACAAAGTTGTTCTTTTCCAGAACATACTCTCTTACTTTCTTTGAACTGCTGATTTTTATCTTGGGCAAAAATAAGTTCATTTCCTTCGCCCTGCGCACCAAGTGGAAAGTATATTGTTTTAGTGCTTGCTTTGAAATAAATATTATAAAATAGAAAGCAAATTATACTATACATATTATGATAATGAAACATTCAACTGAACTTAACAACTCTACAGTATATATTAAATATGTCACCCTATGCAGCTTTCTAAGGCCATGTTGGAACATTGATAAATTTACTATTATGACTTAAGCTATTTCGCTTCTTAGTCCAGCCATTTCTTTTATTTTTTTATAATATAATTTTATTGAACTTGGATTATGACAATTAACCAGTGGATGACAATGAGAGTTCCTTCTGACTCCAACTCTTCTTTAGACAAAAGAGTAAGTTCACAATGAGTTATTATTTGACCATAAGTCCACCAATCTGGGGACACCATCGTTTCTTTTTTGAAAAAAGCTTCCTGAGGTGATCCCTAAATAGTTACTGTTATAGAGAATCTCGTTTTACATTTATCCCAAATCCTTAGTATGGCACATCTAACAAAAGAATTCTTAAATCAACCTTATCATACTATAAGCAGGAGTATCATCCATCTTATTTCATGTCTCTCTAATTCGAATCATCTGTTGTTTTGCAGTCATTCCTTCTTTCATCCAGACCAAGCAGCCAGCATCAAAGTACAATTTCAAACCTGGTAAACCTAAATCTCCTCATTCTTTGGCATCTTGCAGTAATTTGTATCTAATTCTCGGTTTCCCCCCCCCTTGCCATATGAATTTTGCCATTGTTTAAATGGGGTGTGGTTGTCAATTTTGGTAGAAATAAAATAACATCATTGGTAAGACACTTATCTTAATTACAGTTTCTACCCAACAGGGATAATTGCAAATTATCCTATATTAATCAGTCTTTTTAATACAGGTACATAATTAATACAGGTACAAAATTGTTTGAAGTTCGTATTTGTCGATGTAAACCCAAGGTATTTATTTAGCCTTTTTCTCCACCTGACTTTATCATTATTTCATAATCTTAAGAAGTCATATTCTTAACAAGTATTTTCATCTTCTGTTTATTTTGAAGCCAGCTAAAGCTCCAAAGCCATTTAGCTTCTTCATCGAGTGTTCTATGCCAGTTTTGGGGTCTTGCATAAACAAGTAAGTTGTCAGCGAAAGCTCTCAATTTATAAACTTTTTTTTCTATTTTTATGCCTACTATTTTCTCATCCTCTATCTGATAACTCTATTTAAAACTTCCAAAACTAATATAAACAGCTGATATAGAGGACATCCTTATCTTGTAACCATTTGAATTTCACATGGTTTAGTTAAATCTCCATTAATGATAATCTTTGCTTGCTGTGATGACGTTGCTTTAAACCCTTGGATAAATTTCTCTCCAAAATTTATGCCTTCCACAACTTTAACCATAAAGTTCTAACTTATCAAAAGCTTTCTCCACATTCTGGAATATTAGAACTGATATGAAATTACAAGTATTTAGTAACATTCAAAACAAATCTCACATTTTCTCTCAGCTGTCTTCGTGAATGTAGGACTATAGACATTTCTTCAGTCTTTCTTCCAGTGTTGCAATGAAATGTTTGTAGTCTATTGTTTAGTAATGAAATTGGTCTATAATTTTTTATCTTCAGAACATCTTCACCTTCCTTTGGTAATAACACAATATTAGTTTCTTTCCAAGTTTGTGGAAACTATCCTCCCTGTAGCACACAATTCATTATATCCCTTAGTAGCTGTAGGAGTCGATCCTCAAATTATTTATAATGCTGGCTTTGTGAGACCATCTGGACCCGGAAATTTACCAATTTTAAGTTTTTTTAATCACTTCTGATATTTCAAAGGCAGTTATTGGTTCATTTATAAATTGCTTCTGAGCTTCTGAGAGCTTAGTAAGTATTGTTTTGCAGATAATCCTCTATTTTTTTCATAACTAAAGGTAGTCATCAAATTACAATCACAATTGAGCCCAACATTTATGTTGTTAAGTGAAATATTTGTTAAATGAGTTTTGCCCCAATTTACGACCTTTTCCCACAGTTAAGTGAATCATTGCTGTTGTTAAGTTAGTAACATTGTTGTTAAGTGAATATGGCTTCTTCATTGACTTTGTTAGGTCACAAAAGCTGTTTGCATGACACCTGGTATCATAAATATGAACCAGTTGCCAAGCATCTGAATTTTGATCAGGTCACCAAGGGGAAAAATGGTCATAAGTCTCTTTTTTCAGTACCATTGTAACTTTGAACAGTTACAAAATGAACTGTTGTAAGTCAAGGACTACATGCACTTCCTGTTTCTTTTAGAACTTGTAATACAGCTTCTTGAATTTTCTCTATCATTTTCTTTTCCCAGCTTATATGTCAATCATCTTCCTGGTATATTTGCAAATTGCAAATTTACATAATTCAGTTTCATTTCGATTTCACGGACTGTTAACACAGACAGTTGCTTACGTAGCAATTTAATTTGGTGTAAAATTTGGTGCATTTTGCAGTTCAGTCTCTCTACTTCTAATTTCATTCAGTATATTTTACATCTTTCCCTGGGATTTCTTTTTCTCTAGACAGTATTATTGTATGAAACAATATTTCATAACCTCTTTGCTGACATCCCAGTCAGTAGTCTTATGACCTTATCAATAAAATAAAATAGACAGTTAATCTGTCCAAATTATTGTTAAAATATTTTATTTCCTTTTACAATCCTTTACAATCATCTCTTTCTGTAAAATAGAATCATTCATTCTTCAGATATATTTCAGAATCTTTTTTTCTGAATATTAACATTTGGATAGTTGATCTAAGAATGATTTGCTAACAATATAAACTTCTGAGATTTTATTTGTGAGATTTTTAGAAATCCATATGTCAATTCTTGAGAATGATTTATTTTGCTTTGCCCAATAATTTCTTGAACACTTTCCTAGGCGCAAGCTAGACATAATACTATGCAAGTGGATGAAATTCATATGAATATCTTTTGTCACATACTGTAGCAGCATCAGAAAATCTTGATCAGACTCTAGTCTACACAATGAAAGACCTCTCACAGCATTGGGAAAAGTATTAAAACTTATTTCCCTAAACCTATTTGTTTTTCAAGGATAAGATTGATACGAATTCTCATAAAAAGCAAATATAAATTATATGCACCATTTTTACTGCTGAAAACATAGTTCATTTTGCTTGTAGGACTTATATTGCAATACATTCTAGATAAACTCTTGAGCTTCCAGATGTGCTGGATTTTAAATGCCATTAATCAGCTTGGTTGGGCTAATGAGAAATGGAGTCCAGTTATTTGGGGAATGTTCCAGATTTCCAATCCCAATTATAAGGTTGCAGTGTAAACCTACACTTGACATTCACAGGGTTGAAGCATCTGCCCACTTCTTCTACAATGAATATTCCAAAACACATATTTCTTTATTCAGTGTTTATTTCTTTTAATAGCAAAAAGGCAAACATTTTTGGAGCATTTATAAGTGGTGTATGGAATCAAAACTTCCTTTTGTTTTGTTGCCACTTTTGGTACTTAGCAACAGTCTGTTCTACCTTCCTATATCTTTTCTATTCTTTGATATACTTCAAGGATATCTTTTCATTTTTCCCCTTCTATGGTATTAATTTCAGATTATATTGTATTTTTACCATTCTCTTCTAAAACAAATTTGTTGGGAGATGATATTATTTGCAGACCAAAGTCTACGAACAACACATAGCACTGCTATTGGATACTGTGTCATTTAAATGATATTTATTCAAACATAAAAGTTTAATTTTGTTCTCTCTGCCCAACTGTTGTAAACTTGTGTTTCCAAAAAGTTCTATGAACAATTATTGACAATTTGATAAAATATAGACGATATTCTCTTAATCAGGATCTTAATACCAAGATCACATTCCATTTTCCAAATGTAAAATCACTTGGGATAAGGAAAAGAAAACCTGGATGGGTGAATAAACCTACAACAAGCCCAAGCTGTAGGAAACGCCACGAAGAATTAAGAAATTAATTAGGAGGAAGAATCATAATTTGCTGTTCTGACATCTATTTTACTTCACTTGCATGTATCTAGAGGAAGCAATTATGATTCAATTAAAATATTCAGTTTTATTACTTTAGAGGCTGACCTTGAAGTTAATGCCTATTTTATTTAATTGCATCATCTATGAATAAATATTAACCCTAGCATGTTATGCCCCATTATTTTTAGTGCATTTTTCAACTCTCTGACTGAATTATATCAGTCAATTAATATCTACTGTCAAGAAAGCAACCAATGCTTTATTTCTTGGAGAATACTCTAACAAATGATAGGAAAAGCATCCTGAGAGGCTTTTAATAACACCAAATAAAATGAACTGGATTAGCTTCACAACTTCTGTGCTCTGGAATTTTAATGCAAAGTTAGTGTGTGCTGGTACAAGTTGTATAATGAGTCTGAAATCATATTTATATAGTAAAGTCTAAAAATCTAGATTCTGATAAATATTTTAATTGGAATGTTTTACTATCTTCTAACAGCATCATTGATAAAAAAAATTCAGTTAGTTCATACACCTGTTAGTACAGTGATACCTTGGTACTCAATTGCTTTGAAACTCATTGAATTTGGTACTCAACACATTTTGATGAAAATTTTTTTGTCCTGGCACTTGTGGTTTGTTTGGTACTCAACACACAAGCTAGAGTTTGTCAATGCTGATGGCTTGTGACTCGCTATTCCTTCCAGTCGAAACAAAGGGTGACACATCTACATGAAGCGCTGGATCATCTTCCCACTGAAGTGATACTTATTTATCTACTTGCATAGGACATGCTTTCAAACTGCTAGGTGGGCAGAAGCTGAAGCGAGTGACAGAAGCCATGCAATGGTAAGAATCAAACCTCTGGAGCAAAGTGCTCAGTGCTCTGGATGCTTTGTGAAAACAAGTCCTGAAAAGTTAACTTATATATTCCATGATTAGAATCAAATTTAAATTGGTTTCATTATAGCAAAATAAAGCTATGGAGAGTGATTTCAACCCTACATACAGGGAGTGCAGAATTATTAGGCAAATGAGTATTTTGACCACATCATCCTCTTTATGCATGTTGTCTTACTCCAAGCTGTAGAGGCTCGAAAGCCTACTACCAATTAAGCATATTAGGTGATGTGCATCTCTGTAATGAGAAGGGGTGTGGTCTAATGACATCAACACCCTGTATCAGGTGTGCATAATTATTAGGCAACTTCCTTTCCTTTGGCAAAATGGGTCAAAAGAAGGACTTGACAGGCTCAGAAAAGTCAAAAATAGTGAGATATCTTGCAGAGGGATGCAGCACTCTTAAAATTGCAAAGCTTCTGAAGCGTGATCATCGAACAATCAAGCGTTTCATTCAAAATAGTCAACAGGGTCGCAAGAAGCGTGTGGAGAAACCAAGGCGCAAAATAACTGCCCATGAACTGAGAAAAGTCAAGCGTGCAGCTGCCAAGATGCCACTTGCCACCAGTTTGGCCATATTTCAGAGCTGCAACATCACTGGAGTGCCCAAAAGCACAAGGTGTGCAATACTCAGAGACATGGCCAAGGTAAGAAAGGCTGAAAGACGACCACCACTGAACAAGACACACAAGCTGAAACGTCAAGACTGGGCCAAGAAATATCTCAAGACTGATTTTTCTAAGGTTTTATGGACTGATGAAATGAGAGTGAGTCTTGATGGGCCAGATGGATGGGCCCGTGGCTGGATTGGTAAAGGGCAGAGAGCTCCAGTCCGACTCAGACGCCAGCAAGGTGGAGGTGGAGTACTGGTTTGGGCTGGTATCATCAAAGATGAGCTTGTGGGGCCTTTTCGGGTTGAGGATGGAGTCAAGCTCAACTCCCAGTCCTACTGCCAGTTTCTGGAAGACACCTTCTTCAAGCAGTGGTACAGGAAGAAGTCTGCATCCTTCAAGAAAAACATGATTTTCATGCAGGACAATGCTCCATCACACGCGTCCAAGTACTCCACAGCGTGGCTGGCAAGAAAGGGTATAAAAGAAGGAAATCTAATGACATGGCCTCCTTGTTCACCTGATCTGAACCCCATTGAGAACCTGTGGTCCATCATCAAATGTGAGATTTACAAGGAGGGAAAACAGTACACCTCTCTGAACAGTGTCTGGGAGGCTGTGGTTGCTGCTGCATGCAATGTTGATGGTGAACAGATCAAAACACTGACAGAATCCATGGATGGCAGGCTTTTGAGTGTCCTTGCAAAGAAAGGTGGCTATATTGGTCACTGATTTGTTTTTGTTATGTTTTTGAATGTCAGAAATGTATATTTGTGAATGTTGAGATGTTATATTGGTTTCACTGGTAAAAATAAATAATTGAAATGGGTATATATTTGTTTTTTGTTAAGTTGCCTAATAATTATGCACAGTAATAGTCACCTGCACACACAGATATCCCCCTAAAATAGCTATAACTAAAAACAAACTAAAAACTACTTCCAAAAATATTCAGCTTTGATATTAATGAGTTTTTTGGGTTCATTGAGAACATGGTTGTTGTTCAATAATAAAATTAATCCTCAAAAATACAACTTGCCTAATAATTCTGCACTCCCTGTACATTATCCAGAAATCTGAAGAACCCAAAGTTTACAAACTAAAATCACAATTATAATTCCTGTGGAAGTACTCATATCAGGTATTTCCTCTTCATTATTACAGTATTTTATTCCAAAGAGAGCTGCAAAAAGATTCTCATGTACAGAGACAGACACAGAGACAATCTGTCAATATTCTCTTACGGTCTTCTCAGAGGTTGAATCATGTCAGCAAAAGCCAAAGGCACTGGACATTTTTCCAACCTTTTGATGATATCTTTATGCTCAGAGAGTGAGGCAACAAAAGTATGTATTTGCTTTCTGAATGCCGAGTCCAACTGCAGTAACTGAAGATGACAAGCAACAGTTCACCTGAGTAATAGGTGGAAAATCTGTTCTAGAAGTGACTGAAGTATTTCACACTCAAGCCATTTTTACAGTACTTATAAGCTGTACAATGCTTATTTCATCTCCTATGACTGATTAGGGAGAATATATAATATATAATTCTGAGGAATGAATTGAAATTTCTCAGCATTTTGAATTAGGATCTTGAAAAATTGCAGTTGGGTACTTGATAATCTTGTTTTAAGTGGTAAATACTATTCCCTGACCGAATTCCCTATACGGTAGATAATAATAATGAATACACATGTTGTAGGCCTAGATTCATTTTTCACTTTAGGTTTGTTATAAAAATCATTGCCTTAAGTTGAACTAAGTAACCTTGAAGAGAAACTGCAGGTAGAAAAAGAACCATCATGTTCATTTCTACACTATCAAGGGCAAAAATCAGTTTCATTAGGAGATCTTAGTCTTGTGTAGGTGGTGAACAACAAAAAAAGCAGAGATTTTTTTAAAAAAATATCTAATGATAGGTTGCGAAAACACCATAGAAAATTGTGTGGGTGGATGATAAGCTGGTATGACAGATAGAAGGATTGTGACAGAAGGCATCAAAAAGTCGTGATATTTCAGGCTGCAGAGAATATCCTTAGAGGATGCAAGAGGAAAGAAACATTTGAAGATCACTTAAGTTGAAGATACTTGCCATTTAAAAGAATAGAACAATTTGGTAGACTATCAAGATCTTCTTAGGCCAAGTGTTTGAATTAAAATTGGACTACTATGTTATTAATGCAGAAATGAAAGACAGTTGTTTCTGATGACTTCTCAGAGAAAAAAGAAATTTTGATGGAGGCAGCTTTAGTATCTGAATAGATGCATAGGAAACCATACATATGTAACATAATCCAGGTAACATTTTTCCAGAAATCAAATATGTGCTTTTGACACAATGCACCAATATATCTTTTTTTTTCTTCAGTAGTTTCCCATGGACTCAAGAGATAGATGAGACTACCAACTACATTGTTGAGTATCATTACTGATATGGCTATAATTTTCATAGCAGTATCACTGACCCCTACATGGATGAGCACAAAGAAATAATTTTCAGTGGTTACTGTATCTTGGAAGTTGTTTTTTCACAACCTAATATGCACTTCAAGGAGGCAGCACACTTCATGAGACAATGGCTCCAGTTAGCATGTTTTGTTTCTGTGCCTCATGACAGTGAGACACTAATTATCACAATTCTTTTTTTTTTCTTTTTTGGGCTGCATTCCTTCTGTTCTTCAAAAAACTATGTTCCTGCTTCCTGATTAGCAGTATCACTTTTTCTTCCCTTGAAGGTTCAGGGTCTCTTTTTTTCCATGAGGATGTCTACGCTCATTCTAAGTTCCAGCACTGTAGAACACCTTACATGATTCTTGTTCCTCTTGTCACTGTCACCCACTGGTCTAGCTCTTTGACTAATTCTCCTCCTTACATTGCTTTTTCCTGATTCATTTCTTCCGTCAGCCCTTTAGTTGAACTAACTCATTTCCTTCCTCTTTTATGAATTAAGGTGTCTCTAGTCTCTCCTCCAATACTTGCACTTTTTCTTTGAGCATCACTTTAAAGCATTGACTTGTTATTAATATGTATCAGTTTTCAGGTACAAATACATAAGCATTACAAGTAATGATAACAGTCACACATGCTTTTATCTCTACTTCTGTTTCTCAAGGCACCACAAATAAGTGTTTTTTTTAAAAAAAAATTTCTTGTTCTTTCGAGGATCACAGGTTAGCTGAGATCTTACTGTCTGCTTAAATGGAAGATGCTTTGGGACTCCCTCTTGTGCAGGAATCCCCTACTACAGCATTCCTAACAGATGGTCACATTTCCAGCAAAAGAGAATCTACGGTATCCTCCTGAGGCAGACTGTTCTATTATTGAAAAGCTTTTATTGTAAAGATTTCCCCCCCCCCAGATATACAGATTACATCTATTTCCATATAATTGAAACATATTGGTTCTTATCCTATCTTTTGAAAGAATTCTGAAAATTTCTGTCTGCCTTCTATATTGTAAGGCAGGCCTTTAGATACATGAAGACAACTATCTCTATCCACTTGGTTCTGTCAATATCCTTCTTAAAATATGATGACCAGAAGTGGATGCAGTATTCTAAGTGCAGTCCAATCAATGCAGAATAAAGAGGAACAATGAATTCATTCACAGTTGATACAGTCTAGGTGTCATGGTTCCGATAGAGGAGACCAATAGAAATAAGAACTCTGAGGCAATTGCTTTCCTCAAAAAACACTTTTAATGGCTACATAATATCAGCACGAATATAGGTGAAACCAAGGCTGAAAGCTGCCCCCCCAAAAAGGTTGCAAAGTAAAAGTAAATCACTATCCCCAATTAAACCTTTAGCAGGCTTCCTAACGGTAGCTCTAGCCCGCCAAACATTAAGGCTGCTTGACCTTGGTTCTCACAAGAAAGTTATTGTTTTGATTAAACTATAATAATGCATCTCCCCCCTCCCATTGCTGTGGCAATTGAAAAGCAAAGAAACATGGCTGAATTCAGAGCATTTGAAGGTTTGACACTAGGACTATATTTGTGTTGTTGTTTCTTTGTTGGTTCATAATAAACCTGCATCATAATCATGAATAATGTTCAATTTATGATCAAGACATCCAGAAAATTTTCACATGTGTTGTTGTCAGTACAGTTCTCCCCATCCTATACTAATGACTTTCATTTTTTTCTACGTAACTTTTTAATCATTGGAAAGAAACAGATTCCTATACAAATGTAGGATTTTCCAATTGTCTCTGCTGATACATCTTTTGCTGCTCTCTGCCCAATGTTTCAGCTTGTCAAGGTCCTGCTAGATTTTGATACTCTCCAATAAAATGTTTGCTATGCCTTATTTTACTGTGGCCTATAAATCTGATAATTATATTTTCTAACCCATCATCCAAATAATTTACAGTTATGTTGAATAGCACAGGATCTAGAACAGAGACCCTTGAAATGCCACTCAACACATCTTTACTGAAAGTCATATTTTATGAATTCTAACCAATTCTTCCCTTTGGTTTAAGGTGTTGCCTCTTCTAATAGATTGTTTTTCACTACATTGTTAACAGCCTGCCAGTTCATCTTAATTTGGGGAGTCACTGAAGGAACATATTGGTTAAACCTTCTAGTGTGAACAAAGACCCAAACGATTTAAATTTTTTCTCTCCCACCCTCTCTTTGCTTCACTGGAACATAAGGCATCCAAATAATGGCTTAGCATACAGAAGAGTTGTAAAAATTATCGTACATGCAAACCTGGTTGAACCCTTGATAGGCCAAGCACAATCATTGTTTCATTACTTTTTTGTATAAATGGTAACCAAGACAAAACCTATTCACTGTAGATCAGTCTCCTTATAGAAACAGCAATTATCTGAATCCTTTAATGGAAGTGGACTTCTGTACTATTATGAGGAAAAAGAGGTTACAGCAGGATGTCTGATTAAGGAAAAGTAAGAAAAAAAATTGCCCTTGTCAGAAAGTCATCATCCAGAGATATTAATTTATAAGTGCCAACTGAAAAGAGATTTCTAGAATTAATGTGTATTTACTTGTATAATTATATGTTGCCTATAATCTTACACCTTTCTACCAATGCCATTAAACTAATGGAAAACATAGCTATAGGAGCATGCCAGGGTTGATAAATGTCAGGCTCAAGTTACATATTCACTGATTTCTTTCACTTCAGCGCAACACGCCATCTAATGTGCATTACTACTCAGCCTTTTAAATGGGTTATTCTAAACACATTTACTGCAATTTAGTTTAAAAGCAGCTTTGATTATTCATCTAAAAGTAAAATGGTAACCCATACCTTAACTTCTCTGCCATTCGATATGTTAAACAGCCGTCATTCCTTAAACCTCCTTTAATAAAGCACACTGTTATTAAAGCACTATGGTATGCCCTCTGGAGCAGAGAAGCTCCATTAAATTTGCTTATGTCTAATTATTGCTGCCCTAGGCAGGTGAGAAATTTAGTCTGATAAGATCTTTCTTTCTACCTGTAGCCAAAAAAGAAAAAAAAGGCAGCCGTTTTCTATCTAATTACTATCTACAACTATTTATGGTATTTGTGGTCTGAAGAAAAAATGCCACAGAAGGTTCTTTGTATATCAGTAAGCACATTCCAACTTGTTCCAAGCTACTGAGATACAAAGAGAAGTTTATCTTACTTAAGGGATGACACAGGTCACTGGCAAAATAGCCCCTGCAGTCATTTCTACTGTCACTCAGAATCTGCCCATTTCTCTCCCCTCCCCCCTTTTTTTAAAAAAAAGCAAAGGGTTTTGGATTTCATATATAGCGTTAACTTGCATTTTGTAGAGTTGGGGCTTAATCATAAGAACATTCTAGAGACATTAATAGCCAAGTTTATACTGAAAATCCAACTGATCCTCAATGACCACAATTTGGAGGAGAAAAAATAATTAATTTCAAAATATTTTTAAAGATATTCTTCCCTAGGTGGACCAGAGTTTACAATTAGTAAAGTACTAAATATAATAGAAACAATAAAACAATGAGGCAAGTTTTTGAAAGTTGTAAAAATGAGAGCATAATTTAACTTGTTTAAATTTCCCTGGCAAATGTGTTGTCTTCTCAACAAAGGTCTGCTAATTCGGAACTAGCTGCACTATCATAAAATATTTCAAAAACAGTCATAGCTAAATTCCTAATTTGGAAAAAAAATATGTAAAAGTTGGGCATGGAAGCCAAGAGGCAAAAAGAGTTGTCCCTTTGGACTTGATATCATGTGATCCTACCTAGTCATGCATTTACCAACTTTCTCCTTTACTTGAGGCTTTCAGCTCATCTTCCAAGGCCACATTTACACTTGAACATAGAATGCTGCTTAAGCAGAAAAAGCTGTATAAATGTACGAATGCAGGCTGCAAGTCTCAAAAGGAGATCCAGAAGCAGCACAAAATGTACTTGAAGTTGCAACCATTTCATAGCTATTTCTGGAACATAAGACATATCTATCCACTAAGTGGCTGCCATCTGGGGACTCAGATTAATTAATCCAGGGGTCCCCAAGCCCCGGCCCACTACCGGGCCCAGGCCTATTAGGAATTGGACCGCGTGAGTGGCTGGCCAGAGTTCATGCATGTGCGAAGTAGCTTGCATGAGCGGCGGGTACTCGCACACGTGCATGCTGGCCCATCCTTGCATAAGGGCTACTTGTGAGCACGCCAGCCCAGCATTCACACGGCTCAGTTCCCGTCTCCCATCCCAGCCGGGATACCAAGCTGCAAAGGTTGGGGACCGCTGAACTAACTAACACAACCTGGTTATACCTTGCAACTATATACTTAGTTGTATATTTACTCTATTCTAAGATATCTTAAAATAAAATATTTTCTGTTTCTGAATCTCAATTTTTTGCCTTCTTCACAGATAACAGATTTAAAAAGATTTAAAAAGCTACAATTTGCTGCAGAAACTGACACAGATTTTTTTTAACAAGATACCAAATCCTGCCAAATGAACTATTTTGTAATTTGTGATTACAAATAAATTAAAAAAAATATTTCACCCAATTAGTATAAATGTTAGGAAAGCACTAAATAAAGTTGGGATGGGTCTTATTTGACTGTTCTTATCATAAGTGATATAAAATAAAATGATTCTGGTGAAATATGACACCTGAAGAATTATTTCTCCTATTATTTATACTCCCAATAAATGAATTCTTATTTTAAACAAGGTAAATTCTTATAAAAACAGTTCACCTCATGGTGGACTGTATGATTTAATTCACACCAAAATTATACTGTGAACTTTATCAGAAATTTATTTTTAGCCACTCATGCAGAACAGATTCTTTTTGTATTAGATTGGTCATTCTTTGGTCTAATGGGCCATAAACCTCTACTGACCCCAAAAGAAAAACCCTCTTTTTATCACATTTTACACCCAACATGTCATCTAATATCTTTGTGTGAAATACTACAGATAGGACTGTAATTCTGAAATGATGTACTGGCCCATTAATCTATTTCTCATCAGTTTGTGTAGTTAGAAAACCACATACCATTTTTTAAGCTTGAATGTATTAATATTCTGCTTGGACCGATCTTAATGGCCAAAGTATTTTCTACAATAGGTCAGTTCAATGTATAAAACCACAATTCTGTCAATGAAAGTCAATGTGGTGATTTTGGATTCCACTGAAATTTCTTCTGCATACAATTTTTTTAAAAAAATGGCAAAACCCAATTGTCCTTGAATACCAAGTGGTAAATAAATTTTGCTGAATGCTACAGTGGAGCCATGTACATAAATAAAGTAACAGAGTAACATATACAACTAAATCTGGATAGAACAGAGTAGCCTGAATACAGAAAGGACAAATCAGGATAGTAATAAATTATCTTTTCTTTATAAGTTAGAACAGACATTCTTAAGATAGAGCAGGAAAATACCTTTTTGAGCATGCAAAGTCATTTATTGATTGATGTTGGTAAAGTTTTTACTTAATTCCTTTCATTAGAAGCACCTATAATTTATAGTAATAGTGGTCCAATTTCCAGCATACTGAAAATGATTATTCTATAAATGAATTTCTCTTGAAAAATATATTCTCTGTGCAAATGTAATGAAGAAAGTCAAAATGATTTTAACTTTTTTTCACTAGCTGGTATTAGAGTGTGTGTGTGTGTGTGTGTGTGTGTGTGTGTGTGTTCCATACTTCTTTTCCATCCGGATGCAGTTTTCTGCCCTTGAGTACATTTTAATTACAAAACAGATTAATACATTCCTGTGGCTATTTTATGGTATTGACTACTTATTGACAAAGTAGATTCACCACAGTTACTAGAGACAGTTTGAATTCTTACCGATAGCTGCTACTTTTATTATTATGGCTTGAACTTTCAAGGATATAATTTCTCTCAGCAATGTGTCTTGATTCTGACGCCACAGGTATGCTAAAGGCTGCAGAGCAAGCCTTTTACAACTGTTGGCAGAAATAAAAAGATAGATGTGTCATTATAAGTAAACACAGATCATTTAAGTTTCTGAGTAACACTGCTTAATTTAGAAAATTACAATAGGTATACATTAGTAAGAATAAAGAAAAAGAGAGCTAAATGCAACACTGAATCCACACACTTCCACTTGCAATGAATTTTTTCTGCTCCACACCTCCTAACCAATCTGTTGCTCAAGCCCCAATCTGTTCTGGAGTATCTCTTAAACTTGCATAGCAGATGTAGAGGGCAACCATACAGATATTAAGCATTTCTTCTTGCATCTACAAATGGAATGACATTATGGGATCCCATTTAAATAGTAACTATCCAGTGACAACACACATCACCAATACTTTAAGGTCATCGAAGCTCTTCACTTAAATCAATTTCCACTGGCTTTTTTCCATTCTCCCCCACCCCCACCCTTCAATCAGGGGCATCAGAAGAAGATTAATAAGGAGGCCATGCTTTCCCTACCTGCTGAAAGAAAGAAAACCCAAGCTAAGATCCAGCAAATGGTATTCAGTTTGGAGAGGCCAAGTGTATCTGAGATATGTTACCGGTGGTATGTTGGCACAAAAACAGCCTGCTTAAAAATACTAGCTTATAAAAATTGAAAACAGCAAAAAAAAAGGGGGGGGAAGAAGAGATGATGATGATGAGGGGGTGGTGGAGTAGCACTATCAACAACAACATGTAGGGATTGTGAGAGTGGCAACGCTAATTGAAAGAGTAATCAGAAGCAAAACCAAATGCTGAGTTTCAGAGGAAAATAACTACGAAAGGAGTCAGGCAAAGCTCTGAACACATGCACTTTAGAATGAAATAACACATTCAGCGAGATATTTCTGCATCTAGAAATCTGGTTGTAATTCTTTCTCTCTTAAAAGATAGACTTTATCCTTTTTCTTCCCTGTAGCCCCATATTTCACTAGATTGACAAAAAAAAGCCTCAGGCAAACTCCTTCCTTGCTAGCTAACCTCAGTGGGGTAAGGAGAAATGTATTTATTTGGGAATTTAGCCAAATGCCCTCTGGGATTTCTTTTCTAGAGGTAAAAATTCTAGGCAAATGTTATGTACATTCTGACTGACATGAACCTCTGGAGATTTACTTGGCTAGGAGTGCTCATTACACATTTGATTAATTCAAGCAATGCTGCCCCGATAATATGTAATAAAGCAACTACCTGGAATTTGGAGAGTCAATGGCTAGCCATTGATTTTTTTAAAAACAACTTTATTTGATACATTGGGTGTTGTCCTGAAAGTAGAATCATATGTATCATTCTAAGGCAGCAGAAAAATCAGTTTGCACCACTCCCAAAATTGGTTAGCTACATGCTCAGCTATTAAGTTTTCATAATAAAGCATAGCATCTGCAGTAATCATACATTATTCTTTACTATTCCATCCCTTTCATTTTCCACAAACTTGGAAGCCTTCTAAGATGACATAGATTAGGCTTTTTGGTTATACCCAGAACATCCACAGAATGTGTCAGATAATTATTATATATTTTATATGGCTAAAGTGGAATAAAAAAGAAATATCAGAATGGCACACAATTAGTTCCCAACTGTCAAAAATAAAATGAACAAGATTAAAAAAACAACACCGTAGCATTTCAGTACTATGTCAAAAGTTCCTAATTAGATCTTAAAATAGAAGATAAGTTTCATATGTTCTTTTCAAATAAAAAAGGTTTCTCCAAATAAACATTTTTCATGCGTTCAAAGTATCACCAAATAGAAAGTATCATTTGGGACCACTATAGCAACATTATTTACCCAAGTATAACTTAAACATCGAAATTCCCAACAAATGGCAGTAGAAACTCTAATGCGTTCATTAGCACTTGTTCTTTCATTTCTATTGGTGGAAAGTAAATGTGAAAAAAGTAACTAGCAGAAACCTGTGGTGAACACCCATCAATGCACTTTAAGCAATGTATTATGACTGAAACTTTGATTATTTAAGGTGCATCTTCAATTGAAACTCATTGTTGAATGCAGATTGTTTATGGTGATGACTATGTTGACATGAGTACTGTTCATTGCTGGGCCAAAAATGTAACGATGAACCAGGAAGAAGTGATCAAAAAGGATAATGTGTAATAGCAACAGAACACAAGAAAAAGGTTGATGAATTGAGTAAGGACAATTGACAGACCACTCAAACAGAAATTGCTATGAACAGTTCTTCAGACGTTTTGTGCAAGATGGCTTCCACCTGAGCTGACAGCACAGGCAAAAGCTTCAAGAACTGAAATTTGCAACAATTCTTGTCATAATACAAGAATGAATTTTTTACAGCATCATGATAGCTGCTGAAACATGGGCTCATCATTGTGACACAGAAGTGTAGTGTCAATCCACGGAATGGAATATAATTGCAAAACTAAATAAATTCAAAACTCAGGTTTTGTCAAGAAAATTCGTAGTACAGATCATGTTATTCTCAGGGATCTTCTTGAACCATGTACCACTGAACTCAGAACTTTATCTTACAACACTCAAAACTCTGAAAGCAATGACTTGAGTAGAGTTTGGAACCACAAGAAGGAAATTTTCCTGCAATATGACAATGTTAGGCATCACAATTTACAAGCTATCCAAATGGCAGTTGCAAAGCATGTAGCAAATGCATATGATTATGTGAAGTAAACACAGGTGACAATAGATTAAAAAAGAATTATTTTCATATTTTTTATCAAAATACCCCCATTAAAGTTATAGAAGCAAATGTATTTTTCTTTCAAATCTTATATTACTGCAAGGTTTAACACGAAAAGATGGGCTACAGTTCATGAAATCTATATTGTTAGAAGACAAAAGCCCTTATAAAATAGGAAACATATAGCATATCTTCCCTATCTTGAGGATTCCCATTTTTAAGAGTTCAGTCTTTTCGATTTGATAATTATATGTTTAGCACCATGCAGACATTTAATGAAATATTTAATGAAATGTTATTACTATGCCACCTTATTTGACATAAAAGCAATAATGTTTCTGATCTAGTCCACACCACTGAAATCAATAGCTCTGTGGCCATGTATGGAATGTTGCCTTTACACTGTAAGCTACATCTTATTTTACTTACACATTTTCCACACGGACTCGTTGATAATCTGAAAGAATGGCCCCTACTGAAACAGCTTCCACCCCTTCTTTATCCTGCAAAATATGTATATATAAAAACAAATTTAAAATAAATCTGCAAAGTAGTAACAAAAAATTCTACAGTACGTAAATCAGTAGCCATTTCACTCAGTTGGTTTATAGCAGGGGTGTCAAACTCAATTTCATTGAGGGCCGCATCAGCATTGCGGTTGCCCTCAAGGGGCCAGGTGGGTATGGCCAGGGTGGGCGTGGCCTCCTGGGTGGGCATGGCCAGCTCTACATCGTTTGCATCAAGGGTGCCTATGGGGGCCTGGGCAGGAGTGGGACAGATCTGAGGGTCTCTGGCAGAAGGAGGGTCTCTGGGCCAGGGCCAAGGCAGTGGGGGCCGTTCCCTCACTGTTTCCAGGATGGCTTCGCGGGCCACATGAAACCACTTCGTGGGCCGGATCCGGCCCCCGGGCCTTGTGTTTGACATGTCTGGTTTATAGTGTATATAGGGGTGTGTGTGTGTGTATGTGTGTGTGTGTGTATTTCTTTGGATCTGGATATTTTATATAGTAAGTAGCAGTTTTATTATGTTACATACTATAGGGAATAATTTGAGAATTACAGTATACCCACTGGAAATTCTATTTTATATAAGCAACATACTACTGAGATATTTTTAAAAAATCTTTCAATAGATTATTCTAAATTTAAGATTTTCATATATTTGTTGTATATAATCTAATGTGTAAAATTCCTGAATTGGTATTTTTTCCACTTATAAAGCTGTTGCAAAGGGGTTCAGCAAATAACCTTGTATAACTGTAGTTTCTGACTTGATTAATAACTTTATTTTGTTCTTGTAAGAAACCTCAAGCAAAAGTAGAGCTGTTCCTCATTCAACAAGACATTGAGCATCTGTTTGAATTTACAACAGTGCTGAACAAGTGGTAATTATGACCTGTCCTTGTACTTAGAGCCATTGCAGCAACCCACAGGGACACAGTTGCAATTTTCAATCTTCCCTGCCACCTTCCAACAAGTACAGTTAATGGGGAAGCCAGCAAGAATTCGGAAGCTGTAGTTGTGTGAGGCCCTACTTAACTACCTGCATGGACCTCACTTAATGAAAGTAACTGGGATTGCTGGAACTGTTGTCAACAAGTGATACATCATGTGGCTTTTTGATTTGTGGGGACTACCTATAATAAGAAGTGAGCCTGAAATGGATGCAGAATATCTTCCACTGCTTATTTCTAAAAGACACTACTTGCTTTTTGAGCTATAGGAACAAATGCTATTGCCATAGTTTGGAAAGATAATAATCCTTCCCATTATTGCTGTGAAATGTGAACTCATAACAGTTCACCAAACTGTGCAAAACTGATATATTAGATTTACAGCTTTAATTGAAAAGAAATGTTAAAAAATTCTACAATTAATCCTTCTGTTATTAGCACCAGATAAATACCATCAAAGCCTGAGGTTAATTTTCCATTCAATCAGAAAGTAACATTGTTACTCAAAGATTAGAAAATAACACCAGCAAGATATGGAAACTATACAAAGATGAATAAAAGTATTCATAGTATTGAACAACCCGTACATGCAGTCATTAAAAAAAACAAAACAACGGAATTTGGGAAGGACCCTATGGAACTTGCAACCACAAAAATAGTGATAATTATCAGCAGGTTTAAAAGTGAATTATACACATTCAGAGAGATTAGGCTACTAATGGCTATTAATCATACTGGTACCTGGGGAACAGCTCTATCTTACTTATAAGCTTCCCATAAATATCTATTATAACCCTTTAAGAGCAAAATACAGGGCTACCTGAGTATATTAACTGATTTAACAGGATTCTCACTATTATATTTCAGCTATATAAAACCTCATTAGAGTCAAGTATTAGTGGAGATGTGCATTTTTCATTTAGTAACTTGTAACCTTAAAATCTCCCACCATCCCTTTTACAATCTGCTAAGTGGGGAGAATTCTTTCTGAGTTTCCTCCTCTGCCCGTTGTGTAGCTGTAGGCTTTGCGCTCTCTTACAGTTTCCTGGAGGAAACTGATTATCTGGACCCGTACCAATCGGGTTTCAGGCCCGGACACAGCACGGATACTGCAATGGTCGCGCTGGTGAATGATCTCTGGCGGGCTCAGGACAGGGGTTGTTCCTCTGTCCTAGTCCTATTAGATCTCTCAGCGGCTTTTGATACCATCGACCATGGTATCCTACTGCGGCATCTCAGGGGGTTGGGAGTGGGAGGCACCGTTTTACGGTGGTTCTCCTATCTCCTGGGCCGCTCGCAGTCGGTGTTGACGGGAGGGCAGAGATTTGTGGAGTTCCTCAGGGGTCGGTTCTCTCGCCCCTCCTGTTCAACATCTATATGAAGCCGCTGGGTGAGATCATTCGTGGTTTCAGGGTGGGGTATCATCAGTACGCTGATGATACCCAACTTTTTCTCTCTACCCCAAACCAACCCAGCGATGCCCTCCCCGTGATGTCCCGCTGCCTGGAGGCGGTCCAGGTCTGGATGGGGAGAAACAGGCTTCGTCTCAATCCTGCCAAGACTGAATGGCTGTGCATATTGGCATCTCAGGTTAACCAGACTATTCCAGCTTTAACAATGGAGGATGAGGTGTTACTCCCCGTTGATAGGGCTCGCAACTTGGGCGTCCTCCTGGATTCACAGCTCAATTTTGAAGACCATATAGGAGGGGGGCTGTGATGGGGGTTTCCCGATACTCCCTTGTAACACCTCTACTCCGCGAGCTGCATTGGCTCCCGGTTGCCCTCCAGGTGAGATTCAAGGTGCTGGTGATGACCTATAAAGCCCTAAATGGCGTGGGTCTGGGATATTTGAGGGAACACCTGCTGCCAGCATCAAGTTCCCTTCGTCCAGTGCGCCCCCACAGGGAGGGCCTTCTCAGGGTACCGCCGGTAAAAGATTGCCGGCAGATAAGACCCAGGGGTAGGGTCTTCTCTGTGGGTGCGCCTGCCCTCTGGAACCAGCTACCTGTGGAGCTTAGGACTGCCCCCAACCTCCGTTCATTTCGCCGGGACCTGAAGACCTGGCTCTTCGAGCTCTCTGGCCCAGGCTGAGAATTTTAATTTTAATTGTTGTTTTTTATTTTTTTTTCAGGGAATGATTTAATCTTTTTTAATTGTTTTTAACTTTTGTATTGATTTTTGTTTTAAATACCCTGTAAACCGCCCTGAGTCCTTCGGGAAAGGGCAGTATATAAATCCAAATAAATAAATAAATAAATAAATAAATAAATAAATAAATAAATAAATAAATAAATAAATTCTTGCAGACTCAAACTTGAGACACATAAGGAATATTATGAAAAAAGCAACGAACAAGTGCAGCTGTCTTGGAACCGTGAAAATGCATCTCACATTGTCCTTTGTCAGCTATGAAACACCTGAAATATTAGGAGATGTGATGCAAGGACAGCACAAGGGAAGATGCGTAATTATGAGTGACTTCCTTAGAGAAATGGAGCCACTTGCTACTGTCAAACAATTTTCTAATTAAAAGCAAATTTAAAGGAAGAACGTCTCTGGGAATATAAATATCAGGGATGTGCTCCTGAGGCTGAAATGTTTTCAGTACATACCCTCACAGTCTTTGCTGTGAGGTAATTCTTGAAGCAGTTATGCAAAGCCTTTGGGAGGTCATTCTACCTTAGCAATTCAAGGAACAGTTTGAAGGGGGACTTTGGTCCATTATGACACACACTTCCACGTGGTTCACATCCTATCAATGCTCTATGTATTATATGACATGCCCTATAACCATGGTGGCAAACCTATGGTACGTGTGCCATAGGTGGCATGAAGAACCCTCTCTGTGGGCACGCGTGCCGTCGCCCCACTCCTAGACCTTCAGCTGGGTTTTATAAAACCTTTTCACTTTAGGCCTCCGCCGTGTGCAAAAAAAACCGCCCAATCAATCAATCATTTTCAACTTCTCGCGGGAAAAAAAATCTTGTGAAGTTGGAATTGATCGAATTTTTTAGTCCCACCCAGTCTGCCATTACCACCACAGCCACGCCCACCCATCACCCGACAATACATAAGCGGGTTTTGGTTGCAGTTTGGGCACTTGGTCTCTAAAAGGTTCGCCATCACTGCCCTATAATGTTATGGCCTCCACAGTGTATATAAATGTATGACCACCTCACCCTAAGATAAGCTATTGTTTTTTTAAAAAAAAATTCAATGAAATTACAACTTAACAGTGTCATAAAAGATTTTTATCTCATGCTATCGAGGCAGAAAATCTACAGGTGCTTAAACTGATAAGTACTATTATCATTAATCACAACAAATACAGAATGGTACATTTGATGTTGTATTAAAAAAATTGAAGAATGGGTTAAGGCGCTGCAATCTGCAGCACTTGGAAGAAGAAAAAAAGCACCCCCCAAAATGGAATGACAACTAAACAGAATCTGAATGCAACATCTCTTGGTTATTGTAGGTTTCAAAAGTACAGAAATAACATTCAGCAAGAAACATCTTTTTATCCACAATGGAAAAAAGGAAGTATTCACTTTACAATGTGATCAAATAAAGAACAGATAGTCCTCAACTTACAACAGCTTGTTTAGTGACCATTCAAAGTTATAACGACACTGAAAAAAATGACTTATAACAGTTTTTCAGTTATGAACTTTGCAGCACTGCCATGGTCAGACAATCAAAATTCAGATGCTTGGCAACAGACTCATATTTATGATGGTTGCTGTGTCCTGGGGTCATGTGATCCCCTTTTGCGGCCATCTGACAACCAAAATCAATGGAGAATCCTGATTCACTTAATAACAGTGTTACTAATTTAACAACTGGGAAAAAAATTCTGTTGCTAAGTGAATTTATTAAGTGAATGATGCCCCATTTTACGACCTTTCTTGCCACTGTTAATTGAATCGCTGCAGTTGTTAAATTAGTTAACATTGTTATTAAGTGAATTCGAGAACTACCTGTATTACTGCTTAACTTATTTTAATCTGACATTATTTATACTTGCCACAAAGGAATACATTCTCAAATTCTGAACTTTCTCTGTATCTCCCTCTCCTAAGACAGGATAAAAAGTAAGGACAAGGGTGAATTCTGTCTCTTCAAATGTACATTAATGACAAATGAAATTCTCATTAACCAAGAACAAAAAGCTTCCAGCTATATTGATTTCAGAGAAAATCTGTGGTATGTACAACTATGAGAGGGACTGCTTCAGGTACCTAGAACTTTACTTAACACGTGCCCTTGCCTTCTAGCCTTGGTAAGAAAGAAAATGCTTAAAGTGCAGGAGAATTCCCAAGTCACTGGAAGATTCAGGTATCAGGAAGCCTAGAGGGGAAAGAAAAAGGAAAAAGGAATGTAGGAAGGACCCACAAGAAAGCAAAAAAACCAAACAAACATTTTGCTATAGGGAGACTTGGCTTTTGAAGAGGCAGAAATGGAGATTAAGAACGGCAGCACAATCAAATAGGTTTTGACAAATGCAACATAATGAGCCACCAAATTCTCATAGCATTTGTGTAGCGCAGGCAACAGTATATTTTGATGGAGAATTCACTAATAAGAGGAATGTTTCAAAGCAGTGGAAAAAAAATACAGCATGTATACTAAATATAATACCCCTTGAACATCAGAGATCATATTCATTCTTAAACACCAGAAAAACAATCTTTAAAACTAAATTTTGAAAAATATCTGACACAATCTGTGGTATTTCTTGAATTTTGCTTCATCCAAAAGCATCCATTGTTCTTCATTTTTTATTTTGTTTTGCTTAACATTATTTTTATATTGGCTCAATTAGACTGGGTAGCACGTAGGAGGTACAATGACGTTATAAATAATTGCATATTTTTCATAATTTGTTGATATCATCTGTCTTTGTCACCCTGTGGGGGCCTACAGTCACATATCCTGTGTATTATTTTCTGTCATAAAGCTCTAGTTTCTCAGGAAGAGATTTTCTGCAGGTGTGATTGCATAGTGTACATCACAGTTCAAAGAGATGGTTTTGCTTGTCCCCTATTTCCATTACAGGTCCTATTGTAACTATTGTTACAACTATTGTGGGTGAGCTTCAATATGCAAACAGTCACATAACTAGAATGAGAAAGCTCTAGTTTCTGTAGAGTACAAGGAAAGGTATCACTTAATAATTAAGGACAGACAGAAGAAGCGTTTTACCTGCTATAATGTTGTCTATGGTTTTACTTGATTAGAACACTTGTATCAGATATCAAATGTTAAAAGTTGTAACTATCACTTAAACTCACATTTGTTTAGGAGTTACTGTGAAAAGTGAAAGATATCGATGCTAGATCAATCACAAAGAATCCTGTGGAATCTAGATGAACAAATTAATCTTCAATTTATGATGAGTCCGTGAGAGAAATACACAGATACATACAGTATCTCAGAGCCACACCATATATAACTGTATAGGTATTAACCAGCATGTCGAATTGGGCCTACAGTGGTAGGCCAGTGCAGCAATTTCAGAACAGGGTAACTATATATAATGGGTTTCCCCAACTGTTAGTCTGTCTGCTTCATTTTGCACCAGCTTGCAAAATATACTGCAAAAATGCATGGCCCTTCACTGATCTTTTCTGATGTCAAAAAAGTAATTTGACAGATTTGGTTAGTCAGACTTGAATGGGAGGTCAATAAGGAATAAAGGTAAAGGTAAAGGTTCCCCCGCACGTGCGTGCTAGTCGTTTCCGACTCTAGGGGCCGGTGCTCATCTCCGTTTCAAAGTCGAAGAGCCAGTGCCTGTCCGAGGACGTCTCCGTGGTCATGTGGCCGGCATGACTAGACGCCAAAGGCATTAAATTATAAGCCGCCCTGAGTCTTCGGAGAAGGGCGGGAGATAAATGGGATTTTTTAAAAAAAGGCGCACGGAACGCTTTTACCTTCCCACCGTAGTGGTCCCTATTTTTCTACTTGCATTTTTACGTGCTTTCGAACTGCTTGGTTGGCAGAAGCTGGGACAAGTAACAGGTGCTCACTCTGTTACGCGGCACTCAGGATTCAACCCGCCAAACTGCCGACCGTCTGATCGACAAGCTCAGTGTCCTAACCCACTGAGCCACTACGTCCCTCAACAAGGAATACTAAACCCAAAAATTAAAAAAAAGAAGGCAGCAAGAGTAAAATACTTTTGTTGACAAGAAATCTTTATAGAAATGTCCATGAAGTCACTGACAGTTACTAGAGTTTGTATTTTATTTTCCATCCCTGATAAGCTTCTCCTCTCCATTTTAGTTTACAAGATGTCAACATTCTTCCAAGCACAGATGTATGAAGCAGACATTTCCGTATAGCCTTCAGATCCTTCACATATGAAGGTTTTTTTTCCCTGCACATATTAATATGACTCTTTGAAAATGGCTGTAGAAGCCTTCTATTTTATGTTTTTAAGCAGGAATTTGAAATTAGGTTCAAACTTTCATTAAGAGGCAACCTAATTGGTTTCAACTATACGGTTAGCCCTGGACTCATGACTGGTGGTTTAGCAACCATTCAAAATTGCAACAGATCTCTACTGGGATACTTACAAATCGATTCTAAAGTTCCAATGGCTTGCATTTATGGCAATTTACAGTATCCCATGGTCACATGACTGCATTTTATATTTTTGCCAAAAATCAACATTTTCAGCTTTTTAGCAAAACCATTCCATAGTGAGCAATTGGTTTGCTAAATGACTGCCAAAAATGGTATTAAATTGGATCTGTCACATGAATGACCCATTTTACAAGCATCATGACCTATGACCATTTTAGGCAGGCTCCATTGAGGGTTATCTGTAATTAAGAATGTTACTGAGAAATAGGCCAGAATAGAACTAATTCTACCTCCCAATTAACGCCGTCAGGCAGGCATTAATTTGTGGCAAAAGAATTGCCACCACTAAAGTTATAGTTAAATTCATTGCACATAGAGAATAAAATAAAGGTAGCTTTATCGCCTTGTGCATCTCTTTACCTCAGTCAGCTGTAATGATGTGCTCACTTCCAATGGAAAACAAACAACTCTTGAACAAAGGCTACTCAAAATATTTATTTTAACATTGGCTTTTTGACAAAATATGATTGTTGCACCACAGAAATGTATTCTAAAGTTAATATTTGTTCAAAATTATATACATACGTACATGAATGTTTTTTCATTTAAATAAAATTTAAATGCCCTATTGATCAAGGTTTTACTTAAAGCATATTAAAAAGGAAGTAGGAGAGACAAAAACTCTATATAGACACTTTAAGGATTACTTTTATTTTTTTTTAAAACTAACAATGTATTATCAAAATACTATGTGATATATACCCAATTGACTTGTGAATTAAAAACAGTTTTTAATGCTCTTGTTACACCGTTCTTTGAGTTCAACAAGAAGAAAATTAGTGACAATGCTTTCCATTTAATTAGTATATTACATGCACTGTAATTATTAGTGGGAAATGTTATATTAATGAAAGTGAAAGTTAGCAGTAAATTACCTTGTAGTTTTTGTCAATTTCCCAAGCTACTGCTCCTTAAGATAACCACTCTCCCTATAGTGCTTTTGGGGGTTTTTTTCCTTGCCTGATAAACATGATGATTAAAAAGCACACAGTGCAAACCTTTGATACTTTTTAAATTAAATCCATGGCCAGCCTAAGGGCTGTGTTGATTTCAACTAAATGTGTCAGTTAATCAGATAAAAAAATTATCAGTAACTCAAAGAAACAGCAGCCTAAGGCTTCATCAGAGCTAAGGAAAGCTGAACCAAATAAGATATTCAGACAATATCACATTATGAGTAAAGGTTACTGATAAGCATAAAGCCAAATAGGGCTGCTCATCACCTTAATAATATCTACCTTTGGAAAACCATTACATACAAAAATCAAATTATCACTTTTAAAAAAGCAATTAGAAAAAAGGGTTACTATGCCAATATACTATTAATTTGAACATGTATTAGGAAAAGCTTATAATCATACTTGCAAACATGCATGCTCCTTTAAGACTAACAAGATGAGATAATATGAGATAAACAGACAAAAATATGAAAGAATGATATGCATAATATGAAAGAATAATATGAATTCACGTTTGATACAAGTTTTCAATTTGGAAAGTATCATGGTGCCAAATAATAAATAAAACTAACTGATTCAGATATTTACTTTTACAATTTCACAGTCATCCTGTCAGGGGTAGGCAACCTTGGCTCTTTTATGACTTGTGCTGGCTCAGGAATTCTGGGAGTTGAAGTCCACGAGTCATAAAAGAGCCAAGGTTGCTAGGTAGAAATGAGTGCTATTTAATCAGGTTACTATCTCCATCATTTTTCTCATCCAGTAACATTATTAGCCCTGAAAGATGTTAGATGTTACAGGATATCTGCCACCCTGTAGGAAAAAGGGGGTGCTTTTCACAACTCCAATCAAATGCTATATTATATTTGGGGAAATAGGGAATTGGGTAGAAACAGTAATTGACAGTCCAAGGCCAAAAGCTTAATCACAATGTATCAAAGGCAGCCTATGTCCCCATGGCCTTCTCAATGCCTCAGGTCATTAAAATGTGCAAGTAGGTCACTGCTGGGTTCAAAAATGGCATTAAACTATAATGTAATTTGCATGAATTTGGCATGGTATTAACTGGGAACCCAGCCAATTAAGGCACCAAAAGACTCTTTGCTGATTTTGCTGCTGTGGAGTAAATGATTAGCTTTTAGAGGTACAGTCATGGCCGAAATTGTTGGCACCCCAGAAATTTTTCCAGAAAATCAAGTATTTCTCACAGAAAAGTATTGCAGGAACACATGTTTTGCTATATAAAGGTTTATTCCCTTTGTGTGTATTGGAACACAACAAAAAAGGGAGGAAAAAGAGCAAATTGGACATAATGTCAAACAAAACTCCAAAAATGGGCTGAACAAAATTATTGGCACCCTTAACTTAATATTTGGTTGCACACCCTTTGGAAAAAATAACTGAAATCAGTTGCTTCCTATAACCATCAATAAGCTTCTTACACCTCTCACCCGGAATTTTGGACCACTCTTCCTTTGCAAACTGCTCCAGGTCTCTCTTATTGGAAGGGCGCCTTTTCGCAACAGCAATTTTAAGATCTCTCCACAGGTGTTCAATGGGATTCAGATCTGGACTCATTGCTGGCCACTTCAGAATTCTTCAGCGCTTTCTTGCCATCCATTTCTGGGTGCTTTTTGACATATGTTTGGGGTCATTGTCCTGCTGGAAGACCCAAGATCTCAGACGCAAACCCAGCTTTCTGACACTGTGCGACCCAAAATCCTTTGGTAATCCTCAGATTTCATGATGCCTTGCACACATTCAAGGCACCCAGTGCCAGAGGTAGCAAAAAAAAACCCACACCAAAACATCATTGAACCTCCGCCACATTTCACTGTAGGTACTGTGTTCTTTTCTTTGTAGGGCTCATTTCATTTTCGGTAAACAGTAGAATGATGTGCTTTACCAAAAAGCTCTATCTTGGTCTCATCTGTCCACAAGACGTTTTCCCAGAAGGATTTTGGCTTACTCAAGTACATTTTGGCAAACTGTAATCTTGCTTTTTTATGTTTCTGTGTCAGCAGTGGGGTCTTCCTGGGTCTCCTGCCATAGCGTTTCATTTCATTTAAATGTCGACAGATAGTTCGCGCTGACACTGATGCTCCCTGAGCCTGCAGGACAGCTTGCATTCCTTTGGAACTTGTTTGGGGCTGCTTATCCACCATCCGGACTATCCTGCGTTGCAACCTTTCATCATTTTTTCTCTTCTGTCCACGACCAGGGAGATTCGCTACAGTGTCCATGGGTTGCAAACTTCTTGATAATGTTGCACCCTGTGGACAAAGGCAAATCTAGATCTCTGGAGATGGACTTGTAACCTTGAGATTGGTGATATTTGTCCACAATTTTGGTTCTCAAGTCCTCAGACAGTTCTCTTCTCCTCTTTCTGTTGTCCATGCTTAGTGTGGCACACAGAGACACACAATGCAAAGACTAAGTGAACTTCTCTTTTTATCTGCTTTCAGGTGTGATTTTTATATTGCCCACACCTGTTACTTGCCCCAGGTGAGTTTAAAGGAGAATCACATGCTTGAAACAATCTTGTTTAACCACAATTTTGAAAGGGTGCCAATAATTTTGTCCAGCCCATTTTTGGAGATTTGTTTGACATTATGTCCAATTTGCTTTTTTTCCTCCCTTTTTTGTTGTGTTCCAATACACACAAAGGGAATAAACCTGTGTATAGCAAAATGTGTGAGAAATACTTGTTTTTCTGGAAAAGTATTTCTGTGAGAAATACTTGTTTTTCTGGAAAAATTTCTGGGGTGCCAACAATTTCGGCCATGACTGTATAAACATATAAAGGTAAAGGTTCCCCCGCACATGCGTGCTAGTCGTTTCCAACTCTAGGGGCCGGTGCTCATCTCCGTTTCAAAGCCGAAGAGCCAGCGCTTGTCCAAGGACGTCTCTGTGCTCTGTGTGGCCGGCATGACTAGACATCAAAGGCACACAGAACACTGTTACCTTCCCACCGTAGTGGTCCCTATTTTTCTACTTGCATTTTTATATGGTTTTGAACTGCTAGGTTGGCAGAAGCTGGGACGAGTAATAGGTGCTCACTCTGTTACGCGGCACTTGGGATTCAACCCGCCAAACTGCCAACCTTCTGATTGACAAGCTCAGCGTCCTAACCCACTGAGCCACTGCGTCCCGCATAAACATATACAGAGGGCTAATAGGATGGGTAAACCACCTAAGATCTATTATCCTCAAGATCTGGTGGTTGCTAACCTGGGAAGGCTATTATAAAAAGTGGGTATGATATCTATTTATTTGCCATATATCTAATCTTTTCCTGTGCCTAGCAGCAAAGTCCTTCAAAAGAATCTGAAGCTGTAGCGATGCAAAGACCCTGGGGTAAACAACAAAATAAACATCAAATTTTAGTTTGCATTTGTTTTTTATTTCTCAAATGTTTGTCTGCAATAAATGGAAGTCAAAATTGCACACAAAACACCTGCACCTATTTGTCATTTCAGTAAATTAATGAAGCAATGGCGGGAATCACTTCATGATATTCCCTTTTTGTTAAACCACTGTAAATCAGATACTAAGGATAGATCCAAATAATCATTTGCCACTAATCACCTTATGCGTAGAATCTGACATATCAGAAATCTTCTCTACTGATAGCAAAGATTCTGCAATTTCCTTCTGTAATTTCCATAGCATTCTTCAATCTGAAACAACAAATTCTCAGATATACAAGAAGGAGGAGTGACAAAAGGATATTTTCCCCATAGTAGTTTGGATCCTGATGTTAGTGAAAACTTAAATTAGATGTATAAACCTAAAAATGTGATTATACAGTAGGTTTTATATAAGGCATACACAAGCTCAGTCAATGCTTAAGTAACTGAGCCATAGTTATAGTAGTAAATGATAAATACAATATAGGGAAAAAATAGTCTTAAAATCATTCATGGAGCATGAAAGTACATCCATAATTCTACCCCAGACTAAACAAAAGCAAAAGTTTTCAGTCTATAGCAGGGGTGTCAAACTCGCAATGTCACGTGATGGGGCTGCAATGTCACGTGATGGGGCTCTACATGGGGCTGCCCTTGAGGACCACCCGGAAGCTCCAACTGGTACAGAATGCAGCCGCGAGAGTGGTGTTGGGAGTCTCCCGATACTCCCACGTTACACCTCTGCTCCGTGAGCTGCATTGGTTGCCAGTTGTCTTCCGGGTGAGATTCAAGGTACTGGTAACGGTGTTTAAAACCCTCCATGGCATGGGGCCGGAGTACCTCAGGGAACATCTGCTGCCGGCATCAAGCTCCCTGCGCCCTGTGCATTCCCACAGAGAGGGCCTCCTCAGGGTGCCACCGATCAGAGAATGTCGATTGGTGGCCCCCAGGGGGAGATCCTTCTCTGTGGGCGCTCCGGAGCTGTGGAATCAGCTACCGGTAGAGCTCCGGATGGCGCCCGATCTTCGCTCCTTTCGTCGCGATCTCAAGACATTTTTGTTTGTACAAGCTGGCCTAGCCTGATGGGGATCGGTGGGGTTGTTTTATTTTTGGTTTTTTAATTTTATCTCGGGGTTTTTTAGAACTGTACTTCTATTGTTTTTAATTAGGGCAATTGTTTAATCACCTTTTAATGTTTGTATTGGCTATTTTATTCTGCCCTGTGAACCGCCCTGAGTCCTCAGGGAGAAGGGCGGTATATAAATGTTATTAAATTAAATTAAATTAAATGTGTATCGACGTATCGTGACTTTTTCCCCATTGCCGACAATGGGGTGGATGCACTTTTGGCATGATGCATCCGGCCCGTGGGCCGGCAGTTTGACAACCCTGGTCTATAGCCTTTTTTACTGTTTCTTTTTTAAGCTTCAGGCAAAAAACAGGCCTTTAAAATATACAGAGTTCATTAAGCGGATACATTAAATGTCCCACACTAGTAAAAGTTTTTGCATTCAAAGTGCCATTATGAACCAGAGTTTTAATGGTCATGTTGAGAACATGGCTGTCTATATATTTAAATCTGATCCTTTAAAGAAAATAACATGACATCATCAAGGAAATTATTAAAGATTATTACTTTATCAAATCTTCAGAAACACATCAATAGTACAAAAATACCCATTTAGGAACTGGAACATTTCATATTTCAAAATTAAGTAGAGACTACTGAAATATCAAAGTATGTACACTGTTATGAATTTAAGGTCTTTCCTGTTCCCATTATTTCCAACATGAAGAGCTTTAATCATTCCACCATGGGAGTAAGCATTCTGGTGATACTAAAAATAAAATGCTTGGTTGTGTATGGGACATCTTGGATGCCAAGCTCTATATTCCATAATACAAGAATATTACAAAACATGTATTTCAGTTTTCATATCATTAAGGATTATAAAGCAATTACTTTCAGCTGAAAGGAACCAATTACTAATGAGTCACTCAAATGATCATTAACAAAGGATTTTGCAAATTGCAATTTTAATAGTATTTGAGTAAAAATCTCTGAAGAGAAAATGAAATAAAGAAATGAAATTAACTGTGATAAATCAAAAGAAATTATGGTTTAACAATGACTTGTCATTTATTTACCATAACAAAATAAACGCAAAGGGAGATTTTACAAAAATACAAGGGATTTTTTTTTTTGTAAAAATGAGCCATTGGCCACAACTGTGAAACAGCTTATTCGCAAATAGTGACATAGATAGACTTTAATATATTCTATTGAGGGAAAAGTGACTTGAACATCATACCTGGTGCTGCTTAGACTTCAAAATTGGATTTAAGGCAGGTTACAAACAAATAGCAGTACTTAAGGAGTTTATAAAATGTTTATATTGGTAATTTTTCATCTTTTTCAAGATACCATAGATCAGGGGTCTTCAAACTTGGCCCTTTTATGACAAGCTGGCTGAGGAAGTCTGGGAGTTGAAATCCACAAGTCATAAAAGGGCCAACAAGTTTGAAGATTCTTGCCGTAGATCTAAAACTTTTCCTAGGTTAATGTTATTAAAAACATTTTCTATTCTATTGTTAATAATGATGAATAATATAAATATAGCATTAGGACTTGACCCAAAGCAGAATTAAAATTCTGGGTCTTTCCTGTTTTCTTTGTCATTCTTGTGTGCATGTGTTTGTGGTGGTGGTGCTGTTGGGACCTAGAAATTCCTGTGCAAGAGCCAAATAAAAAACAAGGTGTCCATTAAGCCATAGGAAAGGTGGGAAAAAGAAGCATCAGTTTTAAATTAGGTAGTTAACTACTTAACAACTTCAATTGGGCCTAGAATTTTACAATGCAATTGTTACACATGAACAAATCTGATTTTAAGACCATTTATACCATGGTTAGGCAAATCACACAATTGTTAAGTGAATCCAGCTTCCCCAACTGATCTCAGAAACCAGTTGGAAAGTTGCAAAACTTGATCACACAACCGGCAGACACTTACTAAATGTAAGGCAGTCGCCATGCACCCAAATTGCAATTCTGTGACTGCAATGTAATGGTCATAAATGCAAAGACTGATAGTAAATCACTTTTTTTCCAGAACCATCATAAGATGAACCATCATATGTTGAGGACTGCCTGTGATGAGTTAAGAAGGGATTCATTTTGCTCAAGGGCCATGCTACTGTTTTTAGCTGTTACAAGTAGGATATAAATTTAACAGGTGAATTTAGAATTTAGATTTGTAAAGAGCCATGCAGGCCACCAACTTCAGTCTTCTTGCTCAATGCAGAAATCCAACTGACGGTATTCCAGAAAGATGGCTGTGTAGCTTCCACTAGGTACAACCCACTAACATAACACACATGATTTCATCACATAGCTAAATAATAAATGCAGTTTTTTTCTATTCCACAAATCTTTAAAATACCAAGAAAAGGATATTGCAAAAGATAGGAGATAATATTGAAGGGAATCTTAATTTCAAGCTTGATGACCGCATCTTCCAAAGAATAATGCAGACTAAATTTAATGAAGCATTACGCAGAGAATTCAATCAGAATACTGTGTGTCAGGTTTCTTTGTTGTGTGATACTGACAGTAACACATCAAATGGCAGATAGGCACTTCATGAGCTGACATGAAGGAGAGTGAGTTGCAGGACTGATTCACTGCATAACGATCATTGAAAGCATCAACATTATTATCTTAGAAAGGGAAAGCTATTCTTAATATTCATTTTGCCTGTGTATTAATTTTTAATGGGGAAAACTTAATACAAGGCCACAAAACTATGTTGTTGATTCAGACCTTACCCAAAATGATATCAGTAGTAAAATATACTTGAGGCAATATGGCAAACACCTTTTTTTAAATCTTCAGTTGCACTTTAGACAAGGCCCAAACAAAACACATTTTCAAATAGTAGAAATAAAGACAGAATACTTATGGAATGGAGAAAGTTAAACATGCATTTTGTTACCTCCTAATGAAAGACAAAAGGCAAAGCCACATTCATTCACTATTCTTTATTAATCCACCCACATGTCCTCTAGTGATCATCAACAATTCCTTCAGCTTTTCTCTAGTTCCCATGATCTCTTCACCTGACTGCTACCCCCTATAAATACATGGAAGTTGCTGTCAAAGCCATTGGAAGCAGGGTGACTCAGTGTGACAATCGAATCTGTGCATGAATAGTTTCTTTTATTGACAATTTTCAAAAGCCTTCCTAGGTGAGGTGTCTTAAAATTCACTGAACAGGGACCAAATGTCCATAGTCTATATTATATAATATATCATCAATAACACACCATTCTGTACTGCCATAAAATAACATAATTGAACCTATGTCACCATTTCTATTACACCACAGTGCTCTCTGAAATTCTATCTTTAGTTTACCAGGACTTTCCCCCACTGCATTGCTCACATTCTTTCTTCCTCTTTCCTCCCTCATAATTCCAAAAATATCTTGTAAAATATGAGATAAGATGATGACAATGATGAATAATTATTTTAAACCAAACACAGATTGTTATCTCATGTCTATGATGTGCGTATTGGATACATGTTTATTTTCAATCATTCTATGCTTTCCATCATATTTTTTTAAAACATTCAGTTCTACAAAAATGCTTTCTTTATGGTTAGTTTCTGATTTTAAGTGCTTACATAGTGACTTTTATAACATTGTATATTTTGGAAGGTGTACAAACAGACTCAGTCAAACTATTAGCATTTTAATTAATTTGCTAATAATTCAGAGAAAAGATCAGAAATATGATAAACAACTGTACCCAAATAAACTTCAATTGGGTGAGGCAATGCAGACTGAAATAATGCTTTCTGAATCACAAAGAAATTGACTAAATTTACAATTTTATATTTTTTAACTTAGAACCCAAAATGACAATCCCTTTTGTTTTTATTGCGTAAGGTCTACATGCCCCATATGCAAATGAACATTCAGAAGCACATTTTCATTCAATTTCCACATACGCTTCCTGATCAAGTACCAAAATCCAGACTGAGTAGCTGCTTCTGCAAATGTTGTCTTGCAGAATCCTAAAACTGTGCCTCTATTAAAAAAAACACAGAAAGTATTTTCTGTAGTCTTTCCCACTTATTACAAATCCACAACAGGGGAGAGGAAGAGATTGTGTTAATGGCTCTCAATTAATTTGTTAAATTTATATATACATCAGCATTAGCTACAAGGCTGTCTTTTTAATGGCTCATCATACATTATCAGAAATTACTTGCTTCATATATATCAGGAGTCACCATATCTAGCTGAGTTTATTACACTATGCCATATAATGAGTATGATTCTTCCCTAGTCCAATGGATAAACTTAGCTACTAGGGTTCATAAGCTACAGGGAGTGCAGAATTATTAGGCAAGTTGTATTTTTGAGGATTAATTTTATTATTGAACAACAACCATGTTCTCAATGAACCCAAAAAACTCATTAATATCAAAGCTGAATATTTTTGGAAGTAGTTTTTAGTTTGTTTTTAGTTATAGCTATTTTAGGGGGATATCTGTGTGTGCAGGTGACTATTACTGTGCATAATTATTAGGCAACTTAACAAAAAACAAATATATACCCATTTCAATTATTTATTTTTACCAGTGAAACCAATATAACATCTCAACATTCACAAATATACATTTCTGACATTCAAAAACATAACAAAAACAAATCAGTGACCAATATAGCCACCTTTCTTTGCAAGGACACTCAAAAGCCTGCCATCCATGGATTCTGTCAGTGTTTTGATCTGTTCACCATCAACATTGCGTGCAGCAGCAACCACAGCCTCCCAGACACTGTTCAGAGAGGTGTACTGTTTTCCCTCCTTGTAAATCTCACATTTGATGATGGACCACAGGTTCTCAATGGGGTTCAGATCAGGTGAACAAGGAGGCCATGTCATTAGATTTCCTTCTTTTATACCCTTTCTTGCCAGCCACGCTGTGGAGTACTTGGACGCGTGTGATGGAGCATTGTCCTGCATGAAAATCATGTTTTTCTTGAAGGATGCAGACTTCTTCCTGTACCACTGCTTGAAAAAGGTGTCTTCCAGAAACTGGCAGTAGGACTGGGAGTTGAGCTTGACTCCATCCTCAACCCGAAAAGGCCCCACAAGCTCATCTTTGATGATACCAGCCCAAACCAGTACTCCACCTCCACCTTGCTGGCGTCTGAGTCGGACTGGAGCTCTCTGCCCTTTACCAATCCAGCCACGGGCCCATCCATCTGGCCCATCAAGACTCACTCTCATTTCATCAGTCCATAAAACCTTAGAAAAATCAGTCTTGAGATATTTCTTGGCCCAGTCTTGACGTTTCAGCTTGTGTGTCTTGTTCAGTGGTGGTCGTCTTTCAGCCTTTCTTACCTTGGCCATGTCTCTGAGTATTGCACACCTTGTGCTTTTGGGCACTCCAGTGATGTTGCAGCTCTGAAATATGGCCAAACTGGTGGCAAGTGGCATCTTGGCAGCTTCACGCTTGACTTTTCTCAGTTCATGGGCAGTTATTTTGCGCCTTGGTTTCTCCACACGCTTCTTGCGACCCTGTTGACTATTTTGAATGAAACGCTTGATTGTTCGATGATCACGCTTCAGAAGCTTTGCAATTTTAAGAGTGCTGCATCCCTCTGCAAGATATCTCACTATTTTTGACTTTTCTGAGCCTGTCAAGTCCTTCTTTTGACCCATTTTGCCAAAGGAAAGGAAGTTGCCTAATAATTATGCACACCTGATACAGGGTGTTGATGTCATTAGACCACACCCCTTCTCATTACAGAGATGCACATCACCTAATATGCTTAATTGGTAGTAGGCTTTCGAGCCTATACAGCTTGGAGTAAGACAACATGCATAAAGAGGATGATGTGGTCAAAATACTCATTTGCCTAATAATTCTGCACTCCCTGTATGTTTTATGACTTAATGTGATATGAACTGCAGGCAGCTATGGCTAACAGAATTATTTACAAGATCCCAGCATAGTCCAGTGGGTTGAATCCTACCTAGAAAGTCATACATAGGCAATGGTTAAGATCCCAGTGCAGTAAAGCAAAAATGTCCAAAATGGAATGGGGAGGAGTACTTGTGGATTTTACTACACTAGCCTTTGCCGACTATTGTTTTATAAGGCCATTGAGCCAGTGCTGTCCAAAGACATTTCCGCAGTCATGTGGCCAGCGTCATGGAGCACTGTTACCTCCCAAATGGAAGACAAGGTGAAAAAATAGCAAATCTCCTTGTGCCATTGTATTTCATACTTCCATGGAGCAGCCTCAGATATAGTTTGGCAGATATATCAACTGTAGTTTAAGGCTACAATGCAGGCAAACTGGGTTGCGCATCTCCTCACTTGGCTTTTTCCATTTCATTTGTCATTTAAAATAGTGGTAGAAGGTTTAGTGCCTACCACAAAGAAATTAATTCCATTAATGCATCAATGTGACGTCAGATAGGAGCCTGGAATTATGCTTGAACTTTGCTAGGCACTGTGTAAGCACATTTGCACACAGGCACAAACATGGACTATAATCCCAAGAACCTGTACTAAATCATTTAAAAGCATCACAACACTCCTTCAGCAATATAGTGATTACTTTCAGAAGTGTAATTACTTTTCTTTTTCAAAAAGCTAATCTCAACACTGATACTCTGCCTTGCTTTGGCATCAAAAGAACAAGATTCAGGAGATGGCAAGTATTTGTCCAAAAGTTCTGTCTGAGATATTTACATAACTTCTTGCTTCCAATCAAACTATTAAAAACAGACACATGATTGTGACCAGTGCAGTCCTCTGTTTCTCTGAAGTTGGCAATACCTGGTTTTTATTATCTTTTCTCTCATCTTTTTAAGCAGCAGCAGTGATTTTACAGCCTTACATCTATGAAAGCATGTATCCAAACTGACAAACAAGCAAAACAGAATGGATGTGTCTTGCCATAGTTACATTTTTTAGGGGAAATAAGTGACTGAGTAACAATTTAAAGTAGGAAGCTCCAGGTCCCACATTTGGGAAGAGCTGGGGTTTTTGTTTTCTTTATATCAACCGTAGTTTAAGGCTATAATGCAGATTTTTTTCTGCTTCTCCCCCCCTCCCCCCAAAAAAATGGAGGGAAAGAGTTTTGGCAGTTATTAAATTCAAGGGTCATGTGGATCTTCCAACTACCCATCTCACTGTAAAGTCTTAAGGCATGATACATTTTTTTTTAAATACATGAACTCCTTGCCACATTTTTTCACAGTGCAGTTAATTCACTGGAAATGCACTTGGCTCTGAATTAGGAAACATCTCCCCTCATGTTTCCCCTCAAGAGTAGTTAATCAACTGTAAATACATTTGGACAAAACCCAGTTTTCCTAGGGTTTGCATTGCAGATCTAAACAAGTGCCTTATGCAAATCACTTAATATACTATCTTTTTTCTCAGTGTTAATTGTACCACACCCACCTTTTCGCGCAACACGTATATGTATAAAAGAAGATGAGTCTCATGGCAAATGTTGCTCTGAAAGCATTTATTGATTCTTTCCCTGAAACATAATTCACCATTCTGTAAAGCAGTACTTTGGGGAATGATGATGCAGGCAATGAATAAGTCACCCTGGCAATTGGGTAATAAATAACAACTGGCCCATTTTCTCTACAATTCCTCTCTCACTCCCCATCAGTGTAACATGAAGAACTGACAAACCAGATACTCTCAGAATCAGAATATATTTAATAGAGAGTAAAATTAGAAGCAAGTTGAAATAAGGTTGACAGTAACCAAGAAAGGGGGGATATTTAATATTTCATTAAGACAAACTAGAACTTGTGACCTGCATCACTGATAGTTTAGGAATTTATGTATTAGGAAGATAATACAAATATTTAAGAATATTTCTTATTACCTAGGACAATCCATCTTTTATTTCCACTTCATTTGTTCCTACTATTTAAAAACAGTTAAATTCCCATTTTCTATAGAATATAAAATTAAGGAAGCTATCAAGAAAGGAAATCTAAACAATTATCAAAGAAGGTTTGTCTTATAAATTGAACAGTACTTTACAGATTTTAAGCTATCCCAAAAAAACTGCAGTTTCAAGCTACATAGGACTAACCAATTCTGCCTCTACATAAAATTTTTCTCCATTAAAGAGAAACTTCAAGAAGTGTGAAGACAGAGTTAATTACATATTCCTGATAAGAATGCAAGGCAAAGGGTTGTCACCCATACACTTGAAAAATATCACAAGAAGAGGTATCCCAAAAAGTAGACCAGAATAATCTGTTTAAGATTAAATAAAAGATTAGAGGATCATACTTCAATAAGTGGGGTACAGTGCCAAGCACATGGCTTCTTTAGTCCCAAATTAATGTCCATTATTTGTGATACAATGAATGGGCATAGAGAATATGGATGATAAGCTTAGAGAGATATGCCAGGGCCAATACCTAGGCATTTAAAAAAAACCACACACACAAAATAATATTTAGAGGTAGTTCAGGAAAAACCTCCCAAATTCACTGAAGAGAGTAAGAAGGAAGCACAGTACAATCAAATTTGCAAGATTCTGTATTACAGCGAATTTCCAGTTTTAGTCTTCCTGTGGAATTGATTTCTTCTCTGGTCTACGTCTGCCTAGTGTGGGTTGACACTATGCAAGAAGATTTAGGAGTCTCCGTGACTAAATCAAATTTGAAATGTCAGGGTCAATTTTTCAATCTTTGTCAGTAAACACTTATGGTCTGACTATAGAATATGCTGAGTTTATTGCTGAGCTGTAAGCCCTGGGTTACGAACCATAATAACTGAGATCATGAAACATACTGAAGACAACATCAAACATCACAATGTTAATCAAACGATCACCTCCCAAAACATAGCTTTATACATTTTATATAGCTTTAGTTAAATCCTAGAACCTATTCAAAGTGAATGAATGAATAATGAATCTTCAAAATGTACTCCGCCTGTTTTTTTAGGTTCATATGAGGTTCATATATTTCTCTGGATTTAGTGGCTTATGGGAAAATTGGCTCCATTCATAACCCCAGTCAAAAGCAGAAATTATTCAATCACTGTGAAGCTTGGGAAAATGAGCAATTTGGCACACAAAATGTTCACCTTTCAACCTGCCCAAAGCTGGAAATGCCGTGTATGTTCCAAAGAATGGAGGAACAAACAAGCATTTCCTTTTAAAGGCCAAAACAGGACAGTTCTGACCAACCCCACCCAGCCTCGGAACAAATGAAAGGTCCAGGAGTTCAAACCCCTCTGATTTTTTTAAATCTCCCTCTATTTCCAATTCTGTGTGTGTGTGGGGGGGGAAGTATTGAACTACTTACATTAAATAGTCAACAATTCCATTCTGCAGGCAAACACAAAGGGAAAACACGCTGACTGTTCAAGGTGGAAAAAGTCTACAATTGAGAGGGAAGCTTCTCAACGTTTTTATTTTCCAAATTTAATGACTCACAGGAAAGAAAATCTATTTGTATCCTTCAGATTTGGCAACCTATAAGATAGTCAAGGGCAGTTGGATACTGCAGCTTGCTTGAAAATTCCAAGAATGGAAAAAGTATCAGAATGGGTAGGATTTCCTATGAAATATTCCCTATTACTGGGAAATGATGGGAATTGTAGTCCAGCATACATGAAAATATATTTTGGGAAATACCGTTCTAAAGCACAAATAATAAAAATAGACATCGCTTTATATTAAGCATTCTAAGACATTTTAAAGGCTACATAAACATAATTTAATAAGGATCTGCCCATTTTGTTGAAAAGCAGTATGTCTACAAAGTAAAATGTACACTGAATAAACAGATTTTTTCATGGTATGTTTCTTTCAGTTACAAATAATAGGAATTTCCTTTCATAATTTAAGATTAAAATCAAACAATGTTGCTTGGTGGAGGGTTTTGTGGAGGGAGGGTGAGATGCCATAAAATTATCATTGACATTTTAATTAAAAGAAAGAAATGTATGGAAGAAAAACAGGGCACTTCCCATAACATTCAGCGATGGATGCTCTTTCTTTGAAAAAAATCTTACTAAATTACCCAACCACTCACTTGGCAGAACAGCTATAATTCATTGTTTCTGTAATATAGTCGATATCTATCATTATTTTAATTAAACTGAATCTTAATTCATTATCTTCACTTTGATATACCTTGTTATTTTTATCACCATGATAGCATACTATCCTAGCTATCAGAGCTCTGAAATTTTTTTCTGCAAAAGAGGTCATCAATACTTGAATTGTTTATCAAAACTTCAGCTACAATTTGTTTAAACACTTTTCCTTAGAAACAAGAATTGTAATAGCAGACACTTTCCTAACTAGCTACATCTTTTGCAGTCTTAAAATCTAAATTATACATGTCTCTCATTATTTAATTCAGAGATTCACATTCAGAAGCCTTAGGGCCACATGCACCCTATCCTGAAATACTTGGTATGGTCCCAGAGACTAATTCGTTGTTACCGAATTCTACTTTTTAATATGACAGAAAATAGAAACTAAATAAATGATTGCACACTGATTACATTTTTTACTAAAATGGAATTTTAATTTTTGTCCTCATCCCATATTACTCCAAAACCAAAGTCCTTGCTCCTGAGATGGGAATAGCTGTGAATTTCAGGATATTTATCCTGATTTCAGAAATCTTTTTTCTTCTTTGGCATTATTTGTATAACTTCTATAGCAGTTAATCAGAAACATATATCTGAATTTAGTTGCGTGCACAAAGGTATTTCCCATGGAAACTCTTGCAATGTGCTTCAGAAAGAATATTACTCTGTCACGTATTTTGCTTCTAGCATAGTTTTCTTATAGAAATATTCCTTTTATTTATTGCAATTGATTCATATTGATTTCTGCAAATAATAAATATTAGAATTAATTTTGGGGGAAGGGGTTAATACCAAATAATCATCCAGTTTGCAGAAAAGCTGCTTCTTAATGATTTTCTCAATTATGAGAACTATTTGCCAATTTAAGCCCCCATTTTTCCCCAATATTGTTGTACTGAATTCTGTTCATCATGAATACAAAAGATAAGATGTTTTAATTAGAGCTTATTAATTACTGTTTTTATCAGTTGGAATCTCTGTATTTACACTGCGGTCCAGATAGATGGCAACACCTAACTGGCTGTTGCGGACCATAAAAAGCTAAGCAGAATTGGACTTTATTTCAGAAGTTGGAAAATAACACATACACACTCAAGGCAAAGAAGGGAAAGCAAACAACTTTCATATTGTAGCTAAGACTAGGTCAGGGGTGTCAAACTGCTGGCCCATGGGCCGGTTGCATCATGCAGAGGCCTGTGCCCACTCCAGCTCCGGCAATGAAAAAAACGTCGCGATGCGCTATGACACTTCATGTGACACGGCGAGTTTGACACCCATGGACTAGGTCAAACACACATCCTTGGAGTCATCAGGAATCAACAGTACATTGCTATTTGTGTCTTTTTATACCCATAATACCAATAATTTTTACTAGCTCATTTTTTATCTCTGAAAACTTCAGTGATGTAGAATTTTGAACTGTCAAAAAGAAATATAAATGTAAAAGGTTAAGGAAAAATATATCAGTAATAACCTAAGAGTCAGTATCCCTAAAGCATCATATGCTGGCCTCCACTTCCAACTAATATGTCAAACAGTTGACACAATGTGAATTACAAACTTAATTAGGTTTAACTTGGCTTTTTTGTGCACAGAAAGAGTTGTCCTCAACAATGTCCTCATAAGACCATATCAATCACTAAGTAATCAGAATAGTTTTATTAAGTACCATAAAATAAGGGCGGCATGCTGGCTCAGCGGTTAAAACACTGGGCTTGTCGGCCGGAAAGCCGGCAGCCCAGCTTCAAGACCCAAGCACAACCAGGTGAGCTCCCGTCCTTGCCCTAGCTCCTGCCTATCTAGCAATTTGAAAGCAAGCAAATATGAGTAGATAAGCAGGTACCACTTCAGTGAAAAGGTAACAGCGTTCCGTGACTTTGTGCTGGCCATATATGATGGTGGAAATGTCTTTGGACAGTGCTGGTTCAATGGCCTTGAAATGGAGATGAGCACCATCCTCTATAGCCAGTAACAACTAGCAGAGTATAACCTACTGTATGTATCAATTCTGGAGAATACTTTGAAGGTCTAAGAGGACACAATAAACCTGTACAATCCATCAGAAACATTGCATGAATTATAAATTGCACAGTTAACAAGTTACTAAGTTATTCTTGGATCTATATCTCAACTTTACTTCAGGACATTCTCCATTTCTCTCTGCAACAAGATTTCTGTGGGGATGACTGCTACTCAAACCAGGCACAGAATAACATTGAATGTGAGTCTTCCCAGACCTATCTCTGCCATCTAAAATCACTACACCACACTGACTCTTTACTTAAATTCACCCTTAATTTATAACTTAAAACACACAAAGAAAATAAGTAGAAAAAGACTATTGTTTAAATGGCTAGAAAATATTCTCATAAAATCAATAGTTTATTCTGATATATTAAGAAACATACAAGAAATGCAAAGCAATTCAGACAGTTTATTTTAATATTGTAGAGCATTATTTTCTAGAATACAGCTAAATCAAAATTTACTTTAAAATGCTTCTAAATAACTTAAGAATAATGTAACATCCTGTTTTCACACACACACACACACCATCCTAAGAATATTTAAATCTTCCACGTACAAGAAACTGCATACACACAGCCTACAGAGGGCACTGTTGTATCAGCTTTAGAATATTTTAGGGTGCTGCACTGATCTGTAAAAAAGGAGCTGTCAAAAATATCCAATTCACAGAATATGAAAGATGAAAATGTAGTAAGCTTACCCCATTTGTAACACCCCAAAGAACAAACCAAGATTTTCTAACTGGATCTGAGAGGAAAATATAAACTTTGCAGCAGCCTGTTGGACTGAATATGCCGCTATAGTATATATAAGTAGAATAAGTCCTGGTAGTTGGTCCATTTAAAAAAGATAATTTAATCAGAGAACCCTAATCTTCACAAATCAGTTTCACTAAAATCCCATGTTGTGATCAGCAGGAACAACATGCATGAATGAATTCAATTCTATCACTAGGAACAGGGTATTAATGCTGTACAGTTTTGGTTTTAAAAAACTAATTCTGTCCTTCCAGCTTTGTAGATATTAAAAACAGCAAGACATTATAACTAGCAATATAGATATAAAATTGCCAAACTTAAGTTTTCAAAAAAGAAGTTTACCATAAATAACATTACCATCTCCATGCTAATAACAGAGATGCTATGGATTTTATTAAAATAGCATTACAAAGAAGAGATAATGGCTTATTTTATGTATAAGTAAAAGTAGTACCAACATCCCATATTTGATTACAAAATACCATAATTTTGATTACAAAAACAGGAAATGTAAATTACCTGCATCAAATTAATCAAACTTGATATCCATGCAAAATGTATCTTTGATGTATTATCAAAAAAGCAGCAATATTCAGAGGCTGTTTTTTTCTCTCTGTATGAACCTATTGTCTGTAACATGTTTAAATTAATACTTCAATTTCATTTATTTCAACATTTATTTAAGCATGTGTAATTGAGTTCTGCTACTGCAAGGTGATTGAGGACTAAATAAAGAAGAAATACTATTTTTCATTCATTCTGTTGTTTAATAAGGACATCTTATATATAATCTGAGAATTCCCTTAGCTACACCCATCTCATAAAAAGATGGTTTTTTACTTCCTTTGTTGACATTATTATCTTCAAGACTAGCTAATTCCAAAATTAATTCTCATGATTCAGCATCTTCAGTGGATCTACATAGGATTCAGTCCTAAAATGCGAGCTTTATTTCTTGATCAAGAAATAAAGGGTTTCCTAATTTTTACACACACACATATGGTATATCAAATCCACTCATGTGTCACAGTAAATCCAAGAAAATTGATTTTAAAATGTGATTGCTATAAAGATTACGGTATTAAAACAAATCACAGATTTTATTTTTGCAAAAAATATCCAATAGTAGTTGTGTAGCAATATTAATTTTAAGTGATAATTAGAAATCTACTTGCTGCTGGAGAAGTAAGTACCATTTTATGCATATATAAATACTTCACTTAAAATGGTAGTATTCTTAAAGGAATATTAAAGCAAAATGGTTTGCAAATATTATAGTTAATTAATGCTCACTTTGCATTTAGAAGGATGACATGATCTTCTTAAGAATAAATATACTGTTTCTTTCTGAAGTCTTGCCAAACTGAACTAGGTAAAGGTTAGATTTAATGACTAATAAACAGACTTTAAAGACAAAAATAAAAAAATACCAGGGACTGATCAGCTTCCAATTAGTCAAGCTTAACTTTTAAACAGGAAGAGGTTTGAAAAGAATGAGTACAATTGGAAACCCATACTTCACATTCTGCAATATCCCTGATAAAGGGAGGAAATGTGTGTTTATCAATGTGTAGCAAGTAAACAATCTCTTACTTGCTCATTTCCAAACACATGTGAGAATCTTATAGATCCAGAATGCTACATTCACCAAGCAAGGCCACATTAGAATAACCTGGCAGTGGAAAATTAAGAAAATCTGGCAGAGTTTTAGGATTTAGGAAAAGTGATCAAGGTTTCTTAGTGATCTTTCATCACCACCGTAGTTTTCCTTTCTATGTTTATTCAGAAGAAACACAACAGGCTGCAATCCCACATGCCCAATAGGGAAAAATTCACACACAGGATTTATATAAAATTTCATACTTCTCCCAGTAAGCAGTTACCTTTTGTGCGGCGGGGGGGGGGGAGGGGGGAACAGTGATTGGGAAAACTGCAGAGACATCTAGATGTTTATTAATGACATTAGAAAGACAAATGCAACACTTGGAAAATGATTCCAAATCAGTTCATTTTCAAATATTTTATAATACTTTTGGAAAAAGATGCAAAGCCACTTAGTCTAAAAACAGCATCCAACTAAGAATGTAGTAACCATCTATTAGCCTCTTTCCATTCCCTCACGGTCACTCTCCCTTTTTCCCACCCCAATTTTTATTACTGCCTCTAGTTTCTTAGTGCCAGGTGTAACTAAATTTAGGTGAATCTGCTGGGTCTGTCCAATACATTTAAGCAAAGTACTTTGCAACATGTAAAAGCAAAAAGTACCTCTTTTCAAATAATTAAAACAATGATATCTCTTTACAAGTGTGCAAACTGCTTCAAAGGCTGTTTCTGTTGTTTCCTTATTCATGCAATCCCACAACCACTTTATCAAAGGCAGCTGGAGAAAACTGTTTGCAGGGTCTACTTCAGGGGTCTTCAAACTTGGCCCTTTTATGACTTGTGGACTTCAACTCCCAGAATCCCTCAGCCAGCGTGCCTGGTTGAGAAATTCTGGAAGTTGAAGTCCACAAGTCATACAGGGGCCAAGTTTGAAGACCCCTGGTCTACTTCTTCCATCTTAAGAGGGAACCTATCTCTGACGATTGTTTTTCTGAATCCCTGATCCATCATTAAATGAATGTTACATCTCAATGCAGTCACATATAGAATGATAAAAAACAACCAGTGCACCAACTTATATTACCTGAAGCTACTGCAATTTCAAAGATAGTCCTTGACTTACAACCACAATGAAGTGAGATATAAGTTAAGTGAATTCTGCCCCATTTTACAACCTTTCTTGCCAAGTCGTTAAGTGAATTGTTAAGTTAGTAAGTTAGTCGTTAAGTGAGTTGTTAAGTTAGTAACACAGTTGTTAAGTTAATCTGACTTCTCCATTGACTTTGCTTGTCAGAAGCCGCAAAAGGTGATCACATGACTCTAGGACACTGCAACTGTCAGTTGCCAAATGTCTGAAGTTTGATCACATGACCATGGGGATGCTGTGGTGGTTGTAAGTGTGAAAAATAGACATAATTGACTTTTTTCAGTGCCGTTATAACTTTTGAACAGTTACTAAATGAACTGTTGTAAATCGAGACCACCTGTATTTAGTTTCGGTCTTCCCATTTGTACACATTATCATCCTTATCACACCACTGTCAAACCACTACAGAAAAAGGCAACGTGCATCTAATCTATACTTTCAAACCAAAACAATGTGGTAAATTGCAAAGGACTGTGGGTACAATCATTTCACGCATCAGAAGAACCCCTGATCTAATATCACTGAAATAATATAGGAGGAATAATAACAGAATCTAAAATAATATATGAGGAATAGTTTCAGTGCTGCTATTCATACAACACATAAACAAGTGCAATGAGTTTCAACTTCTGCTTGGAGAGGGAAAACATCCTCGGCAAAATATATACTATGTGATTTATTTGTTATTTGTCTGGGTTGTTATACAACAGGGGTGTCAAACTCAATTTCATTGAGGGCCGCATCAGCATTGCGGTTGCCCTCAGGGGGCCAGATGGGTATGGCCAGGGTGGGCGTGGCCTACTGGGTGGGCGTGGCTGGAGTGCGTATGGCCTACTGGGTGGGCATGGCCAGCTCTACATCGTTCGCATCAAGGGTGCCTATGGGGGCCTGGGCAGGAGTGGGACAGATCTGAGGGTCTCTGGCAGAAGGAGGGTCTCTGGGCCAGGGCCTAGGCAGTGGGGGCCATTCCCTCACTGTTTCCAGGATGGCTTCACGGGCCACATGAAACCACTTTGCGGGCCGCATCTGGCCCCCGGGCCTTGTGTTTGACATGTCTGTTATACAATGATATACACCGCAATTTAATCTCTACGATACCCTCACCATGCAGATCATTTTTGAATCTAAAGATTGGCTATTTATTCTGCAAAATGTCTTATTTTTTATCAGTCTCAGTTGACTAATACAAGTTCACCAAGTGATCCAGTAGTTACAGTACATGCATCCATTTTTCTACTAAAATAAATGCTCAGTAGGTAGTTTAAAGTAAATTCCTCAATCCATGTCCATCCCAATCGGCTGACTTCCAACACCTGTACCTTCTAGCCAGGATCAGCTGGCAATGGCTATTCCAAGCAAAACTATTATTCAAAGGATCAATCTATCTGCTAAAAATCTGTAAATATTTCCACAAATTATAGTCACACTGAACATAACGAATGAACAGAGATATAAAAGGATTCAAATAAATTATCACTATTCAGTAGAAGTTCATTATAATAATGAGAGACTAAGGAGAGAAAAAAATAATTCTACTGGTAAAGTAAATGTGACAAGTAGAAAATGTTGTGAATGGATCTATAGTTAAGAAAACATATTTTAAAAGTTCTGTTTTAAAATATAATATGCTTATAATTATAAGCAGGTAGACAACGGGTAGCAAAGTAGGATATTAGAACACACACTTTGTCCCTATGTATCTCTATTGCTTCATGTAATTGAGTAAAGGAATAAACCATGTTTCACATTAATATAACAAATATCATCTCCCTTTAGACTCTGCTATATTTAAAGATGTAAAATAAAAATTTACATATGTTCCTCTTCAAAACATATCTTCACATAAGTAATACATTCTTAAGAAACGTGTTTCGTAGGACTTCCTACATTTACAGATCTTAGACCTGTTTTAGGAATTATAGAATCAACGGCACAAATAACTAATTTAAGACATTTGTTCTTGATTTACTACACAATTGAAGATGTTATTCTTATAATACAATACCAAACTGCCTTAACCATTGTATATAAAAAAAAATCAGGAGATCAGATTAACAGTTTATCCATTAAGAGCACTGTGCCAGACTATTATCTTAGATGTGTATGCCAAATAGTACCTGCTATACTTTTAAGCATTATTTAATCTAATAGAATGAAGTAAATGACTTAGCTATTAAAACAACCCTAACAATCATAACACATGTATTGTATTTTTGAATGCATAATTAAGTTATTATGTTATATTTTATTATAACAAGCCAATTCTTATTAATTATCACAATAATGGATATGTTTTGGGAAAAATTGAAGGAAGATTAAAATGTACTAAAACTCAAGTGTGTACCGTATTTTTTTTCTAACTGTATGCTTAATATCTATAATGTATGCATACTGTGAGGATATGCACTGGTTCAGCAATACTATCTTAGTGCTATTTAACCCAAAATAAAAATATGCTTTTGAATATTTGTTATTTCTGGAGTTTTGCCAGTTGGTTGCAGGAACTGAACTTCAGTTCAAGTAATAACGTTACTAAGATGAAATGACAAATTTAGTTTTTCATCTGGATTTTCACAGAACCTAATACTGATTAGGGCTAAGAGGGTACGACTGGTCCAGCTGCCTTCTGTGCCAAAAGTTACTGTTCCTAGTGTGTAACATCTTAACCGTTATACCACACTAGCTATGTTCTTAAATATGGATGGATGGATGGATGGATGGATGGGAGAGTAGGAAGGAGTTTTTGCAGTTAAATTATTCAATTCTAGAAACCTTTCCCCAAAGGTTTTATCCACTACCACTTTTACTGTATTCTTCCGCACCAGGTAAAAATTCATTTTTTTCAGTATGTTTTACAACAGAGTTTAGTATTTTATGGCTCTGGAAAATTTACTGACTTTATAGATGCTATTTCTGGCTTTTATTATTTTTATTGTGTCTAGAATAGTTTTACTCTACTTTGGAACTTTTAGTAAACACTAAGCTTTATGTAAATAAATTAATGTTTCAAACTTTGCAAAATTGTTTTAAAAATGACAAATGGCAAGATGCCTTACTCTGAATTATCAGCCAGATTTCTTTTAGTAACTTTTCATATATTAAATACAGAACATGGTATAAGTCCAAAGAACACTTGCAATTTTATAAGAATCCAAAGATAGAAACAATTTTGTTTCAACTCCTTCAAATCAACTCAAGACAATTACATTTTGAGCTACTATAACTGCAAATTTATGACACGCTGCAATAATTATTTCCCAGATATGAATACAAAAAAATTACTGCTTCTGCCCAATTTCTGCAGTTTGTTGGTATCTTCCAGATGGGTATAACGTCATTGCTCGTAATTCCTAATCAGCAGAGCCAAAACTAACTCTGATCAGTGTACTGCAGAAAAAAGGAGCAAATTTAACATTTTCTACCTTGTTAGCAAGTCAAAAAAATGCTCTATTTTTATAAAAATTATCAAAGACTGTAATTTTAAAACATTATCGTATCTTTTTAAAATTAAACATCTGAAGTCACCTATGTTAGCAGCTTAATGTATTACTATTAGTAAAGATACTGATACCTCATTCCAACATGGGAAAACACATGGAAGATACCTGTATGACTAAACGTTTGAAGGAAAAGCCTAATAACAGTGAAACTTACTGAAAAAGTTTGTACATCGTTGTATATGATAATATGGTTTTGTTTGGCAATACTGTTTTGTGAATGCATTGGTTACTATGCGTAAACTCAGCCAACTGTGGTTTATTTAGCAAACTGGGATTAAAAACACTGCTTTACACAATGTGTGAACCCTGCAGTTTTGTCAGCTAGCTTACCGTATGTTCATTAAAGGTTTCTTACCAAATGCTTGATGACTATTTCTCAGAAAAAAAGAACAGTCTAGGAGGCTATTTGAATATACTGTAAGGTAAAGGTAAAGGTAAAGGTTCCCCCGCACATGCGTGCTAGTCGTTTCCGACTCTAGGGGCCGGTGCTCATCTCAGTTTCAAAGCCGAAGAGCCAGCGCTTGTCTGAGGACGTCTCCGTGGTCATGTGGCCGGCATGACTGGACGCCAAAGGCGCACGGAACGCTGTTACCTTCCCACCGGAGTGGTCCCTATTTTTCTACTTGCATTTTTACATGCTTTCGAACTGCTAGGTTGGCAGAAGCTGGGACGAGTAGCAGGCGCTCACTCTGCTACGCGGCACTCGGGATTCGACCCACCAAACTGCCGACCTTCTGATCGACAAGCTCAGCGTCTTAACCCACTGAGCCACCGCGTCCCTTGAATATACTGTACTCACATCTAAATCATCAATTCTTAAGTGCAAGTACTTGCCCACAGGGAAAATGAAAGCTTCTTTCTTTCTTTCTTTCTTTTTCTTTCTTTCTTTCCTTTTTCTTCCTTCCTTTCTTTTCCTTCCTTCCTCCCTCCCTCCCTTCCCCATCTCCTTTCCAAATCCCAAACTCTTATTCTTGTTCTTATAAAGTAACCAATAACGTATTGATGTACGCAAGGTTTCGAGTGCAATTTTAGAAGTGTTTTAAATGACTTCACCTGTAAAAGCATGGTTATTGAATGTCTTTCATAAATGCAATTGATTCCATATATTTATATCTTTGAATTTTCTTCCAGTGAAATTAATATCTACTTAGAAAAAGAACACATCACTTATTTAGTCCAAGACAACTTGATAACATCTCTTTCAACTATAGTTATAAATATCATGCACAAACTTCCAAAGCAGAAGTTGTCAAGATTTAACATTAGCATTAATTTATGTCATAACTGACTGTTATTCTCCAGATAATAGCAATGTATTCAGTCCTTGCTGTCTGAAATAAAATGAAAAGAAAGTTTGTCCTACTATTAATCATTTAATTTAATTGATCAATAATACATTTCCTTTCCTCCCCCTCTTACCTCAGCCTAAAATAATCTTCTGGCATGGAAAAAGTTAGAACAATTCTCTAAGAACTACATTGTGTATTAGAGTCAAATTTAATGCTACTGCAAATTTTCAAATCCTATCCCTTAAACAATAAACAAACAATCACTGCATTCAGTTTTAAGTCAAGAAGAAAACTTTTCAAGAGAGGGCTGACACTATACAATGGAACTGGGGCCAATTTCAAATAAAATATTTCTTAAAAGCTAAAATAATGCAGGTTTTCACTGAAAAAGCATGGACATCCTGCAAGATTTCAGGACTTGGGGGGTGGGTTGTAATTTATTTATTTAATTTTGGGATTCTGTCACACCCTTAAAAATAACTGAGCTGATGTTCTACCTCATACTATTCCTCATGCCTTTGGGAATAGAATAATTTGAGCTATTATCCATCATGAAACTTAAAATACATTGTTTTCAGACAGGGCTGAGATCTGCATCCTTCTAGTTTCAAAATCTTTCACACTCGGGTAATTATTTCCAAACCTACTTCTTCATTTCATGAAAAAAAAACAATTGTTTTTTTATCTCTTTTGCACACAAACTGTCTTACACAAATGTTTCACTGTTCCTCTGTGTGACTTGATAAGAATATGCACACATTTTGCATGTTACATAAAATATTATTAACTTCTTTTCCATAAAGTTTCTCCATAACTTATCTGCTTATTAAGGATCCTCTGGTAATTTCAAAGGTAAATCTGGAACAATCTTGAAGCCATTGCTTTAGAGCAAAGCAAACTTGTCCTTGACCGAAATCTCTTTTTCAGAACCTCTATGGAGCCAATACCACTAGGTTCAGTACATCTATTGTCATTATGCATTGTGTTGTTGTTAATTTTTGCAAGTGAGATATTGTACATTTAATTTAACAAGCAGCGAAGAAAGAGATTTAGAATAAAAGGGAGAAAAAATAAAGATGCCCAAGTTTGCTTCATCTATGAGTTTACTCAGTGCTTTTTTTGTAAAAGAAAAAGGTGCCGGAACTCACACATGTCATACAACCCACCTTGCCTACCCTACAAGGTTCCATCCAAAAAAGGTGCCGGAACTCCATTCTGAGCGTTCTATGAGAAAAAAAGCCCTAAGTTTACTTCTACTGTAAATATAGAATACCACCCGTAGTATAAATATAAAGCCTTTTGTTTCACATGTAATATTTAGCTGCTGCTACTTCAGTCTGTTTATTACAGCAGAGGTTAAAAGGCTACATTGCATTCTATGGAGGCTTACAACTTCCAACGCATTATCTCAGTCATTCCCCTACAGTAATTACTTGTGATAGAACTAAACACCAATCCAGAAGGAAAACAATAATAATCCATGAACAGAGGCTCTAGTCACAGGTATCCAGGTCAGAAATGTTTAAATTTGGAGTGAACAACCTTCTGGTGGCCTCATTTTTCCACCCACATTTTTGTTCAAAGCAATGGTCCATTTCCTTCAATCAGTGTGCATGCTAAAAATATTTTGCTGAGATCCATAACTGATCTCTCTGTAGTTGGGTGCATGTTAAACACACCATTGTTCTAAAAAGGAAATCCAAATTTAGAAATAGCATAAGAATTATTATATTCCTAGTTATTGTTGAAAATCTTCTAAGTATAATTTCTCTATTAGAACAAAAACAATAAGCATCCTATTTGAAATTCATCCACCAACTTTCAGACCAATAGTCACGATTGTCTCATCTATTTCAAGAGGGATATTTCTAGGAGAAATCAGCCACAAACACAGAACCTTAAAATCTAAGCAGTATAAATATAAAACAATCTGTTTTATAGAGACTACAGTGATCAAGCTTCCTAGTTTGAATATCGTAAATCAAATAATTATGACCCACTTATTTAAAATGGTTAAGAGACATAATATTACACATTTGGTTACATTTTTAATCAGCATTCTCATATTAAAGGTCTATGGAACTAATACAAAAATATCCAGTCAATTGCATCAATTCCAACAATTCATTATATATAGGACAGCTTGGATGCCTAAATGGAGCATTCTACTTATATTGCATGACCAAATCAATCCAAAAAGAGGCAAATAGAAGAGTCTATCATATATATGTAGAAACATTCTAATTAAGTGTGGGGGACTATCGTTCTTCTCAGAATTCTTAGAAAAGTCTCGAGTTACTATATTTCACTTTGAGTGCAATACTGAAAAGTATTTAATGCTTCTTAAGTTAGGCACACAAAAAAAAAAGAATATATCAGCAGTGTAAAATCTGGAAGATATTGGATCACCATACCATTGTGATGTATTTCTTAGCATAAATAAATAATTTTTACAGCAATAATAGGATGTTTAACCTTAAGCAGGAAGCAACAATAAAGAGCAGAACAAGCTATAAATTAAGACCACTTCAGCCAGGTTTATTCTCTTTGGGAAACCGGATATATAGCAAAAGTATGAGAATAGGCGGCTATAGGCTTGATGTCTACAGCTTTAATCCTTATATTTAAAAGAAGAAATTGCCATACAAAATACCTTTACACATTTCAGAAGCTGATAAAGATCTTCAACCTCATCACCCTCACATTTTGTGTAGATGCTGCCTGTGTTAACACTGGTACCCTTAATCGTGTGACGGTAGAGAGGCAAGCCCATTGCTTCAGCATATAATTCTATAGCATGATGGCCCACTGTTTGATACATGTAACTATCCAGTTCATCGAATCCTTCTGAAAGGCAAACAAAGTATTACTACATTATCGAATGTACAGTCAAGAACATTAAAATACATATTGTACTGTGTTTAAGCACTCCCTTTTTAAAACTCCCCTTATACAATAAAAATCTCTTCTACCCCAATTTCATTTCAATTACTCCTAAATGAAAAACCACAGAATAATACTGAAAACATTCCAAACATCTTAAAAAGAATAAACTTATCAACTAGTTACAGCTTCCCTCCCTTTGCATGGAGATTATTATTTTAACATGTACCAACAAAAATTTAGTCTTGTATAAGGATCAGCCTAGGATGTCATCATTCATTCGTTTCTTCCTTCCTTCCTTCTAAAACATCACTGACCTTTGAAAAAGTCATAATGATATAAGTGCAGAAACAATCATGTGATTTTTAAAAAACTGTAATAAAAGAATGCTAGAAGTTAACAATGTCTGTTTGCTGCTGCTCTCACCCACTGAGACTAAATTATCTCGGACAATGACCAGAGAGACGGCAGGCTGGGTTCCAAATGTTTTATTCGCTTCAGCTCCAGACGGCTGACAAGCGGAGAAATAGCGAACTGTCAACAGTAACAACGAATCGGGAAACCGTATTCTCCCGCCTCGAGGGTGGCGACCAATAGCCTGCAAGTAGCTTTGACAGCTCCCGGGCAATTGCGCTTGCGCGGCTTGGCCGGGAAATCTGTCAGCTGGCTGGCTTACCGGCTGAGGGGAGGCGCGTTCCAGGAGCCGGCATTCTGACAGCTCGGCTGTCAGCTGGCCGGCTCTGCGCCTGAGCAGCCTTTTGACAGCTGTCACTGTCAGAGGCTGCTGCCGGCCTGTGCGCGGTTTCTTCCGGCAGTCTTTTGACAGCTGTCACTGTCAACGGCTGCACGCATAGGGATTCCTTGGTTGTTCTCGGGCTGGGAGATTGTCCATATAATGTCAGTATGTAACAGAGACACTGCCACAAAGGCCAAAATCCTGTGATAAAGACCAGCAAGTTCATCACTTGTACTATAGCTAGCCATAATAAAAATCATGAAACATTAAGAACTGCCTTTGAAGTTGTATTGCCCTGTCTATTTTGTTGTGTTCTAAAAGACAGCAAATATCATTTCTATTATTGTATAAGCCTTTTCTGAATATTTCTGGCTGAAAGATATAAAGATATAAATGTTTTTAAGACTGAAATAATACTAAACAAACAGATGTAATAAGTCATCCTGAGGCACATCCTATATTGGGGGAAGACAACCTTGTGGTATTCCATAAATTATGGGTTGGAGTGAGTTTCCTTCGCACTACCACTAGTGCAAAAATTTTATTCAAACCATTTCAGACTTTTGGTAAGAGAGTAGAAGATTGAGAAATAGGGTAGGATGAAATACCAGTAAAGTATGTTTCATCTACCAGTAAAAGCATCACGAGTTTTCAACATATGGAAGGATTCCTTGTATTCTTAGTAAAATTACCATGAATCCAAGTCACTAAACCAGGGGTCTTCAAACACAGGGATTATTTTTTTTATCAAATTTATTTTGATAAAATGTTTTTGGAGTAAAAAGCTATCTAAATATAGTTTTCTATTTAAGATACATTAATAATTTAGTTTATTCAGCATGAAATGGAGCTTAGTTATGTAGCATGAGGCTGTATATTCTGCAATATTTACATTTTTGGTAAATTCATTCAATGAATCCAAACTGCAAGCTGAGATAACATGCACTACATTGATGCATTCACACAATTTCACAGTAACCATGAGATAAATCATAAAACCAAGTTCATCAATATTCCTTTATCCAATTGGTTTGCAAATCTATATACACTACAAACTGTATGATTTTTTTGGAAGAGAAATGCATCTGTACCAGGCTTTAAGTCTTTTAATTAAATAAGAGAATTTGAGTAGTTCTCCAACTATGTGTGATTAACCTATTAACCTAAAATTGGTTCTGATATCACTGTTTTACTAATCTGACAGCTTATTATTCTAAATAGGAAACCTTCATTTTGTTTGCAAATAATATTAAAGATTCTAACTACCAACAACGAGTCCTTATATTTAAAGAGCACCTGTCATTTCAGATCCATCATGGCAGTGCCCTTTAGTGGGCATCCACTCACCTGCTGCCCACCAGAAATGGGCAGAAATGACATTGCTCTTTAAAAATTATGATTTAAATCGAGTTGATTTAAATCAAGCCTTTTTACTAGTGATTTAAATCCACCCTGTTCAAACATGACAACTTTTAAGACCTGTGGACTTCAACTTCCAGAACTCCTCAGCTAGCATACTGGCTGAGGAATTCTGGGAGTTGAAAACCACAAGTCTTAAAGTTGCCAAGTTTGGAAATTTCTGCACTAAAACAAATATTAATATTTCCATTGGATTAACCAATTTTTGTTCCTTCCTTCTCTAGGTGTACACCTCAGTATTTGCATACATCTTGACAAAAGATAAATATGTTTTTGAGTAAATATGTATAGATATATAGTTCTGATCAAAATATTATTAGAATTATAGCACATCTCAAAGAGCTGGCCAAAAATAACCAGCCAGCTTTAAGAGGACTAGAACTCAGTCTCCCAGTTTCTAATTCAGCAATTTAATCATTACACAAAACTGGTTCTAAATTGTATTATCAGTTTGGAGGGATATACTCCAACTGTTAGAAAACATGTTTATGTTTATTGGACTTATATACCGCCCTTCTCCCGTAGGACTCAGGGCGGTTCACAAGGTATTTAAAATAACAATACAAATTACAAAAGTTAAGAACAATTAAAATCATTAAATTTAGTCCTTGAATAAAATAAAACCCCTGCTAAACTCCAATTTAAAACCCAATTAAAATAAAATTACAATTAAAATTCTCAGTCCTGGCTCAAAGAGCCAAGTCTTCAGGTCCCGGCGGAATGAACGAAGGTCAGGGGCAGTCCTGAGCTCTATGGGCAGCTGGTTCCAAAGGACAGGCACGCCCACAGAGAAGGCCCTCCCCTTGGGTGTTACCCCCCAGCAATCTTTTGCCGGCGGCACCCTGAGAAGGCCCTCCCTGTGGGAGTGCACAGGACGAAGGGAGCTTGATGCCGGCAGCAGGTGTTCCCTCAAATATCCCGGACCCAAGCCATTTAGGGCTTTATAGGTCATCACCAGCACCTTGAATCTCACCCGGAGGGCAACCGGAAGCCAATGCAGCTCGCGGAGCAGAGGTGTTACATGGGAGTATCGGGAAACCCCCATCACAACTCACGCGGCTGCATTCTGCACCAGCTGAAGCCTCTGAGTGGTCCTCAAGGGCAGCCCCATGTACTTAATACATATACTTGTATTAAGTTTAAACACAAAATAATCTTAAACATTTGCAATATATGCTAAGTTTTCTTTTAAAAGATCACAAAAAATACCTTCTAAATGAACTCCTAATTTAATATTTATGTAATTTACTGCAACTCCCAATGCAATAATAAATCAAAGTTTATGACATCTCATGCACAATAACCCTTAAAATAATCATGTAGCTTAAATGGCAACACTGATGTTTCTGGTGAAGATTAATGTTTAAAACAAATGTAACACGAGAACTGCAATACATTATTCCAGCTTGTTATCTCCTATAAACTTAGTTGGGGACATGAATCTTACCCAGAGTAATTCTTTCCACACAAAAAAAATACCTTTTTACCTCAAAATTCTGTGTATACATTCTCCCAAGCATCTATAGAATTTGGAATACTTTTCACAGTATGTAATTATGAGCTACACAGACATAAACTGACTTACTATAAAACAATTTTCTATGCTCCTATAAAGCACTCTTAGCAAATTCATATATTTTCCACTTTTGTTTGAAAAATAAAATGATAAAATGTTGGCTCTAGATGAAGAGTTCATAGATTCTTAAAAGAAAATGTGGGGTCTTTACCTTTATCTTCAGTAGGTCTTAAATTGGCTAAGGCAACAATCTGATGGCCAGCAGCAACACAATGCATCATATTGTAACAGCTGTCTTTTCCACCACTAGAAGAAAAAAAGTTTTGTGTTATCTGATAATTAAACAAACTTTTCAATAAGAACTCTCTTGAAGTAATGTTTATATTTACCTCAAAATGGCAGTGAAATCGTTTACACTTAAAGTATCAGTGTTTTTCAAATAAATCATCAGTATGTTTTTAGGGTTTTTTTCAGGTGAGTCACTATGGTTATGTATATTTTTTAGCTCTGTCACCTATACCTTAAATTCAAATCAATTAGGCAAGCAATATCTGAAGCAATAGCTTTATTCTCTTTAATGTCACCAAAGGTTTCTTATCTATATTATTAGTTTTCACATGTAAGTGGAAAATGAAAGTACTATTTGTACAAGGTAGTATGGGACAATATTTAAAAAAACAACTTCTGATTTTCTAATATGCCTATTTAGGTCAAATCAGGATGCTTTTATAATTAACTCAGTCTGCAAAACAAATTTTATATCTAGCACAGTATATGATAGCAGGTTGCTAATTTAGGAAAACAAATAATTTATCACAGTAAGTAAGAGTAGGTAAGGTAAGTACTGAAATTCATTTCATCATCTTGACTGTATTAAAAAATGCAGCACCATTCCACTTGAATGCAAATATTAAAAACAAATGCACAGCCAGAAAAAAATTTCCACAACTAAAGCATCAAGCTTTAAAAGAGTTATTGTTAAACCTTCAATGTCAGTGACTTTTCACAGGCTGAAACTAGAATGCAAATTAATGTTGTGTGGGTGCAAGACTTCCATCAGAAACAATTTAGTTACCAAGGATATCAGACAGAATGAAAAGCACTATATTCCACAGTATTTGTGAGGCACGAATGTTTGATTCTTCATAATTGCCTCATTTTGAAAAATGCTCAGTACTTTTCAGAGTATGACCGCCCTTAAAAAAAAGTGAGCATATGTAAATTTGAAAAATAAAATGGGGAAAACTACACAATTATAACTAAATTATTTCTGTTACACAAAATTTTATAGAATACACCAAACATATATTGACTCAGGGCGTTCTGAACAGAACAGTAAATTAATTGAAATGAACATTAGACAGATAATTTGTTACATTTGAGATAGTACCCCCAGGCTTTAATAATGAGATATTCCATTACTAACTTATTATTTACTTTACACATATATGTTCAAAAAGTCCTCAAACCAAAAAAGCATATTTGTGAAGGAGTAGGATATGAAGGCATTTGTGCAGTGGATGGATGCCATTACATCAATGGGCAGGTGTCCTTGAACAACAGTGAGTGCATCTATGGAAGAGGCCACAGACTGGACTTCTCCTACCCACATTTTTGAAGAAAAGGCATCTTCAGCTCTCAAGATTACAAACAGAGATAAACTGGTATCTCTAATCACCATGAATCAGTCTCAGAGTAAAGCTAAGCAATAAAAAGAGAGATTTGGCACCCCATTCCTGTATGGTTTTCTTTATCAACAAAAGGTTTGTTCTGATACTCTAAGACCTTCTCGGAAAGAGTGTGTTTGGTCCATCGACATATTGAAACCCATTTGCCTGATAAATCCATAGAACCTTTTCAAAAGTGGATGGATGGATGAGCTGAGGGAGGGAGCAACTTTATCAAGACAGGAATACAACCCAAGCTTTGCTCACTTCAGAAACCCTAATTATAATAGGCTTCACTTTTTCCTAATTTTGTTTAACATAATTCAGAACATAACTAACTGGGTAATTAAACATTACTTTCTAAAGAGAAGACTGACTTCAAGAAATAATATTCTATGCATCTTTAAAAAACCCTATAGTCTTTCCAAAAACATCATAGGAAGAGCCATGGTCCTTAGAAAAATTTTAATTCAACAATTAATAATTGTTCACGAGCTGGATGTCTTTTATTGTGAATGATTTGTTGTTTGTATGTAATTACACATGACTTAGAAGAAGTGTCATTTAGATTACAGCTCTTAACTTGACACCATTGATACACCAAAGGAGGAATTCAGCAAATGTAAAGAAATCATATGAAATAAACCTGCTAGTGAAAATCTTAATAGTACTAAGTTGATTGGTGTACAAATAAACTTTTAGCAAATCTCAAACCAGTTCATGTGACAGAATATGCCCAGTAACGTACACATTATTAATCTAATAATTTGAGAAGTCACAATTACTTGGAAAGTAAGTCATAATCATATTTACAAGTGGTCATTCCATTCACATCATACTTCTGTGCAAGTCACACACTACAGTTCTTTAAATGCAAACTGGTGGACCCATCCTATCAAAAGTGAAGCAAGGGGAGATGGGAAATGCTAAAAAAATCTAGTTCTAGCAAGTCGTTGTGCCATAACATTATTTATTTCAGCAGTCTGTTATGAGAGTTATCTCAAGAATAGTCAATGAACTTATTTTTTTTCCTTTTCCTTTTTATATAATTCATCATTAAGCTGTGCTTATGATTCACTACAGCCTTTAGAGAACAGACTTCCATATGATTTGTAGCAATTCAAAACATTTTCAAACTGTGTGCTGTTTAACTACATCTAATCTAATTATGTTTCCAAGGTGGAAAAAGTTTTAAGTAAAATTAAGAGTATTTCTATCACCAAAATAATTTAGTATGTGCATTCCTAGGCCAAGTATGTGTGTTAAGACCCTCTGTTCTTTAATTGTACATCTAGGTTTGTATTACATACTGAACCACAAAATAGCCAGTCAGGTTTTAGCTTGCAATGTGAAGCAAACTCATCCCAGTCAGTTAATTCAAGATTGAATATGCCATGATGTATATTTTTAATGAATTAATTCAATGTACCATGTTTTAATTCATTCACCATGCAAATGTAACCTAAGTACTGTATATAAATTTTAAGTGCCATCCCAGATACGTATCATTCTGAAAAGTCTATTTCAGTTTAGATTAATAGTGCTATCGTAGAATACCAGTCAGCTATCAACAGATAAACAGAGAACTGCTATGAATACTCATAAAAAGAAAAATCTTAAGACTTCCAAAATGTCACTATGCAGGCATTCTCCAGACATATGCCCTGAAGTCCTAAGTCTGGCATAGGACAAACAGTGCCCTTTAAATGTTTAGTTGTAATACAACTCGTACTTTGCAATGCTTCCCGAGTTTGACGAGACTGGACATCCGTAACTTCTGAAGTGTACCTTATCTTACATTAAAAGAGAAGCAAAACCAAGCTTGCATTTATTTCATAAAATCTCTCATACCGCTGAATGCACGCGGAGGGGTGGGGGAAAGAATCATTTGGGGCTATTTGTCACTTGCATCACTTTGTTCACACAGTAAGAGAGTCCAGCACTTCCTAGAAATCGGGAAATGCAAATATTATTCTGCTCGGGACAGCTTCCCAGCGCTAAGCAATTATGTTACCTGATTAAAGCCACCACTTTCATCCTGGATAGGTGGAGAGAAGCAGCCAGGAAAAGAACACAGGCTAAGCCAGAAGCTCCAGCCACGCACACCTACAACCTCTCCAACCCACGTGCTACCCCGGCTGATACTGTTTGAGGGTCCTTCCTTTCCCAAAAAGCCCCATCTTCTGCAGTCTGTCTCTGAAAGTGCCTGAACTAAAAAAACTAGCGCGACGCAAGCCGCCTGTTTT